>NC_080404.1:7945000-8255000 GCF_030265065.1 Corythoichthys intestinalis
GTTACATTTTTTCGCAACGTTGCAAAATTATTGAAATCTACGCGAAGTCTCACGTAGTTTTCGAGAATGTTTAGGCCTCCAAATTGGCCGTTTTCATTTGCTGAGGAAAAGAAATAATAATAATCATAATCCTTTGCATTACAAAAGGGCTCTCGCACACTTAGTGCTCGGGCCCTAATTAACTTTTAGATGTGACGGTTACCTGAGAGCAAAAGTATATTGAATAATAGTTAAAGAAGAGTCTCACAGACCTGTAGTTGCAATTTGTTCCGAGTATATTGATTCCAGAGATAAAGCAATGACAAGTACAGAATTCTGGTTGATAGTTCCCTATTCTGAGCAATTACACATAGTGGAAGTATCCGTAAAAGTCCTACAGCCAGTGTGCTCCCTATGTACTCCAAAGGTGTGCATAAATTAGCATCTAATTACATGATGAGGTGAGGTGATACCATGATGAGGCCAAGGGCGTAGGTTTGCATTGGGACGGTAAGGACATACTGTAACACTAGCAACTTTTCAGGATGCTCATATTGTCCCCACCAACTTTTAAGCAACCTTATTTGCATTATATAATGTCTTCTGTATGTATAGGTAATTTAGATTGTCTTCCCATGAATGTTCTAAGGATAGAGTTGTGCCTACCATTATTAAGTGAATTTGACTTACCCCTTTTTACTTGCTGAATGTGCCAGTCCATTTTTTTCCCCTTCAAACGCACGTTTGATTGGCTTATGATTTGACTCCGCGCCCACACACACACACACAGCCCCAACAGAAATACATCATGTCGACAACATACCACCTCCTCCGCCCCCTTCGAAGAGGAGGGATATCAGACGTTTTTTCGACCACCACCAACAGCAGCAGCCACTGTAAGTATTGTAAAAAGTCAATGTTGTGGAGGTGGGTAACATGCCACAATTTTTTTCCACCGAAAGTCCGACCTGCATCAGAGCATAGACTTCATAATTGAATTGTATTGTATTGGTCACCTCCGTCAGACACTGCGCAATGCCCTCAGTCCGCTTCAGTTATTCGCAGTCGGTCGCAGTTCCTCAACAGATGCAGCGATCCAACGCCGGATTTAGGTTGAAAAAGTATGAAAGTTGTACCGCATACAAACAGGAAGGATTGTCCCAGGAGTGATTTGTTCAAGGATTCAAGGTAATTATTATATGTATGTAACGCTTGACAGGTCTTCTTTATGTAGGATGCTGTCATCTTTTCCCAAGATCTAACAATGGACCTCTCCAAGGCTGCCACAGAAGTTTGTGGCTTCTTACAGGCACTGTCCTCCACAGTTGCCCATACGCTATAATCCAGGGGATTGAGATCTGGACTCTGGGTGGCCACATATCACCTTGTTAATCAACTTTTTGGTCCCCACAGATCGGGCACTTCCAGACCCAGGTTTTCGTGAGGCTGTTCCAGTATCTTTCAGCTTCTTTTTAACTTTGTAGACTGCACATCTGGATATTCTCAGATTTGCTGCAATCTCAGTAGGTGTCAGACCGGCACGCAGCAATTCAGGTACAGCTAAAGTTTTCTTCATTTTCAGCAGAAGCACAGAAATTGTAGAGACGAGAGATTACCAGCTGCATTGAGTGACCTTAATGAATCACTTAAGCATGACAACCTATTTAGATATGTTTCAATGGCTTTTAAACAAGCAGTCAACTGAGTGTAAACTTTTTTTTGGGTCACCCTGTATATAAAAAAATCAATGGGAGAAATTAACTGCTATGGTCTAACATCATTTTTCGACATATTTATATAAAATAAATGCAAACTGCCCGTTTTATTGCTCTTTTAAAGAATTCTCTTTCTAAAGAAAACAGACTGTTTTACATTCACATCTATAAAGAATTCAGGGATTTAAGCATTTATTCACAAGAATTTTCACTGGAATAGCTCTGTTTACATATGGCGGCCGCCACATTTGCCACGTTTACATGGAGCCAAATATTCCAATTACAATCGGAATATTTGTTCAAACCGAATAAATGTGTTCCATATAAACACCTCATTCGGAATGAACAGGCCCAAACCGAATGGAATTTCATTCCGATTCACAGGGGTGGAATATTCCTTTTCCCAAACCGATTAGAAGTAAAATTATATCATGTAAACAGGGAAGCGGAATGGTGCCTGGTTGCGTTCTTCCTGCACATGCTCCGAACTGACGTGGTGACGTCACTTGGTGACGTAGGTAACGTCACTTGCAACATGGCTTCCAAGCACACGCACAGCGCACCCACACAACTTTTTAAATGAACGGCGTGTCATTCTGAAGTTTTGTTTCCACTCGAAAAGTTAAAACAGCAGCTGATCTGACGATCGATCTCCATGTTTTGCAATGTGACGCTTTGTTTTGATTAATCTGCGCATGTCAGACGGCAGTTGTCAAACGTCCTTTCGGAATAAAGGCAGACACATGTAAACGCTGGATCGGAATAGATGAAGTGACATGTAAACAGCTGATGTGAAATTTCCATTCGGAATGATTTGAATCTGTATGAATAAAAGTCAGCATGTAAACGTGGCTAATGACTAACAGACTAGCAGCGTACTTTGACATGTTTATGGCGGAAAACACAGACAAGACTGAGAAAGCAGTTTCTGCTCTTGCACTCCTCTTTAAAATAAACGGTTGTATTTTAAGCCAAAAGAACTGTTGTGTTTGATAGAACAATATGTCTACATGCTCCCATAGCAGATTCATAGCGCATTAAGCCCCCAAACTATTTTAATTTGTCCGTTTTACCCTGGAAACCCCCGTTTACAGACGTCACGCAAGCGCTTTTGCTTCAACCCAGCCATAAAACGAAGGTAGTTAATTATATTTATTATTCAAAATGTATGTCATTTTTAGCTTAGAATCAATAATTGATGTCTAATATTTCGTTTAAAAAATAAATGAATACAATTTTTTACTTGCATAGTTTAAACTTTTAAACAACTTATGTCACAATGAAAAAAATGGTGCCTGTAAAAAAGTCACGGATATGTACCTCATAACAATCGCTTGATTGTTTTTTTTTTTTTTTCTGTCACATTTTCTCCGATATGTTAGATGATAAATAATCGATCCAAACGAAGAAAAATTGAACAAAAAATGTGTAAAAGAGTAAATATATGAAAATCTCGACCACTCCTTGATGTCTGCGATTTCTGCATTGCGACCCTCGTTATATTACCATGTTCCACCCATAATATCCGCCAAAAATCCGGCTGTGGCCATACACAGCTATGTCTTGACACTCAGTGATACATGCTACATGGAGTTTTAGGATCGAAAAGAGTTAAGTACGCAATGATATCTCGTTAAAATCCTGGCGTCTTTAATTATGCTCTTGCGTGCTCTCACCTCCAGTTAGGGTTTTGCTGGTTAAAAAAAATGTTTTTTTTTTAAATGCCCTCCTGTTCAAAATTTTTCTTCCCCCAGAAAATTTTTATTTTTAAGCTTTCCAATGATGTATCTATCACACATGCATATTGGACAATTTTGAAATTTAGCCAAATTGGGGGCTCAGAGCGGAACTTCAAGTCACCTGAGTGTTTTCCGCCGTATGCAAAATAAATACTAACTGCACAGGTTTTTTTTGCTTTTAACGAAGAATCGAGACTGTTTTACATCCACATCTATAAAGAATTCAAGGATTTAGGCATTTATTCGCAAGAATTTTCAACGAAAAAAGCTCTTTGTCTGTGATTCAACTCGGTCAGCTTTGACGGCCACGCCAACAATTAAGGCCCCCTATTAATCGGCCCCCGCCGCATATCCAGTCAATATGATTATGAAGTCTATGATCAGAGTGAGCATAATATTAAACTGTGTGGATTTGCTAACCTGCAAAACTCGAGTAGGAAGCTGCTTAAGGAGAAGTGTCCTCCCGTATGTGTTTTCTACATGGGAAAATCTGAAGAGTTGAATTTTTTGGTGTAACTTATTTTGAGTTGTCCGTTGTTGGTTTGGGTGTTCTTTTAACACTAGCAGTTTTAAGATCGCTCTTGGCGAAGTGTCAGTTAAGTGAGTTGAACACAGACACCCCTGGCAGAGTTAAATGTACTTCTAGCAGAGTTAATCTGCCACACCCAGTTAAGTGCACGTGACAGAAAACAAAGCAGGTGCAAAAACTTGTAGGTGAAGTGACACCACGACTGTAAGTTGTGTTATCTGTAAATAGGTGGGGTGGTTCAGTTGCATGTCCGCTAGCTGTCACACCTCTTGTTTTGTTTACATTCTCCGAAGCCGGGGAAGGGAAATGACAAAATCCTGACATAAAATATCGTTCGGGAGGTGTGACAGTAAAGGTGAAGTCGACAGTTTTGACCATTATGGAGTAATTTTGCCTTGTTGTACAGAATAAATGCATTTTCATTATTTCATATTCCATTTAGCACAGTGGTCTCAAACCAGTCCTCAAAGGGCCGCAGGGGGTACTGGATTTCATTCCAACCAAACGAGACAAATACCTTTTCACCAATCTGGTTTCTTACAAGTGTAATCAGTTGATTGCAATCAGGTGCTGCTTATGTTAGTAGAAACCTCATTGGTTGAACTGTTTGTGCTGGATCTGTTGGAACAAAAACCAGGACCCACTGCGGCCCTTTGTGGAGTCGGTTTGAGACCGCTGATTTAGCACAAGACTGTTATTTGTTATGACCATACCATTTATTTAGCAATTGGGGGAAGGTAGTTCGATAAAACAAATATCCTGTAAAAATATTGGAGTAGAGAGACTGAAACAATGACATTTTGCGGCTCTCTTCGTTGCATTTTCCTTGTTCTGAATAATTTCCCTTCAACGGGTTGAATTGAAAATGAAATTAAACCATGACCCTGCCGACGTCATCCTTCTGTTGTGGACGCTAGAGACCCTTTCATGGTAGGCGTGGCTAAACGGCGGATTAAAAGAGTAATTTCTCGTCATCTGCGCTTTGCCAACTTGTTGTATATAGTCGAATCGTCTCAAAATATGATTCTAATTCACGTAATAACAGGGGTGAAAGTGGCTAGAACTTCTTGCCAGAACTCTCCGACGTGAAGGTCGCCACGGAGCCAGAAATTTTATTTATTTATTTTTCTTTCAAATTTGGGGTGTGTGTGGGGGGGGGGGGGGGGTCAAATCTCTTAAACTACTGAGATGCAAAGAAAAGTGTTTTAGCACAGTTATTCCTATATTATTCAACGATTTGCTAAATAAAAGTTAACAAAAACAGCAATTACCCCAACCTCCATCTTCTAATTTTTATTTCCCCTCATTTCCTCACATACTAAATGCCAAATCTCAATTTTAACTACCAGTACTTAAGAACATAGGATATATATTAAAATTGAAGTTAATGTAAACATTTCCTTTTTTTTTTAATAATAAAGATATAAGTAACATACATTTAGAAAAATAAGTACAAATGACTTCTATTATACAGCGTGAAATGAAGATCGCGCAAACATTGACTTTTTTAAATCATAAGGAAATGAATAAGTAGCCTTACATAAATGAGCAAATATAAGTCCAAAGTGCGCATTGACAGCTAAGATGTTCTGAACCTCCCCGTCAGAGCAAATAAAACTAAATATGATAAATAAGCCTCCTCAACTCTTGTTGCTCTTAAAGATTTGATCCATTTTAGGTTGCACTGCCCTTTTTTTGTAGGCATCCTAAAACCTTTTTTTTTTTTTTTTTTTTTTTTTGCTGTTCCAGAAAACATTTGAACCAATCAGAGCTAACTATCTCTGCTGATCACATGTCAGTATGTCAGCCAATTGAACAATGAGTCCAGGCGTTTTGCTTTGCTGCGTGAGTTCGCACATTGACGTGACTAATCATCGTCAGACTCAGATAACTGCAGAAGCTTGGAAAACCTCCATGCCGTCCATGGAATAAAATAAATAAAAAATATTGGGAGAAATGGATGACGTTACACAAGTACTTTATTATGCTTATTGTTAACACTTGTGTATGTAAATCTGATGTTGGTAGATTGTTTTCTTCTTGGAGATGAATTGCATGTGTGGCAGCTTAGCATTTTTTTTTTTTTTTGGACATAACGTTTTGACAGTTGCCGTCATATTTTCAGAATCAGAGCACCGTGTACCCGAACAGCATTCCGGCCCTCAATCTTATACTGGAACAGCATTCGGGCCCTGAATCTTATACCGGAACTACGTTCTGGCCCTGAATCTTATACCGGAACTGCGTTCCTGACCGTTCTGGCCCACTTTCACCCCTGCATAATAATGCCATTCAAGACTATCGTAAGCACTTTTTAAGGTCTGGCATTGTTATGAATGTACTAATTGCTGTGGTGGTTTGTTTTTTTTCTACAAACGTGGTGGTGTAGACGTAGTTATTTTTTCCAGATGTATGATGGCAGGATCCTCGGTTTCAAAAAACCCTGCTAAGTGTAGTAGACTTGACATGTGTACTTCCAGGAACTTTGCAGCCAACAGAAGCTGTATGTGTAAAGAGAGATGTTAGTGTAGTGTATGCTGCCATCATGTGGTGCCATAATTATGGTAATACCAGTTGTCCAGTCGAAAAATTGCATGTGGAAAGAGTGATGTTAGTTTAGCGTATGCTGCCATCATGTGGTGCCATAATTGGTAATACTAGTTGTCCAGTCGAAAATTGCAAGTGAACGCCCCCGTATTTTCTCCGGAACAGTTTAACTTTTAAAATGGTGGATAATACATATAAATATTAAAAAAAAAAAAAAAAAACAACAACAACAACAACAAAAAAACATGGGCTATCTAAGAACTGGCCCCCTTCAGCGGGACACTGGAGCACTCCAAGACACAATTTTAATTATAGTAATAATTTAAAAATGAATTGGGATTTTTAAAAAAAAGCACTCTGAAATCGGTCTTTGTCAGTCACGTGCCCAAACTAGCGGACACGCCACCATGCGCCATTTTGAGTGTATCACGGATGTAAACAAACCAGAACAGGAGTAGCTCCGACGCCACATTACTGCCTCCAACTTCATCGCTGGATATAAAAAAGTCCCTCGTTTACGGTATCAGCGCTTACATTTTAAAAACTATAAATCTCTCGAAGCTCACGGACATTTAACGAATGGCTCGGTGCAGGATCTTCGCATTTCGACCGCAGGACTGCGACAACACAGTCGTCATTCGTTGCTACTCTCAGAAACATGATACAGCTCTTACTTGAACATCCTTGAACTTGAATTGTACCTTGAATATCATCTTAAACATCACATGACTAAAACAGGTGAAGGAATGACATGCAAATTCATGTATATTGCACAATATATTGTTTCAGTGTTGACATTGCTATGCAAAGATGTGCAATTCTCTCAATGCAGGATTTATCATGTGAAGTGGGACAAATTTACTTGAACACGTTATTCTACAACTAGTGTTATTTTACTTCATATGCACGTTTTATATTTCCTTGTATTGCTATTTTCCGTTTAGCATTGTGGTGCGGCTGTGTTTTGATTGAGAATTTTAGTAAAAATTATAAATCCAAAAAAAGTAAACCTGTCAAACAGCTCGTTTTGTTAGCAAACATTGTATTTCCTATTCAGTGTTTATCTCCACAAAATTGTTTCAATGTAATTAGTAAAAAAAAATTAAAAAAGTACTTTTCATTATCAAAACCAACACTAGTGTTTTACGTACCTAAGAGGCAAGGAGTCAAGACTTCAAAATTGTCACTGACATACTTTATTAAACAGGTTTAAGTCATCTACAAACGTATAAAAAAATCTGCTTGTACAAACACTACAAAATGAAAATTGTACTATACTACTGTTGGGCAATGGCTTATCAGGGCACAGCAGAAAGTGACCTTATCCAACATTGTGGCTTCTTCACCTTCACATGGAAGAATCATGTTTATGGGTATGGTTCCTGTTAAGATCTTATACTTCTGACAAACATTTCCGATGACCCTTTCAACATGGATTCTCAAATGTGCTGACAGCGGCCTTTTGTAAATGCTGGGAGTTTGACATCTGAACACTACATGCCCACACATTCTTGTATGTGTGAACCTCTCTCTCTCTCTCTCTCTCTCTCTCTCTCTCTCTCTCTCTCTCTCTCTCTCTCTCTCTCTCTCTCTCTCTCTCTCTATATGTATATATATGAACTCTATATATGAACCTCTGTCAGCCAAGACAATGTTCCCAGGTAACAAATTATCAAAAAAAAAAAAAAATCACTGTTCAGGGTTATATGTTTGTCACTTGTACGCCCTCCCCAGCCTTTTGATAAGAAACAAATGGCTCCCTTGGGTGTAATACATATTAAATACTTCAGTGTGGTGGTGCTTGTAGCTGGAAAACATTTGGGCACATGCTTTCGGATTTGATGGGTTTTCTGTGAAAATTTCAAAACGATCAATAATCACAGTCTGTGTCACATCTTGATTGGTGTTGTGCGTCTCATCCTCTGTGATTAGCTGATCACCTTCTTCTCCAGCTTCATGTATCCCCTCTTCAGTCTGTAGCTGACCACTTTCTTCTCCAGCGTCAGGTGTCCCTTCCTCATTCTGTTGGGGACTGTTTATTTCACCAGGCTCAGATGGTCCCTCAAATGACGGTCATTACACCTTATATAAAACATAAAAATAAAAAAATAAAAATGGACATCCAAAACCATTCTATTTTCCAATTCTAAAAAGTCATTTCAAAATTTAAGTACTTTGAAAATGTCTCATATTCCCTGTCATTTAGCCTGATTTAAAAATGGACCGTTCTACTTCTGAAGTATAAAGTACTAACCAGACTACCTCAAGACTTGAGTTTCGAACTAAGGTACGGCACTCCCATGAGATTCTGTCATTTCAGAATACAAAACTATTTTTGAAAATTGCTCAGAGAGGTTGAGAGGTTAGCTTCAAATTCCCATGCTGCTCTGCGGGTGTGGTCACATGGCCGTCTGGTCCAATAGAATCGTTGGTTCCACGATCGGCTTCTGGGATTGGCTTAGGGAAATTTGAAAACTTTTCATTCGACGAATTGGAGACGTTTGGCCGCCAACGGCTATTAAACATTACAGGAAGAAAAGTGGAGGGAGGCAATTTCAAACAAAGCATTTAGTGAATTTTGTATGGGCTCAGCAGAGTGAAGCTGTTATCTTCCTCTAGTTTGTGGTTTTCCCAGGTAGATATCAAAGTCTGCGCGTCTATGTGCTTTTTTTTGACTTAGTCGTTTTACTATTATTTGAATGGCAAACTATTTTGTCGATACTTGAACTGTCTTCTGTCACCGCAGTCATGGCGTCAAGTCAAGTGTCTGGAGTCGGAAAAAACATCCGAGTGGTGGTCCGTTGCAGGTAAGCATTTATTTTTTTTTTTTAACCGACAACAATTCTGCTAATATAATCCACTGTAGTTCAAGCTAACGTAGTATGGAGTCGTTTCAATGTGTTGTTCTATGGACATTTAAATTTTGTTGGACCTTAAGTAGACAAGTTTGAATAAAAAGTTAAGGCGAAACACTAAAAATAACAATAATATAATAGCGCAAATAACTGGCCGAAATGTTCCTTTTCTTTTAAAAGACCTTAAAGCTCCCTTCACTCAACCTTATAACTGTTAAGAAATTGGACCGCTCTCAAGGCAGCCGCTGTTGCATTTCCTAATTTAATTGACGTATTTACAGTATGTGTGTATTGTTTTTCCTTTTTAAATTTTTTTCTTTTATATACAGTCAACGGTTGCACTTGTTTGAGGTTTTACATATCTCAACTGTAACGCTAAAGCTCAATGGCGGCATCTGGTTTTCAAAATAAAAGACCAAATATTGTAGGGCTGCAGCTATTTAATATTTTAGTATTCCAGTATTCCACTGAAAATTTTATCTATTAATCGTACAATCGGTTAAAACATTTTTAGGTAAAGAGCAATTATGTATATACATGAGAAAACATTTCACCCAATATTGAACCATTTTCAGACTATCAATGTCTTTATTTCCGATGTACAGTGTTGAAAACAGCCAACAATTGCATCTCAGATGTGACTAGAAAAAAAAAAACCAACAACAACAAATTCACGGCTTTCACTCAAAAATCTACTAGGGTCTTAGTGGATCTTATAAAAATCTTATAAAAAAGTTATTTTTTACCTAAAAATGTCATTACGCTTGACAACATCATGTAAAGGTTTTTCCCACGTGTTTCAATTGAATTTCCGTTTGTGTCAAGCTATTTTTAAATTCTAGTTAAGTTTTAAATTAGTCTAAATTGTAAATCCTGATAGGATTTTGAGTTTTTGCAGTGTTCAAAATAAATGTATGATACCTGCTGTATTGGAGCATATTAGGCACCAGTGCTACTTGGTGTTTTATTCAGAAATGAATACTGAGCTAAAACTGACAGTTAGCTTTATTATGTTTTTATTTTACACCCTCATCACTCTACAGCACTGTATTTTTACAGATTAGATAAAGCCTGTAAGACACGTTAGCCACTTATCGACAGTGGTCATAATTAATGGAAAACCTAGCCCTCCGTAGGGCTAACGTTACGTTAGTAAGGTACAGTAACATTAATCTTATTTATTAGCGCTGAGAAGTCTACTGCTTTAAGATTGTGGCTGTTTACTTACGCCGCCGAGTCTGTCATTTCGCATCAAGTTCCATATACATGTGATATCCATGAGATGCATCAGACGTACCTGCTACCACCATAGCATCATGCGGGCATAGGTTGTAGAAACGTTGGCATAGTTTGTAGCGGCTGTCGGATGCAGTCGAGTATTATTGCTTCTTCTTCTACAGACGTGACGTCAGTGCGTTGTCACGCAATTAAAGTAGTCCGGGCAAAACGTGATGCTTAGAGCTGGCAAAATTAAACGATTCCTCGAGGCGAATAAAATTTCTCGGATCAATTTTTAAACTCGAGTATTCGTTTCAGCTCTAGAATATTGCTAGCACTTCAAAATGCCTATAGACCCTACCCACGTGACGTCACAATTCCGCCCTCCTGACTGGTGCCGCCCAATTGTCCGTCAACACATCGTGTTTACCTGTTATGGCTACGTACATTCCTCCTATTTACGGCGTGTTTTTCTGCTCGTTAACATTAATAATCAAAATGGTGAAGGCGTGTGTGGCGGTTGGTTGCAATAACAGAGAAGATAGACGGAGAGACTTGAAGTTCTACCGGATTCCGAGAGACCCGGAGAGGAGAGAGCGAGATGGGCTGCTGCAATTCGGCGAGAAAACTGGGCTCCAAACGATTACCACAGATTATGTAGTAGTCATTTTATATCTGGTAAGATGCATTTAATATATATTTAGAGGGTTTTGGGCTGACAACCACAATTAAGATCATTGCTAGGCTAATCGCCGACAACATACACGTATGTATGTAGTGAGAGTGCTATTGCTAAACCATATAAACATTAAAAGCCCTCGCTCCATTGACAAATGACATGAAATACATTAGACTTGACAGTGGATGTTAGCAAGAACAAAAGATTTTGAATTAAAAATTTCATAACTCACCTTTCCAAGCACAAGATAGATTCCTGCCGAATTTTCGTGGACGAGGACCTGTTTCACCCAACCAGCAACGAAGTATTTATAAGCCTCTTAAAGTTTTTCAAACTTTCGTGAGAATAGGCTGATTTTGTGTGGACAAGATAGTTGTAAATATCAGGGTCAGGCGAAGACAGCGGGTCGAAAAACATCGATTTAGGCATCAAATATGGATCTGGCGAATGGATAAACTGAAGCTTTTCCACATAACGCCTTTTATGCAACACATCCAGTGAGTTTACAGCATCCAAAAGCACCGGGTCTTCCATGAAATGCATTATAAATTGCTCGATCAATTGAGACCATTGATAATACAGACACAAAATGACGGACAAGGGGGCGGAACAATACAGCGATCACGTGATTTTGTGACGTCGGTGGGTAGGGTCTATTTAATGGATAGTTGAGAGTTGAGTTGAGAATGTTGAGAGAGCCATATTAGACCAAAAATCAAATACTAGTATGTCTGGAGCTGCAAAAATTAAAAGCCTTATATAAGCCTTATAATGAAGGCAACTCATGCTCTATGTACTATCTATATTAGCTATACTGTATTAGCCAAATATCAAAATGACTTAAGTTGGCTGCAAATACAAAATGAGCCTTCAAGATTAAACGTTTGTTTTCCTTGCACTGCATCCCACAGAGAATGACGCACCACGTGACTTCTCTGTTGTACGATGCTTAGGCCTATTGCAATAACAAATTTTAATGGGCGATATATTGTCTCATAAATTATTGCAGTTATGCGATAGTATCGTCAATTTTATTTTAACAAATTCAACCACTAATGTGACAATACATCCTAATAAAACACCCATTCAAATGTAGAGGTGAAATAATTCATCGATTAATCGACTACTAATTGATGAGCAAATTAATCGACACATTTTTAAATAACCACTTCATCCTTTAGGACCTTCTTCAACTTCAACTTATCTAAATTCTTGAAATTATAACATACATATAACTTCTCACTTGTAAAGATCAGATTTCTTCATTATATTTTTGTTCAATCAAAGTAGGAAATGGGCAAAAATATATTACTTTGAAAAACAACAATTCACATTTTTGCCAATTTTCAGACATCTTACCGTCTAAACCAGTGTTTTTCAACCGGTGTGCCGCGGCACACTAGTGTGCCGTGAGAGATCGTCAGGTGTGCCGCTAGAAGTTATCCAATATCGCTTAAAAAAAATTTTTTTTTTTTTTTTACGTCGTCTGGCGGAGTTTGTAACAGTCACCACCTTAAAAGAGCATACGACACCAGAAAAAAAGTCTTAAATGGCATTATTATGTGAATTAGAATCATATTTTGAGACGATTCGACCATATACAACAATTTAGCAAAGCGCAGATGACGAGAAATGAGTCTTTTAATCTGCCGGTTAGCCACGCCTACAATTATAGGGCTTTAGCGTCCCCAACAGGTGGATGACGTCAGCGGTAGACTAGGCTCATCGGTTTTACTATTCAGCCCATTGAGGGGGAATTGTTCAGAACGAGGAAAACGAGACGAAGAGAGCTGCAAAATGTCATTGTTTCAGTCTCTCTACTCCCAATATTTTTACAGGATATTCTTTTTATCCAAGTATTTTCCCCAATAGCTATATAAATGGCTTGAGAAGGACCAGTCAGCCCGTCGAGGGGGAACTATTCACAATGAGGAAAACGCGACGAAGAGAGCGGCAAAATGTCATTGTTTCTGTCTCTTTACTTCAATATTTTTACAGGATATTCTTTTTATCCAAGTATTTTTCCCCAATAGCTATATAAATGGCTTGAGAAGGACCAGTCAGCCCGTCGAGGGGGAACTATTCACAATGAGGAAAACGCGACGAAGAGAGCGGCAAAATGTCATTGTTTCTGTCTCTTTACTTCAATATTTTTACAGGATATTCTTTTTACCCAAGTACTTTCCCCAATTGCTAAATAAATGGCATGGTCATGACAAATAACTTGTGCTAAATGGAATATAAAATAATAAAAATCCATTTATCCAAGACGACATGGCAAAATTACTCCATAATGGTCAAAACAGTCGACTTTACCTTTACTGTCACACCTGCCGAACGATATTTTATGACACCTAAATCGGACATATGTCATTTCCCTTCCCCGGCTTCGGAGAATGTAAACAGACCAGAAGGAGTGACAGCTAGCCGACATGCTAACCCGAACCGAGGGATGTTTCAAAGTCTTCGAAGTGGAAAATCACACATAACTAGCCTGGATTATTTGACATGACGACCCGGTTGTCGAGTTTCTTTGCGGATCGGCAAACCGCCCGGCGGAGAGCAATTTACATTTCGTTCCCTGGAGGAGGGTGGCTGGAATTGTTGTGTAGCTAACGTGCTAACAGCTAACTGCTAATGAGCGTGAGGATAGCTTTTTACATGCCTATCAATGATCAAACGTAAGTAGTCCTTTATTTAAAGGAATTTTATAGTGTTTACTTTGTAATCACTGTATTCGTATTTGACATAATACAAAACAAGATGTTTACTCACTTCCTTGTAAAGTCCAATGGTCCCACAGTAAATATCCACGGTGAATGGGAACCTTTTGAAACTCCAAAAAGGCGCATACGCCTCTCCCGCATAAAGAATGATTTTTCTGCAGCCATTTGGCTGGCGTGATGCAAAAAATAAAAGTATTAATCCGCAAAATCAGCTGAATCCTTCATCCTCATACACAACAGTATGCTGTATAGTGAAGAGGACGTCTTCTACCGTACACGTCACAGCGCCCTCCTCCTCAATGCGAGACCGAAGCCGGAAGTCACTCATTTTCCTGGCGCGGGATTCAAAAAACTAAATAAATATAGCGATCGCTTCCACACACATCCAAGCGGTCCATATCATTCAGGAGCATAAAATACCGCGTGTATTATGAAATAAACATGCTTTTTCGTGTCACAAGCACTTTAAATGTTGCTCCCGACATCCACAACGTGATGGCACTGCTTTATTTACATTGAAAATGTTCTTCTGTTGCTGCTTACTTTTATGTTGGAGTTCTGTAAACGCGTGTGTGCAAACCGCTGAGCTCCCGAGTGACGAGTGGTCAAGGTGGATTTGTTATTATTTTTTGTGAATAAATGTGCATAAGTGGAAGCGTCTCCCCTTTTTGTTACTTTTATGCACGCATCCTACTTACCACTCGTTACAAGTTGCAGTAGGAAAGGAGTAGGTAGAAGCTTGCGGTCGTATGCAAATGAGCAATATATTGCTCATGTCGCGTTTAAGAACTGCTCAGATTTTTAGCCATCTGCTACCTTGCTGTCCGCGAAAATGTGGACCCCAGCACGTCTACTGTACATCATTTGATTAGAGTCGTCAAGTGTCAATATACACGGAAGTGTCCTTTCCATTTCATCCATATTTGAGACCGTCAATCCTCCCCCTGTGTTTTATTCCAACACATTGTTGAGGACAGCAAGGTAGCTGATGGCTAAAAATCCAAGCAGTTCTTGAACGTGACGCGACCAGTTGCATTTGCTCTCGTTTCAAACCAAGTCGATTTACTATTTTGTTCGCCTCCATGAAAACACAGAGAGAAAAAAAGGAAACTTTTTTGAGAAACACTACAAAGGTAAATGAGAAAGCCCTCAAAGCCAGTTACCTTGTTGCTAAACTTGTTGCTGCATCCAAAAAGAAGCAATACTACCTGCCTGCAAAGTCATTGTCAGTGAGATGCTTGCGATTAAAGCCATTTCTAAAGTCCCTTTCCGACAATTCTGAGCTTTTCAAGCCTAACTGCTATAAAAAATAGAAACGGAGAGAGACTGTTGACGTAGATTCCATCTTTCCATCTTAAGAGCCCATCAAAAGTGTTAATTGACCCAAAATGACGGTCATCTTGTCTTGCAAAGTGCGCATGTTAGCAAATTTGGAGCCAAATTATTCATTGCCAATCAGATTTTTCATAATGGGTGTCATTTTAAAGCTATTCTTAGTGTAGAATCAGAAGTATGTGAGATTGACTCCAAAAATCTTTATTCACATGTTAAACATGACATGCTTTTATTTTGAAATTTTCCCCGGAAGTACGTTCTCTAAGCCGCTTACCGAAAGCTTTACACTCTATTTAAAAAAAAATGCACTTCTCTTTTTGTCTTGTGTGGTCTAAGTAATCATTTTTTTCTTCTTCTTTTTCACATCATTTGAAAATGCTGTTAAGCAACGAGTTTTCATGTTTGAAGCGTGACATTTTACCACAACTTAGCATTTTGGAGAAGCTTGCCAATGTTTTATAGTAGGCTAAAGTGGTTAGTACTAGAGCTGAAACGAATACTCGAGTAACTTGAGTTTAAAAACTAATCAGAGTAATTTTGTTCACCTCGAGTAATCGTTTAATTTTGACAGCTCTAAGCATCACGTTTTGCCCGGACTACTTTTAATGCGGGACAACGCGCGGATGTCACGTGCGTAGAGGAAGTAGCAATTAAAAAAAAAAAAAAAAAAAAACTTACTGCGGCCGACAGCCCCGATAATTGACGCTGACGTTGCTAAAAACTAGCCCGCATGATGCTACGGTGGTAGCAGGTAGCGTCTGATGCGTCTCATAAAGATCACGTGTATGTTGAACTAGATGCGAAATGACAGAGTCAGTGGCGTTTGCAAACAGCCGCCATCTTAAAGCAGTAGACTTTTAAGCGCTAATACATAAGATTAACGTTACTGTCACTCGCTCACGTAACGTTAGCCCTGCGGAAGGCTAGGTTTTATTAATTATGACCACTGTCGATGCGTGGCTAACATGTCTTTCATACAGGCTTTATTTAATCTGTGAAAACATAGCATTAGAATGATGAAGGTGTAAAATAAAATCTTAATAATGCTGTCAATTTTAGCTCAGTAGTCATCGCTGGATAAAACACCAAGTAGCACTGGTCCCAAATGTGCTCCAGTACAGCAGGTATCATACATTTATTTTGAACACTGCAAAAACTCAAAATCCTATCAGGACTTAGTTTAGACTAACTTAAAACTTAACTAGATCTTAAAAATAGCTTGACACAAGTAGAAATTCAATTGAAACACGTGGGAAAAACACCTAACTTTTCAGTGATGTGTGTTATCAAGCGTAATGGCATTTTTAGGTAAGAAATACATATGCAGTATATATTTATAACATCTAAAAGTTTTTTGAGTGAAAGCAGTGAATTATTCTTTTTATTCTAGTTACATCTGAGATGCATCGAAAATAAAGACATTGATTGACTGAAAATGGTTCAATATTAGATGAAATGTCTTGTTTTCTCATGTATATTTATAATTGCTCTTCACCTAAAAATGTTTTATCCGATTAATCGATAGAATTTTCAGTCGATTACTCGATTACTAAAATATTCGATAGCTGCAGCCCTAGTTAGTACATTCTTTTTTCCATTAGCCTCAATGTAGCAATGCTAACATTTGACAATGGTTATCATAGCTGTTTTTCCTTTTTTGTATGTTTGAACTTTAATTCTATGGCGTGTTGATGACCAATCTGTGAAAGGAACTGTAGTGTCATGTGAAATCAACACTAGAGCTGTCCCGACTAGTCGACATAGTCGACGTCATCGATGACATAAATCCGTCGACGAGCACAACATCCCGTCAACGGTTAATTTAGGGTTAAAAAAAATATATGCGTGGAAAGTTCAGAATGTCGGACGCGGCACAAAGCCAAAAAAAGCGCACCAGAGTCCAAAACATTGACTTATTTTTAAAGAAACAAAGGAGGGTACACTGTTGTGTTCTGTCTCTTCAATGCCAAGCTTGGCTGCACGTCGGCCGTGAATGATAACAACAGAAGATTGTAAGTCCATTTAACTAACTAATGACATGTTTTATTAAAGTTGCTAAGCCTGTCGCGATATGCAATGAGTCCATTTATCGCATGGTAAATAAAAATGAGGGCGTTCATTTTCACAGCTGTGTTTTATCGCTGCGTGCGCGTGCGTCCATTTGTGCGTGCGTGCGTGCTGATGGCATATGAGACTCTAGTTCTTTTCTCTCATCAACACGCTGTAGAATTAAAGTTCAGACATACAAAATAAGAAAACACATCTATATTAAACACTATTTACATTAGCATTGCTACATTGAGGTGAATGGGGAAAAAAGACGACCTACTTTAGCCGGCTATAAAACAGGCAGCCTACTCCAAAACTTGCAGTTAAAAGGTGACACTTCAAACATGAAAAATCGCTGGTTAACAGCATTTGCAAAAGGAAAAAAATCTATTACTGACACCACATGCAATCACAAAAAGTGCTTTTTTTGCGGAGTGTAAAGCTTAAAGTAGCGGTTTAGCGAACGTACTTCCGGCAAACATTTCAAAATAAAAGTATGTCATGTTCGTAATATAAATAACGATTTCTGGAGTTAATCCCACATACTTCAGATTTTACACTAAGAATACCTTTAAAATGACACCCTTTATGAAACGTGATTGGCAATGAATAATTATTGTAATACTATTATATATAGTACTACAGTATACTATAATATTAATGCTAGGTATTTTTTTAAGAATTGTTTTGAATCATGTTGGAAAGGTGAAGTCAGTGTTCTGAAACTGTTTACATTCCATTCTTTAGCACAGGTTAATTCTATCAGCATTTGAAGTCATTGTTTATTTGTGATTTATATTTGTCATTTATCTGTTTATTTGTACTTCAATAAAGAATTTAAGTGTTCCAAAATGTTTTTGTGAATTGATGAGCGTCAACATAAATTTCATTGCTAAATTAGTAAAAAAAAAAAAAAAAAAAAAAATTTTTTTTTTTTTAATTATAAGATTAGTCGACTAATCGTAAAAATAGTCGGCTGACCAATCGGGAGAAAATTAGTCGTTTGGGACAGCCCTATTCAACACGTACGTGTGCCAAGAGCACGCAAACACACTAATGCTCGTACGCACACGGTGATAAATTGTATCCGGGAAAATTACTGCCCTCATTTTTATTTACCGTCCAATAAATTCACTTATTGCATATCGCGCTAGGCTTAAAGATATCACCTGAAGTTTAACTTTAAAGTTTTTCATTACAATATCAATGAATTAGAATCATGTTTGTCCTCCTACAAAAACCATATTAAAACATAAAAATACATTTCTGTTCCCATCTTTTACCATTTTCCAACATTTTTGAAAAAGCTCTAGGGAGCCGCTACAGATGGGCTAAAAAGGTGCATGCGGCTCTAGGGCCGTAGGTTGCTGACCCCCGGACTTAGTGGATTAGTTTTCAGAATAAAAGACTCATTTCCATGGCTATTGAAATACTACAAACTTCCTATAAGTAAACACCCAGCTAATTGCAGGGGAAAAGGAGACGAACAACCACTCACGCACACACCTATGCAACAATTTAGAAGTCAAAGAGATGATTAATGGAATTATGGCTAATTTCAAGCCAGACCGTCATTATATTCTTATTTTCTTGGTAGTCACGCAGATGAATTACCACGCTATATTCATACCATATGTTTCATACTCATTACCTTTTCCTAACTTACTTATCTGCATATGTAGGCACCATAAACCTTGTTTCTTGTGTCATCGTGCCCGAGCCAATTCCAGCGGTCTCGCCACTGGTGCTGAAACTTTGTCTCCCTTTTCTTTTCATTTTGGAATTCGCTTTCCCTCAACTCCTCCGGTGACTTTCTTGAGTGGTCTTTATTCCTCGGTGCTTGGCAGGGTGCTGGGGGTTTCAGAAACATCATTTTGTAGTATAGTGTTAGGTGGGTGCTGAGATACTGACAATCAGGAGCAGTAATTAGGTTACGCACTGGAGCGAGCAAGCAAACCAGGTGTTTTTACGCCCCACAGAGAGCAACTGCTGGCTGCATAGACTGTAAGGCTGTCTTTGATTAGGTTAGCGTAACGTCATCAAAACACGGAACCACTGGGAATTAATGTGAAATAAGATTTTTTTTTTTTTTTTTTTTTTTTTTTTTTTTTTTTTTTTTTTTTAAATCGACCTACCATTTTTACCTGTTGGAGCATTCTGGTGGCCCTGACTGTTTTAAAAATGTGTCCGGGCCATTTACTAGTATATTGTCAACCTTTGCTTCTAACCAAAAACCGAAAATACAATTTGAGCAGTTTTCGGCACAGAATTTTTGGTCTTTAGTTTTTCTTATTTTTCCAGACCATTCAACACTCAGGAACGCAATTGCTCCTTCAATGTCGTTGACTGTGATTTGAACCGGAAGGAGATTCTGGTAAAGACAGGCGGCATTGCTGACAAGTCATCCAGAAAAAAATACACATTCGACATGGTCAGTTTCTTTCGAATTATTTTGTTTACATTTGACTGAAAGAGATTTTGTGTTGTTGACCGCTAAGTGTCTTCCAGGTGTTCGGACCCGCAGCCAAGCAAATCGATGTGTACCGGAGCGTGGTTTGTCCCATCCTGGATGAGGTCATCATGGGCTACAATTGCACCGTTTTTGCGTAAGTACTTGCGTGCGTCTGACTGCGTTGTGGTGGGGTCGGCACAAATTATGTTCATGCAACGCAAAGACGACTTGTTTTTCTTTTTCACAAAATCAAATTTCATGGTTAATGTGATAGTTTTCCTATTTCAATGTGTTTTCAAACCAGGGAACCAAGTCTGAAACATTCCTTGAGAATTGGAGGATTACCCCTAGTATTAAATGAGTGTCATTATTGTATAACCGTATAATGACTATAAAGGTCTATTCTATTTTATTCTACTCTATTGTTACTCGGCCCTCAGCTGGCATTAAACAAAAACATTGCAAATCGCAAACTTTCGGGTATTAAGGCGAAAGTTGTTTTAAGTAACTGCATATTAGGGCTGGGCGATATGGCCTAAAGTACGTATCACGGAAAATAGAGCAGATTTACCTCGATAACGACAAATGACGATAAATTCGCCCAAGCAGACTGTTATATAATTTGAAAATCTGAATCAATGCATGAAATACAAATTAACTTTCTTGTTGATTTATTTACCAGATTTCAATTTAACACATTTAAACAATTGTGCATGCAGTCTAAACATTAAGTATATAAAAATTTCTTGCTAACCATAAGAATTCAAGTATGAACATTTATAACAGCTTGTATGACTTGAACAATGTACAACATTAAAAAAATTAATACGACTGTGCAAACATGTCATTGTAACACAAATAACTTGCAGTTTGATCAAAACACTTCAAACAGACAACTTATTGTTAATGGCTGCTGACATAATTACTCAAGTGTTTACTTCAAGGTTTCAGGTTTTTTTTCCCCCAAGAGCATTTTTTTAATACATGCACGCACACATTAAAGCTATATTGTGCTTTTGCCAATGAAACATTTAAGATTTTATCATGGCACTATTGACACAGAATGACGCAATCACATACAGAAAAATAGCTGTGGCCATTAAACATTCATATTATAGGCTTCACTGTTGCATTATAATTTATGATAAATGCTTTACCCTCATAAAAGATATAAAAGAAATCACACACACACAGATACAAAATAATGCAACATACTAATCGCTAGATGCAATCGGTTCCCAATCCACTCATTAAATTCAGCCGTTTTGACAAGGTTAGAGCCGCTATCAGACTCCATCACGTTCATTTTATAGCATTAGCCGCTAGCGTTAGCCTGTGGCCTGGCTATCAGTGGAAAGCACCCTCTCCTGAAATCGTGAGAACCAGGGAGGAAAGCGGGTGAAAGCACGTTTGGAGGCCACCAAGAGTCTACTTAATGTCGGGTGAAAGTTTGGCGAAGCTCCCTTAAGCCCGACTCTATCACTTTTGCGTGTAGCAATAGCCGCTAGCGTTAGCTTACCAAGCTTCTGTTTGTTTGACTTCCTGATAACCATGTGACTACATATATAAGCACACTGACTGCTTTCTTGAAGGGTAATGAACATAGCCGAACAACACAGAGTCGAAGCGGGATGAAAAGACAATATTTTCTTGTTTTATTAAATTACCAAATTTACCGACATGGTCAAAATTACGTCGGTCATCGTGAAGAATTTTGGTAAAGGTAAATTTTCGGTATACCGCCCGGCTCTACAGCATTTTTTAAGTCTTATTGGTCAAATCTGTGAAAAAGTTGCAGTGATTGGAGAGAAAATGAAAGTTCGGGCATATTTCACAAGAGTTTGTTGAATTTGTGCAATTTTTTTGTCATGGTGAATTTCTCGAATGGATCGAGAACTCTTTATCTTGTCACAGTTACGGCCAAACGGGAACGGGAAAGACCTTCACCATGGAGGGAGAAAGAAGTCCGGATGAGAAGTTCACCTGGGAGGAAGTAAGTTTCACATGTCTCTCTCATTGTGACCAGGAGTTTCCTGAGCGCTTCCCTCTTGTTGTGCTTTTAGGACCCCCTGGCCGGCATCATTCCCAGAACCCTTCACCAGATTTTCGAGAAACTGTCCACAAACAGCACAGAGTTCTCCGTCAAAGTGTCTCTGCTGGAAATTTACAACGAGGAGCTGTTTGACCTGCTCAGCCCCAGCGAGGACGTCAATGAGCGACTGCAGCTATTTGATGACCCGAGGAACAAGGTTCATTTTTAAGCGAACGACAAAGAAAAGTCCAACCCGTCCCCCAAAGTCAAAACAAACCTAATTAGCAATGCACTAATTCGTTGTGTTGGCAGCGTGGTGTTGTGGTCAAAGGCTTGGAGGAGGTGATGGTTCACAACAAAGATGAAGTTTATCAGATCTTGGAAAGAGGAGCCGCCAAGAGGAAAACCGCTTCCACGCTCATGAACGCCTATTCCAGGTCAAGCTCCTCCCCCGCAACACATCCATAAACAAAAAACTAACAAACTTATTTTCTTTTGTGTGCAGCCGCTCGCACTCAGTCTTCTCAGTCACCATCCACATGAAGGAGATGACTTTGGACGGTGAGGAGCTGGTCAAGATTGGGAAACTCAACCTGGTAAAACAGACCTTCGATTTTCAATCCTGTAGGGCTGCAACTAACGATTATTTTTATAATCGATTAATCAAACGATTAATTCATTGATTAATCTGATGTCACTTTTTTCAACTACCTTCACGATTTAACTTGTTGTTTTAGGCATGGTGTAAGTTACAATGAAGACAAAATGGATATCTAATGACTATTTCATTCAGACATAATTTTATTATAGCTTCTTGATTTAACAGTAGTCTACAACTGTACTGTTTTAAGCACTGTTCTAGGGCTGTAGCTATCGAATATTTTAGTAGTCAAGTATTCGACTGAAAATTCTATCGCCTAATTGGATAAAACTTTTTTTTTTTTTTTCAATTATAAACATAGATGAGAAAACGACATTTCACCTAATATTGAACCAATTTTTCTTTTTTCTTTATTTTCGATGTACATTGGTGAAAACAGCCAACAATTGCATCTCAGATGTGACTAGGAAAAAACAACAAATTCAACACTTTTTCGCGTTCTAGATCTTATTAAAAAATTAAAAAGAAAAAATCTTATTTCTTACCTAAAATTGTCAATACGCTTAAACACTTCACTTAAAAGATAGGTATTTTTCCCACGTATTTCAATTTAATTTCCATTTATGTAAAGCTCTTTTTAAGTTCTAGTTAAGTTTCAAATTAGTCTAAATTGTAAGTCCTGATAGGATTTTGAGTTTTTGCAGTGTGCAAAATAAATGTATGATACCTCCAGTGTTGGAGCACATTAGGCACCAGTGCTACTTTGTGTTTTATCCAGCAAAGACTACTGAGCTAAAATTAACAGTTAGCTTTATCATGTTTTTATTTTACACCCTTATCACTCTACACCGCTGTGTTTTTAGAGAATAAAGCTTGTATGTAAGACACGTTAGCCACGCATCGACAGTAGTCATAATTAATAGAAACCTAGCCCTCCGCAGGGCTAACGAATACGTTAGCAAGGTACAGTAACAGTAATCTTATTCATTCACGCTGAGGAGCCTACTGCATTAAGATGGCAGCTGTTTAGCAACGCTGGCGAGTCTCATTTCGCATCTAGTTCTATATACATGAGCTAACGCCGCTGAGTGTCATTTCGCATCTAGTTCCATATACATGTGATATCTATGAGACGCATCAGACGCTACCTGCTACCATCGTAGCATCACGCGGGCGTAGTTTTTAGCAACGTTGGCATACTTTGTAGCGGCTTTCGGCTGCAATCAATTGCTTCTTCCTCTACAGACGTCAGGTCAGCGCGTCGTCCCTTATTAAAAGTAGTCCGGGCAAAACGTGATGCTGAGAGCTGGCAAAATTAAACGATTCCTCGAGGCGAATAAAATTATTCAGATCAATTTTTAAACTCGAGTTACTCGAGTATTCGTTTCAGCTTGAGAAAATTGCTAGCACTTCAAAATGCCTATTGAATGGATTGATGGACTAAGTCAGGGGTCGGCAACCCAAATGTTGAGAGAGCCATATTAGACCAAAAATCAAATACTAGTATGTCTGGAGCTGCAAAAATTAAAAGCCTTATATACTGGACTGTCTCAGAAAATTAGAATACACAATATTCTAATTTTTTGAGACAGTCCTGTGTATATATACAGGACTGTCTCAGGAAATTAGAATACACAATATTCTAATTTCCTGAGACAGTCACAATATTCTAATTTCCTGAGACAGTCAGGAAATTAGAATATTGTGTATTCTAATTTCCTGAGACAGTCCTGTATATATATACAGGACTGTCTCAAAAAATTAGAATATTGTGTATTCTAATTTCCTGAGACAGTCCAGTACGCCTTATAATGAAGGCAACTCATGCTCTATGTACTATCTATATTAGCTATACTGTATTAGCCTAATATCAAAATGACTTAAGTTGGCTGCAAATACAGAATGAGCCTTCAAGATTAAACGTTTATTTTCCTTGCAGTGCATCATATAGAGAATGACGCACCACGTGACTTCTCTGTTGTACGATGCTTAGGCCTGTCGCGATAACAAATTTTAATGGGCGATATATTGTCTCAAAAATGATTGCAGTTATGCGATATTATTGTCAATTTTATTTTAACAAATTCAACCACTAATGTGACAGTACATCCTAATAAAAGTAAATACATCCTTATTAAAAGTAGTCCAGGAAAAACGTGATGCTTATAACTCGGATCAATTTTTAAACTCGAGCTACTCGGGTATTTGTTTCAGCTCTACTGTATTTTCCGCACTGTTTGGCACATTGGAGTATAAGGTGGACCTTTAATGAATGGCCCATTTTAAAACTTTTCATATGCAGGGCATACCGCATTATAAGGCGCAGTAGTACTAAATTAGTAGTAGTGGTTGGGATTGTGTTATACATCCACTAGATGGTGTTGCGCTGAAGGGAATGTCATGCTATGATTAGGCAGAAGGCGCATCGGATTATAAGGCACACTGTCTGCTTTTGAGAAAATTGAAGGCTTGTAGGTGCGCCTTGTAGTGTGGAAAACACTACATAAAACTAGTAAAGGTTCTGAGTATAAAACAAGAATTTCTCAGTACACAAATATGACAGAAGTCCTGTTCATTTAAATAATAAAAGTGGCGCACAGACATACAGTCAGTTTGCCCCGACTCTCGGCCATGTAAGCTATGTTGACATACTGCTCATTTGGAGCACAGAAAGAAAACCGAGCATTCTCAGGCTTATCCTTTTTTCACCATATTTTTTTATGCCAGTCGTCAAGCCCGTCTCTTCCCTATTACTGTAGCAGAGTTCAAGCTAGGCGCTAATGCACAGCTCCAAGGCTGCCGTTGCGACCGCTCTCTCGCTCTCTCTTGCTCTTTGCTGATTTTATTGCTCCATGAATTCCTGATTTGGGAGTCTTGACAGTTCGAACTGCAGCCACATTTTAGAAAAAGGGTGTCCAACTCCGGTCCTTGAGAGCTCCTATCCAGCTTGTTTTCCATGTTTCACTCCTCCAACACACCTGACTCAAATAATCAGGATCATTATCAGGCTCCTGCAGAGCTTGCTGATGAGCTGATCATTTGAATCAGGTGTGTTAAAGGACATGTTTTTAAAATAAATAAATAAAATAAAAATAAAAAAGCCGGATATGGGTTCTCGAGGACCGGAGTCCTTGGATTTTAACAACATACAAAAGTGACCTAGATCGGATTTGAAATGGTCCACTTTTTTGCGACCTGTGGCGTTCAGGCCGTCAAGTGAATGCCTCACTTGAGTCAGAAAAACATGAAAAAATTGGATTTGTGCATTAAGATCTGCGGTATGAGAGCCGCTATCCAGTTTGTTTTCCATGTCTCCCTCCTTGAACACACCTGAATCAAATGATCAGCTCATCAGCAAGCGCTGCAGTAGCCTGATAATGGTCCTGATTATTTGATTCAGGAGTGTTAAAGGAGGGAGACATGGAAAACAAGCTGGATAGGGTCTCTCTAGGATCGGACTCGCAGACCCCTGACATAGCTTAAGCCTCCGAATAAGGAGGAGGCAGACTGTAATGAATCAGTTTTCTTTATCAGTTCATAAATACAATCTAAATCCAATTTTCAAAGCACTCTCTTAAATGACAATTTACAGTGAACAAGAGTTTGAAAGGAAACTCTAAGATGTGAAATGAATGGGTTTATACGTGTGGTTTCTTTGTAAAAAGAAGTGAGACAACTTTACGATTTAACAATAACTGAAGTACTAATATGCTTTTCCAAAACACAATACAAACGTACACTTAAGACACCGGTTAGCATAATCGCGAACTAGCTTAGCGCTCCGTGCTAAGTAGTAATGTCTCATCAATAAAGAATACAAATAGACATGTGCCGGTTACCGGTTTCACGGTTTACCGTGGTGTGAAAACGTCGCGGTTTCAAAACCAGTAAAATTTTCCGTCATACCTTAGTACGGTATTCGCTATTTTTCATGTGCCAAAATGCAGCCGAAGTGGCTTGGTGCGGCACCGCTCACCCCTTCCCGTTTGTTGCCGTGAGTGTCACTAAACAGCCAGCAAACCCAAAAACAAATCCTCCAAACACAAGGCGTACTTTTCTTCAATTTATTGAGCTCTCAAATCATGGTGAAATATACAAATAAATACATTTAAAACGCTGTACAATTGTATTTTTCCACGTGTGGTTAGGTTCAACAGGATAGCAGTAGCTCCATTAAAAAGTTCGCCAAAAACAAAACACACATTTTCCTTTCAAATTCAATATACAAACTAACTAAAACGTACAAAGACGAATGTTAGCCTAGGCTAAACTGGGAGAGCAGCTTCTTTTATGTCTCACAGCCGCTGAGTGAGAGAAAAGCTTGAATGCAGGGGGGAAAGAAAAAGAATCGCGTCAAAGATCGCTAATTGAGAGAGGAGGTCTCACTCCTCACTTTTTTTTTTTTTTAGATGAATCCTTTCCTCAACAATATTTACATTTTAACTAATTTATAAAACTAACTTATACATTTTTAACTAACTTATTAACTTATGAATTCTTTGTTCTTTTTAACACAAAGGCATGGCATCATGTAGACTAGAGTTGACACAGTGGCTGAAAATGGCGAAACTTCACTTGAGCTTCCCCCCTCAAAAAAAAGTCATACAGTATATATTTTTAATTTTATTTAGAAGTGTTTTTACTTTTTATAGCAATTATGTTGTTCTTACTCTAATATTGAGCAACTTGAGCTGTGGCTGTGGGTATAGTCTAGGTTCTATTTATTTTAATTTTATATAATATTTGTTATTTTTTGTTAATTTATTTATTTTCACATTATATTCATGTTCCAATTTGCAAATATGTTTTGAAAAAATCCTGTTCAATGGATTTTTTTTTTTTTTTTAACCCATACATCTCAAAATTTTGGAGCTATAATTGCAATACCGTGATACCGTGGTATTTTTGCTCACGGTTATCGTACCGTGAAAATCTCATACCGGCACATGCCTAAATACAAACAATACAATTGATAAGATAAGACTTTGTTAATGCCTCATAGGGGAAATTCAGGCTTTATTTACTCACCACTGACAGAGGCACAGTGAATCTAACAACACAAAAGACAATCTAACTCTAGACACTGTACTACAGTATTATTGATTCATCAACCCAACCTGAGTATAGCAGACAAGCAGGGAACTCTCGCTCTTTTGCTCCAGTCACTGGTGCACGCAGCCTCACAATCCACACACACAAAGACTCAAACGGGACTGCTCATAGCTGCCGACAAAAAACAATTATCAAATTCGTTGGCAACTTTACAAGCCCCCGAAACCAAGGAAGACATATAATACAGTTTTTCCCAATTTAAAATGATTCCCAAGTGTCTTGATAACACATGTATTTAAGTATTCCCAAGGATAATTTTGCATTATTTTTCTTCCCATGGTGAAATGCTGAACGATACCAATTGTTAGACTTGAGTTAGAAAGGAAGTTGTTAGAAGCTAATTTGCTTTAGTACATTTAGTGCCCAACAAAAAAATAGTCCTATGTCATATTTTCAATGAGCAGGTTTGTGCATCATGGAGTCAAAAATGGGTAAATCTTCATAAAGTAACAAAAAGGAAGCCAGCACTTTAACATTTGTATGGGCGTGAAGTGACGAGTGCCTTTACTCTTGCATTTTTTAAAATTCCGGTTTGTTAAAATAATGAAATTTCATTATCTCTTCCAGGTGGACCTGGCAGGTAGCGAAAACATAGCCCGCTCCGGAGCAGTGGACAAGCGGGCGCGGGAGGCAGGAAACATCAACCAGTCCCTTCTAACGCTGGGCCGCGTCATCACTGCCCTGGTGGAGAAGAGACCACACATTCCGTACAGGTGTGTGCAGTACACAGACGTTGTAGAAGGCTGTTGATAAATCATGCATGAAAATCTCTCACCTTTCGGTGAAATTTGCCGTTTTGGATTCAAAAAGGGTGACCTACGTGAATTGTGTTGATCCGAGGAGAAAATTTGGGGGGGCAAGGGGGTGGGGTCAGGAGATTTTTAAAAATTATTCTTAAGTGAGCGTCAAGCTTGTGTATTTAATAGGGTTGGGAATCTCTGGCATGAAGCCGATTCGATATGTATCTAGAAACACAGGTTACGATTCAATTAAAAACGATACATTTTTAAGGCCGAGCGATTCGATAGTTTAAAAACGATAGGGTTCGATACAGAGTGAAAACGATACGATAGTAAATATTTGTTGTGTGTGTTCGTACAGTATTTTAAACATATAAAAAGACCACATTTCTAATGGCAAAATTAAACAACAATGTTTCATACCAATGTTGTTTTATTTTTTTATGAAAAAAAAAATGATAATAAGGCTTACTATATGACCGTCATTTTGTTGGATGGGATTGATAATAGGGCTGGGCGATATGGCCTTAAACATGTATCACGATAAATTGAGCAGATTTATCTCGATAACGATAAATGACGATAAATTCGCCCAAGCGGACTGTTATATAATTTGAAAATCTGAATCAATGCATGAAATACAGATTAACTATTTCTTGTTGATTTATTTACCAGCATTCAATTTGATATACTGTATTTAACAATTGTACATGCAGTCTAAACATTAAATTTATAAAAATTAGGGCTGTCAAAATTATCGCGTTAACTGGCGTTAATTAATTTTTTTAATTAATCACGTTAAAATATTTGACGCAATTAACGCACTTGCCCAGCTCAGACATATTTAAATGTCACTAGAGTGAAAGGCCCACCTGTTAATTGTGTTTTGCGGAGTTTTGCTGCCCTCTGCTGGCGTTTGGGTGCGACTGATTTTATAGTGTAAGTAATTATTGCCATCAACAATGGCGGGCTACTAGTTTATTTTTTGATTGAAAATTTAACAAATTTTATTAAAACGAAAACATTAAGAGGGGTTTTAATATAAAATTTCTATAACTGATTTAGAACTGATTTATTGTTATAATAAACAAATTAGGGCTGCAGCTATCGAATATTTTAGTAATCGAGTAATCGACTGAAAATTCTATCGATTAATCGAGTAATCGGATAAAACAAATATATTTTTAGGTGAAGATCAATTATACATATACATGAGAAAACAAGACATTTCATCTAATCTTGAACCATTTTCAGTCAATCAATGTCTTTATTTTCGATGTATATTGTTGAAAACAGCCAACAATTGCATCTCAGATGTAACTAGAATTAAAAAAAAAAAAAAAAGACTAATTCACTGCTTTCACTCAAAAAACTTTTAGATCTTATTAAAAAAAAAAAATATATATATATATATATATATATATATTACCTAAAAATGCCGTTACACTTGATAACACACATCACTTAAAAGTTAGGATTTTATCCCACGTGTTTCAATGGAATTTCTCTTTGTGTCAAGCCATTTTTAAGTTCTAGTTAAGTTTTAAGTTAGTCTAAACTGTAAGTCCTGATAGGATTTTGAGTTTTTGCAGTGTTCAAAATAAATGTATGATACACGCTGTATTGGAGCACATTAGGGACCAGTGCTACTTGGTGTTTTATCCAGCAATGACTACTGAGCTAAAATTGATAGTTAGCATGATTAAGTTTTTATTTTACACCCTCATCACTCCACAGTGCTATGTTATGTTAAAGCCTGTATGTAAGACACGTTAGCCACGCATCGACAGTGGTCATAATTAATTGAAACCTAGCCCTCCGCAGGGCTAACGTTACGTGAGATAGTAGCGACAGTAACATTAATCTTATTTATTAGCGCTTAGCGCTCTTTATTAGCGCTTAGCGCTGTACTGCTTTAAGATGGCGGCTGTTTACAAACGCTGCCCAGACGCGGCCGAGTCTGTCATTTCGCATCTAGTTCAACATACATGTGATCTCTATGAGACGCACCAGATGCTACCTGTTACCAATGTGGCATTGTGCGGGCTAGTATTTAGCAACGTCGGCGTCGTTTGTGGCGTCTGTCGGCTGCGGTAAGTTTTGTTTTTTTTCCCTTCTTCCTCTCCGCACGTGACAGCGCGTTGTCCCGCATTAAAAGTAGTCCTAGCAAAACGTGATGCTTAGAGCTGTCAAAATAAACGATTACTCGAGGTGAATAAAATTACTCGGATCAGTTTTTAAACTCGAGTTACTCGAGTTGCTCGAGTACTCGTTTCAGCTCTAAAACAAATACAGTCCTTATGTACCGCATGTTGAAAATATATATCCATCTTGCGTCTTATCTTTCCATTCCAACAATAATTTAGAGAAAAATATGGCATATTATATAGATGGTTTGAATTGCGATTAATTACGATTAATTTTTAAGCTGTAATTAACTCGATTAAAAATTTTAATCGTTTGACAGCCCTAATAAAAATGTATTGTAAGCAATAAGAATTCAAGTATGAACATTTATAACAGCGTGTATGACTTGAACAATGTACATTGTCAAAATCAATATGCCTGTGCAAACATGTAATTGTAACACAAATGACTTGCAGCTTGAACAGTACACTTCAAAAAGACAACTTATTGTTAATGGCTGCTGTGATATAATTATTAAATACAAGTGTTTACTTTATGGTTTAAGGGTTTTTTTCCCCCCCAGTGCATTTTTTCATAAATGCACGCACAATAAAAATAGCTGGGGCCATTTCTCGGTCATTATAAGTTTCGCCGTTGGATTGTACTTTATGCAGAATTCTTTACCATCACAAAAGCTATCAGAGGAATCACACACAGACAGATACAAAATAACGCCACATAGTAATTGCTAGATGCAGTCTGTGCCCAATCCACTCATTAAATTCAGCCGTTTCGACAAGGTTAGAGCCTCTATCCGACTCCATAATGTTCATTTGTAGCGTTAGCCGCTAGCTAGCGTTAGCCTGGCTACCAGTAGAAAGCACTGAAAGCACCATCTCCGGAAATCGTGAGAACAAAGGAGGACAGCGGGTGAAAGCCCGTCTGGATGCCACCAAGAGTCTACTAAATGTCGGTTGAAAGTTTGGTGAACCTCCCTTAAGCCACACTCCATCACGTTTTGCTTGTAGCGTTAGCTGCTAGCGTTAGCTTACCGGGCTTTTGTTTGATTGGCTTCCTGATGATCACGTGACTCCCTACGTAAGCACATTCACTGCTTTCTTAAAGGGGAATGAACATAGACGAACAACACAGAATCAAAGCGGGATGAAAAGACTATTTTCTTGTTTTATTAATTTACCGAATTTACCGACATGGTCAAACTTACGTCGGTCATCGTTAAGAATTTCGGTGACGGTAAATTTTCGGTTTACCGCCCTGCTCTAATTGATAATAAAATAAAACTCCAGTGACAGACAACAATAAAGTGCAGTAATTCAATTACTGTATTTCCTGGTGTTTTGAACACAACAGTTAAGTAATTTAAGTGCAAACTTTCTACGTAAACATCTTACAAACAAAAAATATTAATTATATGCAGCAGCTCTAGAAAAAAAAAATTAACCCTGCAATGTTATCATAAATAAATAATAAACTATGCTTTACCACTGGTATAATTTGAATAAAAACATGGCATTTTAGACAGACAGGTCAGTAATCATTACTTTAACCTTATACACAGCAGAGTCTTTCACTTATGCCTGTGCTTCCACATTTTTTATTCCTCATCACTGTCCATATCTTTTTTGAAGGGCAGATTTTTTTCTTGAGGAAGATCAACTAATCCACATGTTAATGTTTAAGTAGACTGCGTTTCGTGGAAAAAAAATCTCCAGAGGGCCGTGCTGCCCTTTCCACCATTGTAGTGGGTTATTTTTCAGGGTTAAAAACTCACGATCTCTGTACCGATCCACACTTCACACTAGCTCTGTCCCATGCGAACAGATCTGGCTGCCTTCCTCACGTCAAAGTCCGACTTGTTTTTCCTGGGTGCGTTGAAAATCAATCGCTGCACGTCGTTGGCGTCGGTGGTCAAACTGTCCATTGTTTTAGCATGTTGCTTCGTTGCCACTACTAATTTCGTTTTTGTTTTTGGCTGTGAAGAAAACGCTGCGGAGCGTGCGTTACAGTGGTTTTGTTAGAAACCACTCGCGTTGTTTTGACACGCCCGTGACGATCGGGTAATGACGGCGACTAGTAGCGGTGTTGTACCGAAATCTGCGATCCGTCAGAATCTGTGACGAAGGAGGGCGATGTTGCCAACAGCAAGGCCGACAGCAACGACGAAGAGGAAACGAAGAAGAACACTTACGCTAACGGCGTGGACTGCTACGTAAACGAGGCTCGCTACAAGTTGCGAGGCTTATTTTCCCTTTCACGGTATTAACGTCGTGACATTCGATCATGACATCGTTACTAAGAAAATGCTTTAAAGGTTTTGGATATTTCATGTGAATTTTTGACATTGTGAAATAGTCCGTTGTAATAAATTGCTATTATTCTTCATCATGATGAGGTTATTATGTAAATATCCCATTAAATAAATTACATAAAATGTATGGCTTTTGATGTTGTGAAAATGTGCGCTTTTCTAAATTAGGTACTGTAGTGTATTTGTGAAATTGTGGAATTGTCCGCTCTTATCAATTACTTTCATTCTTTTAACTTATGATTCTTCCACACATGCACTTACAATTTTAAATGTATAAGGATAATGATATAAATATATGCCGTAGTCTGTGATTGATCTCGCTGTATTTTCCTTATGCTGTTGCCCAGCCCATCAAAGACAAATCCTTACTCATCTGACATTATTTTACCGTCATCTGAATATATAATACCTCAAAACGACCTCCAGAAACTATATTTTTATTGTCACAATCTCTGGTAGGTGCAGACGTGGCTGTCAGAAATTGTGATCCTCCCTATTGTGTCTAAAATGAAGTCACCACTATGGCTCTCTGCTGATTTTCTGACCCCCCCCAATACTACATCTCCTCTCAATTGGACCCCCAGAGTTTGTACATTTTGTCCCCCCCCATACTACATCTCCTCTCAATTGGACACCCAGAGTTTGTACATTTTGTCATCACTAAACATCACTATCATTAGATCAGCAAAGAGCCTTAAGGGTGACTTGTCTGATTTTAGACACAATACAGGAGGATCACAATTTCTGATAGGTGCAGATGTGGCTTACAGAAATTGTCAGCATCAGAAAATGTGATCCTCCTGTATTGTGTCTAAAATCAGTCAAGTCACCCTTAAGGCTCTTTGCTGATCTAATGATAGTGATGTTTAGTGATGACAAAATGTACAAACTCTGGGGGTCCAATTGAGAGGAGATGTAGTATGGGGGGGGGGGGGGGGGTGTCAGAAAATCAGCAAAGAGCCTTAGTGGTGACTTCATTTTAGACACAATAGGAAGGATCACAATTTCTGATAGGTGCAGATGTGGCTTACAGAAATTGTCAGCATCAGAAAATGTGATCCTCCTGTATTGTGTCTAAAATCAGTCAAGTCACCCTTAAAGCTCTTTGCTGATCTAATGACAGACCCCACTTCCCCTAGTACATATTCTTTCAATTGGACCCCCAGAGCTGAAAATTGGGTTAATCGGCTATCGCAAAAGTGAAAGTGTCAGTGTTACAGCCCCACCTACAGTTGGGGAGGATCACAATTTCTGACAGCCACATTTGACCCTATCAGAAAATGTCATGATAAAATGTACAGACTTTGGGGGTCCAATTGAGACGAGATGTGGTAGGGGGGAGTAGGAATAGTGTCAGGGGATGAGGAAAGAGCTTTAAAAGTGTTTTGATTGTTCTTAGACACAGTAGAGGAGTATCACTATTTCTGACAGCCACATTTGCACCTGTCGGAATATGTAATAATTAAATATACACCCTCTGGGGGTCCAGTTGAGAGGATATATAGTAGGGGGGAGTTGGGATGGTGTCAAAAGATCAGCAAAGAGCTTTAAGAGTGACTTGATTGTTCTCAGACACAGTAGAGGAGTATCACCATTTCCGACAGCCACATCTGCACCTATGAGAAAACGTGACGCTAAAAATATAGTATTTGGTGGTCGTTTTGAGGAAACATGCATTCAAATGACAGTAAGGGGATGTCATATAAGTAAGGAATTGCCGTCGATGGGCTGGGAAATAGCATAAGGAAAATACAGCGAAATCACACACTAACTACCGCATTTACATTTATATCATTCATTGTTCTTATACGTTGAAAATTGTGTATGCGTGAGTGTGTGAGGAAGAGTAATAAATTCATATAATGTAATTTATAGGTGCGGATAATTTCATAATCTCAAAAATACAATACAGGCCTCGACATCACAATGAAAAAGCCCGAACGATCCCTTTAACGATTCCTAAAGACGCATATTGCGTTGTGACGTGTCTTGTTGTCCAGACGCATCAAACTAGCATGGCGCCAAGAACCACCCGCTCCAAAGTTTGGCTACACTTCACCAGGAAAGAGGGTGAAAATGAAAGGTTACAAATCGTTTAGCACGAGCATTGCAGCCGTAAACATAACAATGACAGCACGTAGGTTCAAACGCTAAAAAGTGTGTCTTTACTTCACGAGGAAAATTTACAACAAAACGACTTGCAGTCTTGCAAGGTGGAGATAACTGCATCAAAAGGGAAGGTGGAGATAACTGCATCGGGAAGGAATAAGACTGCACTGTCCTCACAGAGACGCTAAGGCTTCGTCCTGGCTATATAGCTAGCTAAACTCCCAAATGAGGATACAGAAGACGTTGGTATAATTCAACCATCACTTGAAGAGTGAAACTAAAAATAGAAATGAAACAAATCAATTTCGTCCCCAATAACAAACAGGTTTGCGTCAACGTAAATCAGCGATGATTAGCTGCTAATACAACTAAACGGTTAGCATGCGTTCGCTAGCATTAGCACATCGTTCAAACTACTACACAACTGGATTTAAGTGTCCGATCGCAAGTGGAAGCACACAACAACAACACAAAAGGCGATAGATACAGGCGTTGCCTCTGTAGATATTTTACAAACATTAAAAAAGAACGTAGGCTCGTAGCAGTGTTTCCCCTCTCACTAACTCGCTCACTCGCTTGGATGCGGCATTTCTTCTTCGCGTATAAGCGCGTTCTTCTTCTCGTGAGGAAGCGCAAGGGCGCCCCCACTTGAGCGTGAAAGCGCCATAAAAACTAATGCATTTCAATATACTGGTAAATAATACACTTTAACAGGGGTCCCCAAACTACGGCCCGCCCCCACATTTGGTCCGGCCCCTGAACAATACCAGAGAGCATTTTGAATTTTTTTTTTCTTTTCTTTTCTTTATAGTGTTATTTATTTTCTGGCCTTTTTCTGTGAAGAACTCTGAGAGGGTTATTTGGTTATTTATTTGATTAATAGTGTTATTATTTATTATTATTATTATTATATTATATTATTATTTTTATTTTATTTTATTTACTTTTGTTCTGTAAAGAATCCAGAAAGGGTTATTTGATTGCGGCTTTCTGCAATAATTTTTTACATTTCGGCACTCCTGCAATCGTCACACTTTTTCTGTGTTCTGTTCAAACTGACCCCGGCCCCTCATCAGTTAAAAGTTATGTGGCCCTCACAGGAAAAAGTTTGGGGACCCCTGCTTTAACACATATTGCCAACGGCAGAACAACGACCTATATGCCAATATTCATTCATTCATTCATTTTCATATTTTTTATTTCTATTAGAAAAATGTTTCAGTAAAATGTTACACATTCTTGTGCATTTGCCACTTATTGCCACAGTTAATATTGAGGCTTTGGGCCTCTTTTGACCTTGTTGTGACTTTGTAAGGTTGTGACTTCTGATTAAACTCGATGCCAATCAAAACGTTTGTTCTTCTTTTTCCCCAAATTAGAATCGATAAGAGAATCGATAAAGAATCGAATCGTTAAGCAATATCGATAATGGAATCGGAATCATAAAAATCCTATCAATTCCCATCCCTAGAATGACACATGCGCAGCATGTGAAGTAAAAGCTAAATTATCATCCCATTAGGCAATGCATTGAACTAGGCATTAGAAGCAGATTCTTGTGCTGGCGATAGCCGAGTTCTATCTCTACTGTCGGTTCATTGAATATTTAACGGCTAATTACTGTCGAATGGTAACTTTACTATCGACACAGCTGTATCTCTCACCTGCAAAACCGGATATCCGGTCGTATCGGTTTATCATTCTCAAGCTTAGTATTTAACGGTAATATAAACAAAGAAACACAGTGTTGAGTCCAATTAAGCGGCATGCTCTCGAATGGAGGGTGGTCGTCCGCCTGAGGCGCGTTATTTTCTTGAAGTTATTACATTTATTATTATGAAATTCTCTAGGAGGGTATCAATATACAATTAGCTAGGAATGTCCCAAAACTGCCGATACAAAGCCCCATTCCGATACCGGGGGGGGGGGGGGGGGGGGGGGGATATATTAGAGTTGTGCAAAATTTCCGATTCTTAGATTATTCGCGATTCGGCCGTGGACGATTCGAGAACGATTCACAAACATCCAAATTCCGATTATTGAAATATGCGAAGTTAAGCGGAAGTACACAACATTCAGCGCGCCGCGCTGTCTTCGGGACGGAACGGAGCGAGAGTAGCTAAACATCATGCTTCCCATTACCCGGCCCCTCGGGTAATGCCAATGCTCAACTCACGGCTCTAGCTCAACTCATGCAACGAGACAAAATAACACAACAACATACCTGACTGCTGCCGAAAAGCTGTACAAAATACATCCATTACAACTTTACAGTGGATATCATTTATATACGACTAGATGCAATATATATTTTGGTAGTGTTAGCAGCACATCTACAAAAAGCTAGATGCGAGCGTTATAAACGGCCGCCATCTTAAAGCAGTACACTTCCCTGCAAGGCTGTTGTAGCGAACTTTCCAAGCAAACCTAATTGACTTTTGATCTAAAATACTCCTAAATCGGTAAATTATTGACTTGAATCTATCTTTAAAATAGTTTTAAAACTTTCACATGTCGAAAGTAGACAAGAGGGAAATTATGGAATAACGGGAGCAATTTTAACAAATTTAACGGTTGATTCACAACATTAAATTAACTGAATGTAGTTTAAAGCTGCTGATACAGAATGGGGACTGGAGTTTTTTATTTAATGTTATTTTTGTATATTTGTTTACTGCTATATGTTAACTTGATACTGAAATAATAGTGTGGTTTAGCCTGAGAGTATTTTTGAACAATTTTGGAACTCATGTACAAAACATTTAAAAATAAAAATTAAAAAAAAAAGAGAGAAAAAAAAAAAGGAGGGGGGTGCATCAATAATCGTTTTATAATCGAATCGGAGCCTCTGAATCGTAATCGTAATCGAATCGTTAGGTGCCCAAAGATTCCCAGCTCTAGGATATATATATATATATATATATATATATATATTTTTTTTTTTTATTTGAACAAAAGTTCTAGAGGAACCATAACAAATATCTATTCAAATATTTCAAAACGTGACGGTCTACATTTACGATAGTTTTGGGGCCAGATTTTAAAAAATAAAATAAAATGACAACGAGATTGGGTTTGAAACGGGGGGGGGTTATTATGTAGGGGTAATGCAGCTGTAAACCGCTATGCATTTTATGTAACTGTACCTTATCTGGGAGCTATGACGAAGCACGAGCATAAATTATTCTATGGATAATAATTTGATGTAGATGAGGCAAGAGGGAAAAAAAAGTCAAACAATTACTATGAGAATGAATGTCGAATTGATAGTATGAGAATAAAAATAGTATTATTACGTAGGGCTAATGTAGCTGAATAAGCAGCTACGTTCTTCACGTAGCGCGTAGCCGCCTCCGTTAAGATCGACAATATTGAATGCATCTTTGAACAATAAGGGAATTCTTAATATTTTGCCTCATCTACATCAAACTACAATCAAGAGAAGGATTTACGCTGATGCTTCATCGTAGCTCTCAACTACGGTAAAATGCATAGCTGATTACAGCTACACTACCCCTATTTAATAATTTTACTTTTCCTCGTAGCAATAATACGGCTTCTCTCTTTTCATCGCTTTCCTTTTTCTTTATTTGGCCCCAATATGCACTACATTACCGTAACAATAATAGTCCTGTTAACGGGCCCTTGTCCACTGACAACTTAAATATTTTCTAAATACTTCAAAATACGCATCTCAAATTACTAACAGTGAACAAATGCTATGCTAGGATGCGACGATTCAGGTAAAACACACGCCAAAAAGGATGATTTTCAAAATAAAGCATGTAAAGGAACAATTTGTATTTGACGTGCTATTTCAGACGACTTCTGGAAAATAGTGCGTAAATAATGAACTATAGATATTCATTTAAGCATATTGTTAAATCCTACAAAATTTAAATTAGAATGTATCTTTAAAAAAAATCTCATTTGCAAGGCTTGGCAGCTTTTGTTTTGGTGTGGTGGTGCGCCACAATCTTTTATGTTTAGGGGAAACCCTGTATAAATTAGGCCTGAATGATATTGGAAAAAACTAGCATTGCGATATATTGCCAAGGCTCCATACTGTTTGCATTGGCTGCACCAAACTTTGTCCTTCAGGTGCACCAACACAAACTGTGAGGTGGGCATGCTAACAGCTGTCCCACTGTGCCGCCTTCATAATGTGAGTTAGAGATCCCTCGTTTTTTTGCAGTTAAAGAACAACGTAGAAACAGGCGTGTCTTTATTAAATGCTTCATTGAGTGAGTCCACTCAAATTCACTCACGCTTTGACGCTCATGCTGCCGAGAACAGTCTCTTACTTGAATGAGTTGCCATAGAGTGGTGTGTAACAAACTACACGATGATTGAAACATTTGCGCCTGTGATCATAGAGCTCTAAGCATTCTCTCGCCAGATCAAAGCTACAAACCTGTCAATCATCGTAAACTTTAAGTAGCAAACACCAGCTCGTGACCAAGAAACCAAAACAAGTTTGCTCACACCGCTTGACTAGCAGCAGGGAGGTGAAGGGCTGTACGAGCATGAAGCAGAAAAACATGAATATATATATTTTTAAAATTCAAACCTCCATCCTTTACATCCGATTCTGATCCTCTGACAAATGGTACATCGGCCCAATGTTTACAAATACAGTGTTAAGTTCAAATACGAATCCTTTGGTAGACTTTTGCCCAAAATAAGGAGAGAAGGCACTCAATTTAGTTGAAAAGCTTGCAAGGAGAAGGAGGAATTGTTATCGTTCTAACTAGCCCCTCCTTCACCTCGCTTTTTATTTGGGATGGCCCTCGCAACAGACAGGTGTCTTGCCCTAAAAGGGAAAGGGGAATCAAGCTGGCGACACCCCTTGTATTTGTTTGGCTATGTGTGTGCATGTCGGTGGAATTATATACTAGTTCTTCTAAAAAAATTAACATATTGTGATAAAGTTCATTATTTTCTGTAATGTAATGATAAACATTAGACTTTCATATATTTTAGATTCATTACACACAACTGAAGTAGTTCAAGCCTTCTATTGTTTTAATATTGATGATTTTGACAAAAAAGTCAAGAAAAAACAAAAATCCCTCTAAAAAAATTTGCGTATTTCATCCGACCAATACAAAAAAGTGTTTTTTTAATACAAAAAAAGTCAACCTTCAATTAATTATATCAGCTATGCACTCAATACTTGGTCGGGAATCCTTTTGCTGAAATGACTGCTTCAATGCGGTGTGCCATGGAGGCAATCAGCCTGTGGCACTGCTGAGGTGTCATGGAGGCCCAGGATGCTTCGATAGCGGCCTTAAGCTCATCCTTAGTGTTGGGTCTGGTGTCTCTCAACTTCCTCTTCACAATATCCCACAGATTCTCTATGGGGTTCAGGTCAGGAGAGTTGGCAGGCCAATTGGGCACAGTAATGCCATGGTCAGTAAACCATTTACCAGTGGTTTTGGTACTGTGAGCAGGTGCCAGGTTGTGCTGAAAAATGAAATCTTAATCTCCATAAAGCTTTTCAGCAGATGGAAGCACGAAGTGCTCCAAAATCTCCTGATAGCTAGCTGCATTGACCCTGCCCTTGATAAAACACAGTAGACCAACACCAGCAGCTGACATGGCACCCCAGACCATCATTGACTGTGGGTACTTGACACTGGACTTCAGGTATTTTGGCATTTCCTTCTCCCCAGTCTTCCTCCAAACTCTTGCACCTTGATTTCCGAATGACATGCAAAATTTGCTTTCATCTGAAAAAAGTACTTTGGACCACTGAGCAACAGTCTAGTGCTCCTTCTCTGTAGCCCAGGTCAGGTGTTTCTGCCGCTGTTTCACACACTGTGCACGGTGGCTCTGGATAGGTGTACTCCAGATTCAGTCCACTGTTTCTGCAGCTCCCCAAGGCCTGGAATCGGCCCTTCTTCACAAACTTTCTCAGGGTGCGGTCACCTCTTCTGGTTGTGCAGCGTTTCCTGCCACACTTTTTCCTTCCCACAGACTTCCCACTGAGGTGCCTTGATACAGCACTCTGGGAACATCCTATTCGCTCAGAAAATTCTTTCTGTGTCTTAGCCTCTTGCTTGAGGGTGTCAATGATGGCTTTCTGGACAGCAGTCAGGTCTGCAGTCTTGCCAATGATTGCAGTTTTGAGTAATGAACCATGCTGGGAGTTTTTAAAAGCCTCAGGAATCTTTCGCATGTGTTTTGAGTGAATTCATTGATTCAGATGATTAGGTTAGTAGCTTCTTTATAGTACCTTTTCATGATATGCTAATTTTTGGAGACTTTTTTGCCAAAATCATCAATATTAAAACAATAAAAGGCTTGAACTACTTCAGTTGTGTGTAATGAATCTAAAATATATGAATGTTTATCAGTACATTACAGAAAATAATGAACTTTATCACAATATGCAAATTTTTTGAGAAGGACTAGTACATGTGTATCAACACATTTCAGTAAAGCAAAGCTGCATCTTTTGCCCCTGTCCTTGAACAGGCAAGCCTTCTTTAAGACAAAACATTCCTTCTTTGTGAGCAACAATAAGCAGAAGCATTTCTTCATAGCAAGCAGCAATTGATTAGAGCAAATGTATAATAATTATCTCATTAAATACATTTCATGATGCAGTAGCATTTGGCAAGTAATCAAATTCAACAATATGATTTCCTAAATGTCCAAGACAGTTTAGTTTCCCAATGTCTGTGGCTTGTCCTTGAAGTTGACCTGTGCAATCTAGGCAGGTTCAAACCGGTCAGAATGACAAGGCAGTTTTATCAAGAACTAAACACGTATATACTTATCAATAACTAAAATGTCTCTTTACTACAGTCAATCATGGACCATACTATTATAGCAATCAGTACTTTATTGTGAGCCTTAATTGGTGAAAGCAAATATTTAATAACCATTTAATAATTATCTTATCATACAGTATTACTCTGTTCTTTTACGATGTTTGGTTTCTAAATAAATATAGTCCGGCTGCAATTGCAATACAGCTGAAATTTTTGCCTGTCTGGCGGTTGGATTTAGAGCAGTCGAAAAGCGTAAAGGTGCTGAAAAAACGTAAATACTAGTTTGGATCTGATCTTGTGACCAAATTTGAATCTCTCAGATATAACAAAAATAGCCAAATCGTTCGCCCATACTGAGTATTGTACCGGGGCAACAGTAGTGTTTGTTGAAGGTGACATGTTTTTTGGTGAATCCTCTGTAGAGAGTCCAAGCTGACACGGATCCTACAGGATTCGCTGGGGGGCCGCACCAAGACATCCATCATCGCCACAGTGTCGCCATCCTCCAGTAACCTTGAGGTGCGTTTTGCCCACACGTAGACACAAAAGCAACTTAAACACTGAAGTGAAAATGAGGCAAAAAAACCAGCCAATACAAATTCCCTCATTCAGCCAAGATGGCAGTGTTACGATTTCCAATGGATTACAAGCACAAGTTTGTTTGTGTTTGTGCAGGAAACGCTGAGCACGCTGGACTACGCCAACAGAGCCAAGAACATCATGAACAAGCCTGAAGTGAACCAGAAGCTCACCAAGAGGACGCTCATCAAGGTAAGGTCGGCCAGCTTGCCGCACTGTACGGTGCCATCGCTCATGAAGTGTGCAACGCAAGCGATGCAACTAGTGATATACTGTGTCCAGTATGGCATTTGTTCTGTCATAGAAGTTGTGGAATTTGGAGAAGTTTTTTCTGGATCAGGTTTTCCCAACTTTTCGAATTGGAACAATCTCGAGACACAACACTAGTTGAATTTTTTTTAAATTTAAAACTGTAACTTTATATTGTTAATTAAGCTATTCACATTGAAGTTTTTTCAACAGGACTCAAACACCAAAAAGTGTTTCAACAGCTAAGCACTAGCTTTAGCAGACTTTGCATGTCAAATATCTCAAACAGGTCTGTGAGAACAGTGAAGGAGCAATCCATATTGAACAGTCTTTGTATTTGCTTCCATCCTCAGGAATACACAGAAGAGATCGAGCGCCTCAAGCGAGACCTGGCTGCCACCAGAGAAAAAAACGGCATCTACCTTTCAACAGAAAACTACACGTAAGTGCATGTGAACTGTTGTGGTGTTGTTTGTGTGTGTCATGTTTTTAAAATATGTTGCCTTTCAGGAGCATGATGGTGCAACTTACCGCAGACAAGGAACATGTCGTGGAGTACACAGAGCGCATCGCCATCTTGGAGGATGAGATAAAGAAGGTAGACTTATTTTGTAGAGTTTCAACTCGTCTGTATTTTTATGGGTTTCTATTTTTCTTTTTTTGTTGTTGATAAATTGAACTGAAAAAACAACACAAACATCATTAGCAACTGTCACATCTGTTAATACAGTGGTACCTCTACATTCGAATTTAATTCGTTCCAGGACCTGGTTTGTAAGTCGAAATGGTCGTATGTCAAGTGAGATTTTCCCAAAACAATATATTTTAATTAGGGGTGTGCCATCTTAGGCACCCCACGATTTGATTCGATTATGTTTCAGGTTGCAACGATTCGATTGTTGAACGATGATCATGGTATTGACGATGATCACAATTATCACGATTATCGATGCATCATACATTATTAATTAATAAAGTAGCCAAACAAAACTATGTCCATTATTTATTTATAATGTCCTAATGATTCAACAGGTACCGCCTGGTACCCAAAGTCACACATGCGTGCGATTGCTTTCACTTTTGTGACTGTCAAATTGTCGCCATTTCCAGGAGTGCAAGGCTCGCAAAACGGAAGCCCGATCGTGACCAAGCTTTCCCTCCCGTGTGATGCATTGAAATGCGTTCACGAAAGAAACAGTGTTCACAAAACAAGACTCGGACAAGCTGGCAACAGAACATAGAATATACAGTGTATATATACATACACACACACACTGTATGGCTCTCATGGAATCACATTTTAAAATATGTTGGGTGTTTTGTTTCTGAGTCTAAAAGGTTCCCGACCCCTGTCTTAAACCCATGACTGTCTTAAGGTTCAGCTTTCTTCAACTTGTTTTTCATACAGTGGTATGAAAAACTATCTAACCTTTTGGAATTTCTCACATTTCTGCATAAAATCACCATCAAATGTGATCTGATCACACAGATGAAAAAACAGTGTCTGTTTTAACTAAAACCATTCAACATGTATAGTTTTTCATATTTTAATGAGGATAGTATGCAAACAATGACAGAAGGAGGAAAATAAGTAAGTGAACAAACACATTTAATATTTTGTGCTCTGCCCCCCACCCCGGCACCAATAACTGAACCAGACGCTTCCTGTAGCTGCAGATCAGTCTGGCACATCAATCAGGACTAATACTGACCCATTCTTCTCTACAAAACTGCTGTCATTCAGTCAGATTTCTGTCTGGCATAAATTGCTGTCTTTAGGTCATGCCACTGCATCTCAATGGGATTCAAGTCTGGACTTTGACTTGGCCACTCCAGAACGTGTATTTTGTTCTACTGAAACCATTCTGAAGTTGATTTACTTCTGTGTTTTGGATCATTGTCTTGTTGCAGTATCCATCCTCTTTTTAGCTTCAACTGTCTGACAGACGGCCTCGGGTTATCCTGCAAAACATCCTGATAAACTTTTGAATTCATTTTTCCATTAATGATTGCAAGTTGTCCAGGCCCTGAGGCAGAAAAACAGCCCCAAAACATGATGCTCCCTCCACCATGGTTCACTGTGTGGATGATGTGTTGATGTTTGTGAGCTGTTCCATTTTCCTCCACACATGACATTGTGTGATACTCCTAAACAATTCAACTTTGGTTTCATCAGTCCATAAAATATTTTGCCAAAACTTCTGTGGAGTGTCCAAGTGCCTTTTTGTCAACATCAAACGAGCAACAATGTTTTTTTCAGACAGCAGTGGCTTCCTCCGTGGAGCCCTCCCATGAACACCATTCTTGGACATAGTTTTACATATAGACCCTACCCACCGACGTCACAAAATCACGTGCTCGCTGTATGGTTCCGCCCACTTGTCCGTCATTTTGTGTCTGTATTAGCAATGGTCTGAATTGATCGAGCAATTTATAATGCATTTCATGGAAGACCCGGTGCTTTCGGATGCCGTAAACTCACTTGATGCGTTGCATAAAAGGAGTTATGTGGAAAAGCTTCAGTTTATCCATTCGCCAGATCCATATTTGATGCCTAAATCGATGTTTTTCGACCCGCTGTATTTGCCTGACATCTGCTAGCTACCCTGAACTGTACAACTATCTTGTCCACACAAAATCAGCCTATTCTCACGAAAGTTTGAAAAACTTTAAGAGCTTGGAGGCTTATAAATACTTCGTTGCTGGTTGGGTGAAACAGGTCCTCGTCCACGAAAATTCGGCAGGAATCTATCTTGTGCTTGGAAAGGTGAGTTACGAAATTTTCAATTCAAAATCTTTTGTTATTGCTAACATCCACTGTCAAGTCTAATGTATTTCATGTCGTTTGTCAATGGAGTTAGGGCTTTTAATGTTTATATGGTTTAGCGATAGCACTCTCACTACATACATATGTTGTATACACATGTTGTTGGCGATTAGCCTAGCAATGATCTTGATTGTGGTTGTCAGCCCCAAACCCTCTAAATATATATTAAATGCATCTTACCAGATATAAAATGACTACTACATAATCTGTGGTAATCGTTTGGAGCCCAGTTTTCTCGTCGAATTGCAGCAGCCCATCTCGCTCTCTTCTCTCCGGGTCTCTCGGAATCCGGTAGAACTTCAAGTCTCTCCGTCTTCTCCGTCTGTCTTCTCTGTTATTGCAACCGACCGCCACACACGCCTTCACCATTTTGATTATTAATGTTAACGAGCAGAAAAACACGTCGTAAATAGGAGGAATGTACGTAGCCGTAACAGGGAAACATGATGTGTTGACGGACAATTGGGTGGCACCAGTCAGGAGGAAGGAGTTGTGACGTCACGTGGGTAGGGTCTATAGTTTACTGTATGTGTGTACAGAGATATTGGACTGTGCCAGTGATTTCTGAAAGTCTTTCACGGACACGCCAGGGTTCTTTTTTACCTCTCTTTGTATTCTGCACTGAACTCTTGCCGTCATCTTTGGTGTACGGCCATTCCTTGGGAGAGAAGCAACGGTGCCAAACTCTCCATTTGTAGGCAACTTCTCTATCGTTTGATAAACATCCTGACTTTTAGAGATGGTTTTGTATCTTTTCTCAACTTTATACAAATCAAAAATCCTTGATCGCATGTCTTCAGACTGCTCCGTTGACTGAGCCATGATGCACATTAGACAATGCTTCTCATCAAGACAATTCTTACCAGATGTTTGTTTTATAGTGGGCAGGGCAGCTTTAAACCACTCATCAGTGATTGGGCACACACCTGACTTAAAATGTTTGGTAAAAATTGGTTTCAATTGTTCTTTAAGTCTCCTTAGGCAGAGGGTTCACTTTCTTATTTTCCCCCATCTGTCATTGCATGCATGCTATTGCTATACTTACTAAAATATGAAAACCTATAAATGTTTGGTTGGTTTTAATTAAGGCAGACACTGTATTTTTATCTGTGTGATTTTGACAAAGATCAGATCACATTTGATGGTGATTTTATGCAGAAATGTGAGAAATTCCAAAAGGTTCAGAGACTTTTTCATACTACTGTGTGTGATGTATCTATATTTTTTTTTGGTCATGAATGGGACACTCCGCATCCATGTCACAACTGGGTCTCCCTAAAAAAATTCCAATGTTAACCGAATTTCTAACTGATGTCAAAACGGATAGACTAAAATAATATTCAAAAGTTTGTAGTTTCATGCATTTATAATGAAAGTATTTATTGGTTAAACCTTGAAAATTAGAGGAAAACATTGCATGTTGATTCACTGTGTGCAACCCTCAATCTTCTACTTGCACCCCAAAATTTTAAGTTAGGGGCCACTGTGCTACTACTAAAAAATCTTGTCTGGAGCCCTGTCGTGCATGTCGTCGTATGTCGAGACAAATGACAAGTCAAATTTTTCGTTGCATGTCAAAAGGATCTTATGTCGAGGGAGGTACCACTGTATTCAATCCTGAGCTAATCCTGATATTTTGTACAGGTCAGTGAGCTGTTCATGGAAAGTAAAACCCAATTAGAACAGTGTGTTGCCGAGCTGGATGACAAGCAGCACAAGTGAGGAGCCTTCCCACCTCCCCGTGGCTTATTAGAGATTTTCAGCTCACAACTTGTGTGTTTCATACGTAGACTTGAGGATACCAGCAGAGACCTGAAAGTCACCAAAGAGAAGTTGGCCCAGGAAGAGTTTGTCAGTGGAGAACTGCACTCGGCCCAGGAGAAGCTCCACAGCGTCGCCACGCAGGTTCTTCTTCAGACGTGTTCATTTATTGTCTCAGAGCTTGAAATCAATGTTTGCATCAGTCTTAGACATTATTTTGGTGATATTTGAGGGGGTGGGGGGGATTGCTTTGCTAATGCAGACAGTTTTAGGATCAACAACAAAGACGAGCTGGACTGAAGAAGGAAACTGCCAGTGTTGATAGACTTTTCTGAAAATATAATTTTGAGTTTTGTTTTCCCAGAAGGGAGGGTGAGAGCCCAAAATGATGTGGCCAACTACTTTTGTCATAGCAAAAGAACAAAATAGTCAAGATTTAATGATGATGATTTATTGATGTCCCTGTTTCTCCATAATGCATTTCATCTATTTGGTATTCGTTCTCTTTATTTTTTGCACTCAGTTGTTGAGTACTGCAGGAACCACTACCAGTGACGTGTTGGGCCTCCATGACAAGTTGGACAGGAAGAAGCTGGTAATGGCAACACCTCCATTGCAAATGCAGAAATATTTACAGCAAATGATTAGAAAAGAAATACGCAAGTTATGGGCCTGCACAATATATCGTTTGAACATCGCAATGTGTGCATGCGCAATAGTCACATCTAGGGATGTCCCGATCCAGGTTTTTGCACTTCCGATCCAATACCGATATTGTTTTGCACTTCCGAGCCGATACCGGCCGATACCGATACGGACCTATCTGAGCATGTTAAAGTTTAGTTATTTAGCCTCCTTACTTAGTTGTCAGACTCATGTTGAAAAAGGTTTTAGTACTCTTGATAACAACTAGCCAGCTGAATTAGGTGAGTTTGAATAGCACACAACGTTTGGTAACAAGAAACTGACCTGTTTATTCAGTGACAAACACAAAACATTATAAATAACAAACAGAAATGGCATAGTCAGTCAGTAAAACGTGCAAATAATATTGTAAACTGTCTTAAAAAAGCAAAACACACCAACAACCTCAGTGGAAAATCCCACAAATCCCCCAAGCTATTAGATGTTTTTAATGTTTCGTGCATTAGTTACAAAAATTGTATAAAACGCCTCTCAGGTTTAAATAAACGACTATTTCCATATCAGCAGCTTTAAACTCCATTCAATTCATTTAATTTTGCGAATCAACTGTTAAAGTTGTTAAAATTTGCTCCCGTTATTCCATAATTTCCCTTCTGCCTACTTTCGACATGTGAAAGTTTTAAAACTGTTTTGAAGATAGATTCAAGTCAAGATTTTGCCGATTTAGGAGTATTTTAGATAAAAAGTTAATTAGGTTCGCTTGGAAGGTTCACAACAGCCTACTAGGGAAGTCTTCTGCTTTAAGATGGCGGCTGTTTACTAACGCATCTGATTTTCAATACTTCAATGTTGCTAATGCAGTCGAGTCTGTCGTGTAGCATCTGGTTTTATATACATATGATATCTATTATCTCCAGTAAAACGACGTTGACGTAGTTTGTAGCGGCTGTCGGCACCAGTCAGGTATTCTTGTGTACTCTAGTTCTTGTGTAGGGAACTTTTTAATCTAATAAAACCAAGAGAAATGGAAGAAAAAATAGATGTATTGTATTGGAATTGAAACCTTAAAACATGCCAATTAAGAAACAATGATGGAATTTTCACTTTTTAAAAATTACTTTCTTTAAATGGCATCCTCCTGAACGAATGAATTCTTGAAATCTGCTGTTGACATTCCGCATTGATTCCTCATCTGAATACTGTCCTGATTTCACCATGGTTACTAAAATGGCATATTGTTTACTTGTCCAAGGTCACGGTCTTGCAATGCTGCCACTCACTCATCTCTGCCAATACGCAAAAATGTGCGCCCCCCCCCCCCCCCCCCCCCCCCCCCCCTTGGTCAACGGCAGATTTCAAGAATGGATTCATGCAGGAGGACACAATAAAAGGACATAATTTTTCCAATGAAAATTGCATTATTATTTCTAAAATGGCATGTTTTAAGGTTTCAATCATCCTGAATAAAATATTTTCTTCCTTGACTCTTTTGTTTGTTGGATTGTTAAAAACTTGTTTTGGGAGTCACCTTGTGTTGTACTAGCTTTATGTATCCACAAGGTAGAGCTATGCTGAAGGGAATGGAATACCATGATTAACCAATATTGATCCTTAATAAATATGTAACGCGCATCTGGTTATAAGGCGAACTGTTGGCTTTTGAGAAGATGGAAGGCTTTTAGATGCGTCTCATGGTGCAGAAAATGCGGTAATTTTGGTTTATGGATATTTGTCCGCTGTCACAAGCTTTGAGACGGTTCACCATTCATTTGAACTAGAGTCTCAAAACCTTTGACCTAGGGTGTACACATTGAATACTGAAAGCAACTGCTCTGTCCAGTGCGCATGTTTCTAGTTTGAAAGCAATTGAATGGAAATAGTTTTGTGTTTGGTGATGACAGTTGTGTGTTATCATGGCCGGCGCGCAGGTGGACCAACACAACGCGACGGCACTGCAGAGTTTAACTGAGCGTCTGGCTACTGCGTTCAGCAGCATAAATCACAACGTCCAGCAACAGGGTGACATGCAGCGCCGCGTCCTCACCGGCTTCCCCCGAGCAATCGGTACCCAGGGATTTTTGTATAGAAGACCTACCGGCGATTGGGTCAAATCTCCAGAGTTCATTTCGGGTTATTAAAAGGCAATTGTATGCTCTCTTAGACGAAGTAGTGGCGGGCAGCACGGCGGTGGCGAGGGCAGTGAAAGGCGTGGAGAGCCTGTTGGATGGTGTGGGGCAGCTGTTGGGCGAGGGTGTTGAGCGTTGTCAGGAACGTGTGGACAACCACAAACAGCTCAGCAGCACGGTAAAGCAGGTCTTACAGGAGCTTCTGGTGAGTGACCAATGCGGATGGCATCTCAAACACTTGGTGTGCTGATTTGCACTTTGAGAGTCCCCACCCTTTCTTTTGCTGGATTGTTGTGTGTATTGGTCTATAGGAAGAGCACCGGAATGACATGGCGATGGCCCTCCACTCAACTCTGTTGGAGCTTTCAGGGCTACAAGAGCAGATGGTCTCCCTGAAGACCAGCGTGGAGGCACAGCGTACACTCGCTGACCAGGTCGTCTAATTGGAACACAAAAATGTGCTTTTTTGTTGTCTTGTTCTTAACCAGCTCTTTGGCGGTCTCCCCAAACCTAGGTGGAGGACATAAAGGAGACGGGCCAGGGCATGATTGGCCTGGCTTCAGACCTAGCAGCACTGCGTGAGGCTATGGTGCAGCAAATGAACGCTCTGAAGGACGAACGGGAACAGTTGAATGACCAAATCCTAAAAGCTCAGAAGAGGAACCAGGAGGTAAAATTCTTATACATCTAATCCCCTATTCAGTTGGGTCCATCGAACCCTGTCCTCTGCCTCCTCTGCTCACACACCGACTACCTTCATGTCCTCTTTAACTACATCCTTAAACTTCCTCTTTGGCCATCCTCTAGACCTCCTGTCTGGCATATGGAAGTCCAGCATACTTTTGCCAATATACTCACCGTCTCTCCTCTGGACATGCCCAAACCTGACTTTCTCTCCAAATCCTCTGACATGTGCTGTCCCTCTGATATGCTCATTCCTGATCCTATCCATTCTGGTCATTCCCAAAGAGAACCTCAGCATCTTCATTTCTGCCACAATCAGCTCAGCCTCCTGCCTTTTCCTCAGTGGCGCTGTCTCCCGACCAAACAACATCACTGGTCTCACTACATTTTTAAAGACCTTTTCTTTCATTTGAGCTGAAACGCTTCTATCACACTTGACACTTTTCTTCACCTGTTCCAGCCTGCCTGCACACGCTTCTTTCATTCTTTGTTTTTTGTCTTTCCTGGTTTTTGCATCTGTAATAAAGGAAATTTTAATATTTTATCAAAGCTAATATAAAGTAATAAACTGGTCTTATGAAGTGTTGCTGTATTATGGAACAAAGTCTACCTAGGTTATGTCTACTCTAGGACGGATAATGGACTTAAACGTTCAATTTATTATACTGGACTGTCTCAGGAAATTAGAATACCCAATATTCTAATTTTTTTGAGACAGTCCTGTGTATATATACAGGACTGTCTCAGGAAATTAGAATATTGTGTATTCTAATTTCCTGAGACAGTCCTGTATATATACACAGGACTGTCTCAAAAAATTAGAATATTGTGTATTCTAATTTTCTGAGACAGTCCAGTATGGCATGTCGGCTACAGTAATGCACCTCTTGTCTGGAGATATTATTGCATGTGGTGGGAAGCTGTGTACTTTCATAAACTACGGCTCCGCCGCCTATTGTAGCTGGTAGGGGTGTGACAACATGTCGAAATAGTGGCTTATTGCAATACCTTTTATCTCAAAAGGTTATCGAGATGTTTCCGCCAAAAATCGAAATATCCCTTTTAAAGGGTGTAACTGTTTTTTTTTTTTTTTTTTTTTTTTTGTCTTTTTTACAAAAAATGTTTTTTTATTTATTTATTTTTTTTTTTTTTTGGGAATGGCATAAACTTATATATATATATAATATATATATTGACGGGGCCGATTAATAGGGGGCCTAACTCCGTCAAAGCTGACAAGTGGAAACGCAGACAAAGAGCTTTTTACATTGAAAATCCTTGCGCATAAATGCTTAAATACCTAAATTCTTTATAGATATGGATGTAATACAGTCTCGATTATTGGTTAAAAGCAAAAAAAAAAAAAAAATGTAGATATGTCGAATGTGCTGCCAGTCTTTAAGCCACTGTGGCGCCGCCTTATCACCACAAAGAGCTTTTAACGTTAAAAATTCTTGTGAATAAATGTTTAAATCTCTGAATTCTTTATAGATATGGACGTAAAACAGTCTTGATTCTTGGTTAAAAGCAAAACAAAACAAAAAAACGGGCAGTCAGCATTTATTTTACGTAAATATGTCGAATGTGCTGCTAGTCTTTAAGGCACTGTGGCGCCGCCTTATTACTACGAAGAGCTTTTTACATTGAAAATTCTTGGGAATAAATGCGTAAATCCCTGAATTCTTTATAGAAATGGATGTAAAACAGTCTCGAGTCTTTGTTAAAAGCAAAAACCGTACAGTTAGCATTTATTTTATGTAAATATTGCGAATTATGACGCCAATATCGTAGCGGTTAGTTTTTCCCATTGATTTTTTCACAATGTTTCAAAATGCATGCATGGTACGAAAAATATAATAATTACATTGAATCCTCAAACAAATCACTTCTGAGACAATCCTTCCTGTTTGTATGCGGTACAGGTTTCGTACCTTTTCAACCTAAATCCGGCGTTGGATCGCTGCATGTGTTTGAGAATAACTACGACCGACATTGACCGACTGAAGCGGAGTGTGGGACGGCCCCCTACCTTAAGGCGTGGCGCAGTGTCTGGAGAATGTGCCCCGTCAATATCATTATGTAGTCTATGGGGGGGGACCGACATGTTCACTGGCTACCAATATTGGCACTGGACACTACAGTAGACATCCAGTTCGTTTTTACTGGACTGGACGTCTAGTGCCGTCAATGGCAATGAAACCAGAGCATTCACTTTCTTTTGTAGTCTTTTGTAGGCATTTACAGGTCACTTTTCTGTTGATTTTGTGTCAGTAAAAGGAAGACCCAAGAATAGGGTTGGGAACCTCTTGGTAAGTTGGTACCTCAAAATACGATTTGCGAGACAAAGCTCACAAGAACGATGATCTCACGTTATGGCGTTGCAACGATTATCGATACATTGGCCAGCAAATCATTTAAGGATATTTTACAAAACAACTAATAAACAGAAAAACCGTGAGCCGTAAATGTCCCAAAAGGAATAGGAAGTGACCGAGAAACAGCAAATGTCATGAAATGCCCCAAAATGAACTGGTTTCCTGGTATTGGCTGCCAGTGACTGCCATAGAAGTCAATCGATTTTAGGTGGGAGGGATGGCAGTGAATGAACGAATGTTTATTCGCTGGCACCGTTCCAGTTGGATGTCTGCTAGTGATAAACTTGTTTTTCTGTTTATTAATTGCTTTGTAGAAAGACTTTCTGACCCATGGATCGATAATTGTTGTATTGCCTTATCGTGAGCCTTGTATCGACATATTCATATATCGACGTATTCATGAGGTACCTAGCGGTTCCCACCCCTAGTAGCCAGGGTATCCGTGTAAAAATCAGAGCCAAAGGAAGTGACGTCATGGAGCGTGCCATCGCCATTTTTTTGTGTGGCATTATGGCAACATAAACAATGGATCGAATGGTATAGATGCGCCTTTCCTGCTCCTCTTTTTACAACTGAAAGAGCTTATAAATTTTACGCTTGAATATGTCCGGAGAAGACCTCGAACAAAACCGAAAAAGGATAAGCTTCCGGTTCAGAGGTGACCCCTGTGGACGATGATGTCAAACACGGGACTGCTCCTTTTTGCACATGGGTAAATTGTGCAAATGCAGAACCTTAAACGTAGTGAGGACAGTGATAAAATACTGTATTGTCCGAATATACAAGACAAAAAATTATCCGTCTTGGTGCAGACGTAGCTTAAGGCACAGCAAGACTACTTGGTTACAGCATTTGCAATTATTTCCAGTTGACTGTTAAATCATTCAAAAATGCACTCTTTCATGGATCAATATTTTATTTACCTAAAATGGTATAATATTGGTGTCAAAGAATGTGAGCCTCTGATTTTCACCATCTGAGGAAAAAAAAAGTTTAATGCAGAGAAATTGCAGGTTTAATGGTTAATGAGTGTTGAAAGCAAGAAAAAGCTTATCGTCACACCCTAACTATGAGAGTGTTGTGCCACCATCTCCAGAGAACAAAGCAGGCCATGCAAATGCTTGAGCTGCTTGCCACGGAGTCACAAAAGGACTACGACAACCTGCATTCGTCTTGCACGGACCCGAAGACCGCCTTTGACACAGTACAAGAGAAGCTCAGCAGGTGAGCCACTATTGCAGGGTTCCCGTGTGTCCTTAAAAAGTTTTAAATTTATAATCCGAATAATCAAGGTCTAAAATTGCCTTTAAGGGATCCACGGATAGAAAGACATGTAATTATTAAAAGATAAATGTTAGTACAACTTAGAATAATTTGATAATAAAACTCCTCTTAATGTTTTCCTTTTAATTTGTAAAATTTCGAACAAAAAAATTAACGTAGGTCGCCATTGTTGTTGACGTTGTGGGGCAGTGATGTCACATGGACACGCTGCCGAGCTTCTAACGTGTCACTGTATAACTACATAAACATGTCGTCGGTTCTACCCTTCCAATTTGAACCCGAGTGGAATATTAATGAGAAGGACAGCCCTGTCGATATTTCACAAAACGAGCAGCAAAAGTTTAATGAACACGAAAGACTGGATGAGAGGAGTAGCATACATGTATCAAGTTCCCTAGTGACAGCTAGCACTCTCCTGCTGTAGTGACGAAGCAGGAGAGTGATGTCAAAAAATGTTTGCAGATCTTCACGGTAAACTATTGTGTGATCCAACTTTGTCCAATATTGTTATGGAGATAGTTAGCACCCAGAGCTGTCGTGTGCTTTGCAAATGATTAAGGTATAAAGTGAAACACAGCATTTTGATTATTTTTTTGCATCACACGAAAAAGTTGATAGTTTGCCTCCACTGAGACGTTTAGTATAACTCTTATTAACATTTATCATTTAAAAACTACGTCTTTCTATCTGTGGATCCCTTTAAATTGACAATTACAGAAGGTATTCAATTTCCAGACGATGCATTTAATGCCATGGAAATCACTGTAGTCTGCCGTAAAAATTCTAATGGTGTGTATTTGTTTTATTCACGACCGTGCACTGAATACGAGAGTTTGTGACGATAGCCTGGTTTTATTGTTTAAGTTTTTAATGTTTTCGGATTTTATCGGTTTTATTTGCTGTCTGACTTTGATTGCGATCCGCTGTTTTTGTTTCAGTTCTTTTTTTCTTAATGTCATTGTATAATACTTTCCTGCCTTTTATTTATCTTGAGCCATGTTTTTGTTGTAAAGCACTTTGAGGGCCTTTCGGGTTTTGTAAAGGGCTATATAAATAAATTTGATTGATTGACTGAATATATGTTATACAGTAAGCTGTCCAAAACCTCGCCATACGTCAGAGACTTGAGTTGTTTTCATGATGCCATTTCCTTGTTATTCGTGGCTGTAGAGGTGAGCGGCAATTTGCAGAGATGTGGAAGAGTAAAATTTAATCAAAAATGGATGGAAGATGGTTTATTTATGAGGTGGTTGAATAAAAAGGAAGCAAAAGGTTGCCACAAAAATGTTCCATTAGAATAGTGTCTAAGTTAGTTCACTGGCTGCCACTGACTATGCTCGACATCCAATTTTGATTTTTTTAGGACGTCCAGTGCCAGTCTTTTGTGGGTATTTACAGGTCGCTTCATGTTCATTTTAAGGCATTTAAAGGTTAATTCCTGTTTATTTTGAGTCCATTCCTGTTCATTCGGGGACATTCTTGAGGCACTTCCTTTTCAATTTCCCCAAATCAACAGAATGCCTCACGGGAAATGACGTCAAATGCCCCAAAATGAATTCTTTGCCTGGAATTGGCTGCCACTGAAGGCCATAAACGTCCAGTCTGTTTGAAGTGGGAGGGATGGCAGCAAATGTTGCCACCCTCCCACTTCAAGCGAATTGGACGTCTACTAGTGATAAACTCATTCAAGTTCACAGCAGAAGGATGGAAATAGCTCGTTTGTTAGTTGTTGTTTTTTTCATCAGAAATTGCTGCGACATGTTTTGGTCTTAAATGATATTTTTAAGGTCTTAAAAATGTCTTTAAAAGCATTAAATTTACTTTTAAAAGGGTGCAAGAATTCTGTCGTGTCCACATGATTAGCAGATGAGCACGTATGCTTGCTCACACCTCCTGTCCTTTCCTCCCCTTCAGCGGGATCACCACGATGGGAAATCGGGCATCTGCCCAGGGCGTTTCCCTGTGCTCTGCATCCTTGTCCATGGCCTCCGCGCTGCGTCTTAACGCAGATGAAAGCCAACAGACCCTGGAGGAGGCCAGGGGCCGCTGTGAACAGCTCAAGCGTGACACGTCAAGTATGCGAAGTTACTCTTACTGATCTTGACTTACAAAATCTAAATCCTTACAGTAAATGCTTTCCAACTCCGCCGTGCCCTCCACTCATGCGCAGGTCTGCTTGCTCGAGACCAGGACTGGTGTCTGGTGCTGGAGCAGCACAGCGACAAGCGAGCCCAGGAGCGCATATCGTCGGCAGACGAGGAGTTAGCCGAAGCTCAGATACTCAGTCAGGTACAAGTAATATTTTGTTTTACTTTTTAAGGGCTAAAAAGTAACAAAATAATCCAGAAATACAATTGCATTGCCAAAAGATATAAAAATATGTGCGTTTTATAATGCGCAACACTCTTGGAAAAGCGGAAGCACTGTAAAAATATAAACAAAATCTTGGGGGGGAATCTGATCGCAACTCTAAATCGGCCGATTCTCAAAATCGGGTGACTCGGACTCAGGTGCAAAAATATGCGATCAGGACATCCCGAGTTTAAAAGCTTCCTCCTCTAACTCCCTCCCACAGAGGGTGAAAACATACGGTGACGAGCAGTTCCGCATGCTGGAGGCGGGGCTACAGGACCAGCAAGACAAAATGACACAGGCCCTGGACAAGCTACGCCACCAAATCTCCTTGGACAGCACCGTCCTGAAGCAGAGCGAAGAAACCATCCAAAAGGAGCTAGATGGCTGTCAGCGGCTGGTCCAGAATGTCCTGCAGGATGAGCTGCGTCGTGACGTGGCCACTGGTAAGGAAAAGCTAATCTGCTGGAACATACATTTTATTAATCCGTTTGACTTTTTGTCTTAAAAAAATTCTGAAAATAATAGAGCTTGACCTGACAAGTATTCTAATAATCAATTAATCAACCCTCATTACTCAATAAATTTTATAAGAAAAAAAAACATTCCCGGTCCTTCAAGAAACTGGCCATTCCAGTTTGTTACTGCAGAAAATGAAAAAGCATAAATCGATAATTCAATTCATGATCTATAGCAGTTGTCAGATAATACACAGGGTTTCCGAGGCGTCTTAAAAAGTCTTAAAAGCATTAAATTTATGAATTTGGAAATAGTACCTTAAAAAGTTTTGAATGCATGGCATGACATTCCCCTTATCGCTGCTCCATGCATAACGCAACTCCAACCACTACTACCACTACTATTGCGCCTTATAATGCTTATATGCCTTACATATGAAAAAGTTTTATAATACGCCATTTATTGAAGGGGCGCTTTAAAGTGCTGAAAAAACGATATTTTTTTTATATATATGTTTGGTTGTGGTGTCCGCTCCGTAGTAGGAAATGTTGTTTTTTCTGTTCTTGTGTGAATTGTTCAATTGAACTTTCTTCCGTAGTATGGTTGTGGTCTTTGCTTCGTTGTGGAGACTTTTGTGCAGGTAGTTCCCAATTTACGAACGAGTTCCTTTCCTGCGCTGGATTTTCGCGTAAGTCTGAATCTAACCCCTTTAAATACCTCAAAACACCTTCTAAATTACGAGAGAAAAAACTATCCAAAAACATGTATTAAACGTCCTTGTACTGTCCTCGCCAAGACGTAAGTCCTCGTTAGCTAGTCTCTGAAATGACGTCAGTGTGGTTGCTGACTTTATTCAGCTGCTCATGACATCAACACACGCAGAATGAAACTAAAATAAAATGAAATTAAATCAGTTTCATTTTCAATAACGGCAATTCAGATTTGCGTTTACAAGTAGCTGCTGATAAAGCAATAACAAACGATTAGCATGTATCAGTTAGCGTCTGCACATCATCAAAAACAATCACATAAACTTCCCCAAAGTATTCGACCATTACATACAGCCGTCGCCACTGGAAATTGAAATCGCGTAAGTAGGATCAGTCGTAACCCGTGGACTACCTGCGTTTCGTGTTCTTTTGTGAAAATTAAAAATAAAAACAATTATAAAATAAAAAAAAGCTGAAAAATTCAATTATCAACTTGTAGTAAAAGAATTGAGATGTTGTTTGAAGGTCATACGTATGTCTTGTATCACCTGGCTCTGCTTTGTGTCGTTAACCCAGTGCCAAGCTTTTGATTGATTCCTGTCACTCTGGCACCCCTTAGGTCTGACTCCTCAAAGACGTACCTACGAGTACCCGCACCAGGTAGCCGCGATTCGGCGCCGCAGTGATATTCTGGAGTGCCTTAGGAAACAACAAGACATGTTGAAGGTCTTCACCGAAAGCGAGGAGGAAGTTGAGGAGGACGAAAAAGAGGTGGCAAACCAAACCGTACATGCATTTATAAGGACTGAAGCTAAATGATACCGTGGCTCCTTGACTTAGGGGTTTTGTCGTTTCCAGCTGTCAACTGCTATTCTACGTACACATTTGAACTTCATATGGGCCAGAATAAGATGTCTACTTCATCTTGTTCCGTTTTCAGGAGTCTCTGCATGACGATCCAGGCTCATGCGACCATTCTGTGGCCACTGAAAGCTCATTCTGCGACGAGAACCTCATTGTCAACCAGAGTGAGCGTGTTCCATTCTTCAAGGTAAACCCACGGCATCTCTTATGGGTCTATATTTTTGGTGTGACGTCACGTTGTTACAGTCATGTGAAAATACTGGGGCATCCCATAAAATATTCAGTTATTCATTAAGAAATGGTTACATTTCATTGTCGGATCTTGTTTTTCTGCATCTCTGGAAAACAAAGTGATTTAATTGCAGGTAAACAACAAAAATGATCATTGTTTTACTCATTAAACCAAATATATCAACAAAAATGCATATCCTAACTGAGGAAAAAGTTAGGACACCCTACCACTTAATAACTAGTGTTACCCCCTGAAGGAATCTGACCTTTTAGCCAGATAGCCGGAATCATGCCAGCTGAATTGCCGGACCCGCGCTAGCGCGGCTCCAACGAGCCGGGCCGGCGAAAATCCGACAACCCGGCCAAAATGCCAAACTTTGCGCGTTCACCTCAGTCTTAAGCCCTTGTACTGACGCCATTTTGAAAGATGGAAGAAGGCTTCGAAACACAAATTAACAATTTATTCAGGTCGACAGCGATCAAACAGCAAGGAAAACAGTGATAGACCCAGGTGAGGAGGCAGACTCAGAGTCTGCCTCCTCTTTTCCCGAGGAAAAAAAAGGGGGCGCTTGGAGTATTATTAGAAGTGTTATCAGTTGGATGTCGTGCCAGTGTTCCTTATAGAACAGGACGTCCCGCCATTTATTCTGGACTGTCCTGAAGAACTGATTGCGGGATTTGGTGTTGGAGACGTGGGCTTGTAGATGTCTTTCCTATCACCTGGTTGTCAGTGTCAATCTTGCTCCGTCAGCTGCATGACGCACGCGTTGTGCTTCCATGATCAAAAGGCGTCATGTATGTCTTATGCCCTACGTCAAATATATTCTGCTTGTTTTCCTTAAACGATTATATAAATGCTATTTTATGCTATATTAAGTATGTTAGAGCAGGGGTCCCCAACAACCGGGATGCGGACCGGCACCGGTCCGTGGCGCATTTGGTACCGGGCCGTGCAGAAATAATAAATAATTAATTGATGACTGCATTCTGGCCGATTGACTTTGGCCTGTGCCGCATAACACACCAATATCCCTGTCTACTCTAGATATACAACTATAGAATGAGAGGTCGTCAAAGAAATGCATTGATTGGACTGTTAGCAGTACATCTTGTTTTGTATATAAATGTGCGCTTGGCCTCGATAATAACGTATGGCGTAGGTCGTCGCCCATCACATTTTTTCCTAGAAATAATTAGCCCCCACACTAGAATGACTGAAAAACAGACGACTTTGGACAAATTTTTACGGGAAAAAGGAAACCTCACGAGCCAGAAGATGAGCCTACAACCTCAAAGAAAACAAAATCTCTGCTCCCAATCATTAAAGACCCACGAACTGCGAAGGAGTGGATTCGTGACCCGTATGTGAATAAACAGAGTGATCCGAGCATCTCTGTGCAACAGGAATATCCGCTTGTAGAGATCGCAAATCACGGCGACCTTAAACGTACATTTGAGACAACAACTCTACCGAGGTTCTGGATTAAAGTCATTTCGGAATATCCTGACATCGCTAGATTTTTTGGGGATTTTATGGGTGAAACATGGTAATATAGCAAGAGTCGCGATGCAGAAATCGCAGACATCAAGGAGTAATCGAAATTTTCTTTTTCATATATTTACCCTTTTAAACGTTCCAATTTTTTCATTGTGAAGTAATTTGTTTAAAAGGTTAAAATATGCGAGTGAATAATTTTTTGAAGTCGTTTTTTTTATTTTTATTTTTTTTTATTTAACTAAGTATTAGACATCAATTAATGATTCTAAGCTAAAAATGACTAATAATAATAAATAATAATAGAATAATAAATATGATTACTTACCTTTTTTTATGGCTGGGTTGAAACAAAAGCGGTTGCGCGACTTCTGTAGACGGGGGTTTCCAGGGTAAAACGGACAAATTAAAAATACTTCGGGGCTTAATGCGCCATGAATCTGCTATTGCAGCATAGTACAGACATATTGTTCTATCAAACACAAAAGTTCTTTTGGCTTAAAATACAGCCGTTTATTTTAAAGAGGGGTGCAAGAGCAGAAACTGCTTTTTCAGCCTTGTCTGTGTTTTCCGCCAAATGAGTGAAACAATGTTGTTGTTTACCTGCAATTAAATCACTTTCTTTTCCAGAGATAAAGAAAAACAAGATCATGCATTGATATGTAAACATTTCTTAATAAAGAATATTTCATGGGTTGTTCTATTTTTTTCACATGTCTGTAGATAGGTGTCTTTGTTTTGTTTGGGATTATATATTCTGGCTCCTATGCTCCAGCAGAAGCCCAGCAAGAAAGAATCCAAGGTCGCCAGCAGGCCCAAAGCACCTGACTGCAAGGTGATACCCACACCACAGCAACCCAGACTCCCACTGCGAAGTCAAAATTACAACAGTGATATTTAGTTTTTGTTTTAACTGTTGACATTTAAAAAAAAAAAAAAAACAATTGTATACATTTGATTTCATTTTCTGAACTACTATTAAAGTTTTTTGTGGTTTGTTTTTTTATGTTTCCCTACTTTCAGTGGATTTATTTCATTTGTTGTGTTGTCATTATACCAGGGTTGCCGCGGGTCCTTGAATAGGCTTTAAATGTCTTCAATCCCAAATCCGGATAATCGAGGTATTACCGGTAAATTGTCTTAAATTTAATGGAAAATTGCAGTAGGTACTAAATTTCCAGAATTCGTTTAATGTCAGGGTTGCTACCAAAATCAACAGGAAATGTCAAATGCCCCAAACTTGTTCCCTGGCATTGGCTTCCACTGATAGCGACAGACGTCCAGTCGTTCATTTGCTGCCACCCTCCCACATCAAATGGATTAGACGTCTACTAGTTATAAACACATTTCAATTTACATCAGAAGGACTAAAAGAGCATGTATTCCCTGACCTACAGATCGATACTTGTTGTATCGCCATATTGTGAGATCATCATCGTGAGCATTGTATCGCACATCGTATCGTGATGTATCCAGAGGCCTGCAAAAAGACTTTTTCGTTAGAGACGGTGGGGGTCTAGGCCGTCAAGTCGCACGAGAAGAGAAAAACACCAGTTACAGTGAAATAAAATGTTTTGTTTTTTTTCTTCACCAGAAATTGTTGCGACATGCTTGGGTCTCAAAAATGTCTTGGGTGTCAAAAAATTAAATTTGACATAAGACTGTTTAAGAACCCTGGATACATTCTTATGAATGCATTCTGTGCGTTGTTTAAACTTTATTGAAACAATCGTTTCATTGGCACCGAAGACCCATATCAATACTACGTATTTAATATCCATAACTTCGCTGCAGGGGTGAAAGTGGGCCGGAACGCTGTTCTGGTAAAATATTCGGGGCTTGAACGGTGCTTTGAACCTAGTACAAAATCCTTTGATTGATTATAATTTGATGGAGATGAGGCCAAAATACTAAGGATTGCCTTATTTGTAAAACCGATTCGAAAACAAAAGATGCTTTCAATTTTTATTTTAACAGGCGGCAACGCGCGACGTAAAGTACATAGCAGCTTACGCACCTACATTTACCTTACGTAATAAGATTTTTATTGCCGTACTATTCAACATTTATTCTCGTGGTAATGGCTCGACTTTTTTTTGCTTGTAGTATTCCCACAAGAATAAAAGATGTACACTTCCGGCCAAAAATATTGGCACCCCTGCAATTCTGTCAGATAATGCTCAATTTCTCCCATAAAATGATTCCAATTACAAATGCTTTGGCAGTAATATCTTCATTGATTTTGTTTCCAAGGAAAAACCACATAAGAAAATGGAAAAAAAAATATATATAATTTCACATAAAACTCCCAAAATGGGCCGGACAAAAGTATTTGCACTCTTTCAAATATCATGTGATTCTTCTCTAATTTGTGTAGTTAACAGCATCTGTTACTTACCTCTGACGCATAACAGGTGGTGGGAATAACTAAATCCCACTTGCAGCCAGTTAAAATGGATTAAAGTTGACTCAACCTCTGTCCTGTGTCCACGAGTGTACCACGTTGAGCATGGAGAGAAGAAAAGACCAAAGAACTGTCTGAAGACTCGAGAAGCAAAATTGTGAGGATGCATGGGCAATCTCAAGGCTACAAGTCCATCTCCTGAATGTTCCTGTGTCTACCGTGCGCAGTCTCATCAATAAGTGTAAAGCCTATTGCACTGTGGCTAACCTGCCTAGATGTGGACCGAAAAGAAAAATTGCCGTAAGATTTCAACGAAAGATTGTGCGGATGGTGGACAAAGAACCTCGACTAACATCAAAAACAGGTTCAAGCTGCCATGCAGTCCGAGGGTACAACAGTGTCAACCCATACTATTCGTCAGCGTCTGAATGAAAAGGGATTCTATGGTAGGATACCAAGGAAGACCCCACTTCTGACCCAGAGACATGTAAAAACCCGGCTGGAGTTTGCCAAAAACTTACCTGAGAAAGCCAAAAACATTTTGGATGAATGTTCTCTGGTCAGATGAGACGAGCTTTTTGGGAAAAGGCATCAACATAGAGTTTAGAGGAACAAAAACAACGCCTTCAATAAAAATAACACAGTCAAACATGGTGGAGATTGCCGGATGTTTTGGGGTTGCTTTACTGCCTCTGGCACTGAACTGCTTGACCGTGTGCATGGCATTATGAAGACTACCAACAAATTTTGCAGCGTAATGTAGGACCCAGTGTGAGAAAGCTGAGTCTCCCTCAGAGGTCATGGGTCTTTCAGCAGGGCAATGACCCAGAACACACTAGAAAATGGTTTGAGAGAAAACACTGGAGACTTCTAAAGTGAGTCCAGACCTGAATCCCATAGAACACCTGTGGAGAGATCTGAAAATGGCCCCCTTCAAATCTCAGAGACCTTGAGCAGTTGACCAAAGAAAAATGGTCTAAAATTCCAGCAGAGCATTGTAAGAAGCTCATTGATGGATACCGAAGGAGTTATTCGCAATTATTTTGTCTAAAGGTTGTGCTACCAAGTATTAGGCTGAGGGTGCCAATACTTTTCTCCAGCCCATTTTTGGAGTTTTGTGTAGAATGATAATTATTTTTTTTTACATTCTTTATTTATTTTGCTTGCAATGTAAAAAAAAAAAAAAAAGATATTACTACCGAAGCATTTGTTATTGCAATCATTTTCTGGGAGAAATTGAGCATTTTCTGACAGAATTGCAGGGGTGCTAATACTTTTGTCCAGCACTGTATGTAACGCAGTAGCCTAATAATGCATGTGTAAAACCAATTTGTGTGTGTGTATTATGGGTGTAAGTATGCCAAAACCAGTTTTCTTTGCATTTCCTTCGTTTTAGGTTTGACTCCCCCCAAAACAAAAAAATGGTTAAAAACTGGCGACCTTAATGTCAGGGTGTTTTCCGGCAAGAAATTTTTGCCACTTTCACCCTTGTTTTGCTTACAGTGTTCCACGATTGACATTGTGTTTTTTTTTCCGGAATAACAAAGATGGCTAAAAATACCCATGATGATATGTAGGCGTGGTCACGTTCACCTCTCCTCCAATAGAATCGTTGTTCCGCGTTTTGTGTTTCCTTTTAAAATTCAGTTGCTCATTGCTTTTTTTTTTCTTTTTTTTTTTTTTTTTAAACTATTTTATTGAACAGTTGTATCAAATATATATTTATACAACGATGATGTACTATGCTTCAGTCGAATATAGCCTTCAAGCTTTAATTTGAAACTCACCAAATTGACACCCGGTGTTAAAGCCGTTACACGGAAGCAGACCAGTGTACAGTTGTTTTGCGGTTGGTCCGACTCCACAAGTATGAGTTCCACGGGCTTTGAGGCAAGAATAGTCATCATAGGATGCGGTATATCGGGGATAGCAGCGGCAAACAGACTCCTTAAAGTAGGATTTAAGCATGTGCGGATACTCGAAGCTACCGGGAGAAGCGGAGGGAGGATCAAAACTGGAAAATTGGGCAAGTTAAACTGCAAACCAGCCTTATTATTTAAGTCACACGCGGTAAAGTACATGGAGTTCTTTTCGATCAGATTTCTTTTTTTTTTCCCCCTCTCTCCCCAAAACGCATCATGTAATACATCAATTTAAAGCGCTTTTCATGCCATTCACAGAACTAAAAACCTATTTTAAATAGTCCCAAAATATTACCGTTAATTAAAGGTGGAGCCCTTAGGAAAATGTTCTGAACTTCATCGCTTAACTAATAATGGTAGTATATGGTAAGTACAAAAAGGGTTAAATCAAAAATCATTGATAGTACACTGCAAATTTATAACGTCCTAAACAGATTATATATTAAATCTAGTCAAATTTCTCCATCTTGTTTTGAGTGTTACAGACAGTAAATATCACTATTTGTTCTTATTAAACCCCATACATCTAAAAGTTGGTCATTTTTCACCTAAATCAAGAAAAATCTGCTTTCACGTAATCTTTTGAACAATATATTCATGAATTAAGAACATTTCTAAAAAGCTTTTTTTTTTTCTATTATTATTTTATTTTTATTTGTATTTTTTGTAAAGATTAAGTATTCTACTACAACCCCTAGCAAAAAGTGAATCACCAGTCTCGGACGAGCACTCACTCAGACATTTTATTATGTAGAACAAACTGGGATAAAATGCTGGAAAAAATAAAGAGTTGCATTTTGAAGTAATTCATTAGCATTCAGAAACACTAAAAGAAATGAATTAAAAAACATTGTGGTGGTCAGTAAATGTTACTTTTATAGAGAAGGTGCAGGGAAATATAGAAACACTTTATTCTGAGGAAAGATATATGGAATCATGAGAAATAAAGAAATAACAATCAAAACACATATGTAGTATTCAGTTGCACCACCCCTGTATGGAGGACCAGGAGTGCAAAAATTCAATAAATAAATACACGATTAAATAAATATTTAAAAGTGTCAATAAAATGCTTTTATTTCAATATTTATTTATTTATTTCAATTTTTATTTATTTATTTCATCGTTTATTTATTTCAATTTTTATTTATTTATTTCATCATTTATTTATTTATTTCAACATTTATTTATTTCACTTTTTATTTATTTCATTCTTGCACTCTTGTTCCCCGTGTGGCCGCATGAAATAATTTTATCTGTCATTGGCTCATCAAACCCGGTGGGCGGGCGTGAACTAGGCGGGGTTTGAGTTGATCGAGTAATAAGCGATTGCTTCGTCCCATTTCTTCCCAACGTGGCGGCATTTTCTGAGATTTTGCATGAGCTCTCTTGGGACGTTAGATTTCTCAGAACAAATTGAAGCAGGACATTTGGACCCTGAGTACGTGTCCTACAAAACACAGCAATCAATTAACGTTATTGGCATCATCTCGGCTCTGTCAGATCAAGATGTTGATCGAGTGTTCGATAGTTTAGAACTGCGGTCAAGCCAGCCTCCACTCGTAAAAACGAAGTCAAACCAGCCGCCCCTCATTTGGATTATTGTTTGCATTATGTGCATTACGGTAATGCAATGCGCTGGCTTCAGAATGCAAAGAGGTGGCTTCAGAGCGCAAGTCCCTTTATTAAATATATGGGGAAAAAACGGTGACCTATTCGACAACAGGTCCACTTTAGAGAGACACTGGAGCACCCCTAGACCCAAACTAAATCATTATCATGTAAAAATGATGTCGGAGTTCAGAGTAAAACTACTTAGAAAACTGCTAGTTATTTCTGTCATTTAGCTTTATTTCAAAACTTGATTAAAAAAATAAATAAAAAATAAAATCTGGTAAATATCCAAGGACCGTTCCACTTCTGAGTTATACTAGAGTTTCTCGTATGCAGACATCAGCCCGTTTAAAGGCGCTGGCCCGCGCGTTGTAGAAGCCACAGACTGGACTCCACCATGGGCTGCTGGTGGAGTTCTCCTCAGAGTGTCCTCGATTAAATTTGCTGCTTCTCTGAGCAGCGCCAGGCACATTTTGGACATATGTATGTTTTGCTTGGACAACACGCGAAATGCGTCAAAGCCCACTACCGCTACGCTGACCACGCTCGTGACGCTACTAATCTTCATCGTCTTTGTGATTTTGAGGGAGCAATTATTTTTCAGATTGTACGGATCTACACTGCCACCTTATGTTGTTGTCACCTATGTCATCACGACCACCTGAGCCGCCATCTTTCGTGTATCTCAGTGACCTGGACTACATCCGCCCCGGTCACGTTTGTTTTGTTGACAATTTTGCGGGTAAGCAGCCACGCGAATGTCACATCAAAATGGGAAAAAGCCAGAAGAACGACAAGACTCCTTATGTGGAGAAGTTTGAAAAGGAAGCGAGAGATCGATATTTGTCAGTTATGGTGCCTCTGCTGTGGTCTGGAGACCAAAGATGGCATGGTTGCGTGTGATAATGAGATCTGCCCCATTATTATTTAACCTGTGTTGGTCTACACCGCATGAAACAGATAAAGACATGTGTTGGTTCTGCTCTCTGTGCTCCACTTAAGTTAGTGGTGGTTGGTAGTTTGTGATTTGTTTTAACTGACAATTTGGCAACATTAAAAGTACCTGGCCAAAGTAGTTAACTGTCGTCCTTTGTATAAACATTATTATGCGTGTGTGTGTGTATATATATATATATAATACAGTATTGACACATGCTGTACTTACAAAGAATAGGATTCAAGATGACTTAATATGTTTTATTAAATACAATCAAGTCACAACAAAATACAAAATATCAATAACAGCTAAGTTTGAAAGGCTGAAACGGTTAGCATAATAAATGTTATAACAGTACAAACTACACAACAGTTGGGCAAAGGTTTGTAAGGGCACCGCATACATAAACAATCTTATCCAACAATGTGCAATCTTCGCCGTCACATGGCAGAACCAAGTTAATAGGTATAGTTCCTGTTGGATCTTATACTTCTGGCAAAGATTACCAATTACCCGTTCAACATGGATCCTCAAATGTGCTATCTTCCTAGTCTCCTCCACATCTCTACCAGCTGACAGCGACCTTTTGTGAACGTAGGGAGTTTGACCTCTGCACATAACATACCCACATGTTCTTGAATATCAAAACCTCTGTCAGTCAAGACAATGTCCCCGGGCAAAAGGTTATTAAAAAAAAGCACTGTTCAAGGTGATATGTTTGTCACTTGTGTGACCACCCCAACCTTTTGATATCAAACAAATTCCCCCCTTTCGTGTGATTCCAGTTAGGTATTTCATGGTGTAGTTATGCTTGTAACTAGAAAACATTTGCGCATGCGCCTTAAGATTTGATGGTTTCTCTGTAAAAATTTTAAAAAACTCAATAATCACTGCAACTCTGCGTCTGAAGAACTCAACAAACTCGTGAGGCACTGTTTTATAGAGTGTTTCTCTGTTGGGCCAAACAATTGCTCGTCTCAAGTTAGCATGTAAAAAGGGCACCATGCCACTGAACACTCAATACACAGTCTTACGGGAAACATGGAATATGTGTGCAATGTGTAGTGTAGGCAGGTCCAAACGCAGGCGCATGAAGGTCAGAAGGAGGGCGCTGACGGCTCCTCCTTTAGCTCACCAACGTCTTCCTCCATCCTCAATTTTTCACGCCTACTTCGCCTAGAAGAGTGGTCCACGTTGGTGGGCTGAACACATGTGTGTCCCAGGCGTAAGTATGGTGCCCAGTCAGGGTCTGCCTCACTTATTTCATATGCTGGTTTTCCTGAAATTATAAAAGTCGTATCAGTCATACAACAGGCTAACATTAGTAACTTAAAATGGATTTTAAAGCTTTGTAGTGAGTCTAAACTGGTGGGACCTGCCCTCATGTGGCACTGATTTGTATGCAACAGACTTTTTATTTATTTATTTATTTATTTTAAGTTTAACTGATCATTAGGCATAACAAACAAGCAGAAGATTCTTCTGGTGATTTAGTAGATCTGTAGTCTCCTCCACAGTGTGCTTGGTCAAGCATATCAGTAGCCTAAGCGGGAGGTAAATATCGCATTTTTTTCTAACACATCTCCCATACTTATAATCATTCATTGTGTGCTGTTACATCTTCATTACTACCCTTACTTTGTTACCTTTGAACTGTTTTTTTGTGTACTAGTACCATACGATGAACGCCTGTTGCTTATGCACAGTTAGCCAGTAGGGCTACAGTTAGCCTCTCTTAGACACTAGCGTGGTTAGCCAAAGTAAACAACACAACCACACGCCATAAGCGTTTGAATGCAGTCAGTATCAGTATCCGAAGAACATTAACACTTCCAGTTACTTACCTTTATGGAAATGTAGGGAACAGACCGACATGTTTTCAGTTGATGAATAAAAAGTGATGGCCTTTCTTCTCACCGCTGCAACCATTCGAAGCCTCTTGGTCAACTTCTCTTCCAGGCGGGAATGCTAAAAAAAAACCCTATCCCATCCTTTTTGCATTCGTTTCTATCATGGGACCTAGAATGGCAGTCTTTCACACAACACGAGTGTACCATTTTCAACGATTACCACGCAGAATGGATGCCTAGCAAAGGATCACGTCGCGGGCTTGTTGTTGTTCTGCAATACACGAAAACCCACAATGCATTGCGCCAGAAACGTCACGAGACAAGAACCGTCTCAGGCGTCAATCTATTATCTGAGATCGACTAGTTAAGACTTGCTTTGCTGAGCAACCAATCAGACGTTAGAAACTTTGACGAGCAAACGTGACAGATAAAATTATTTCATGGATGCACCTCCAGAGGAACAAGAGTGCAAGAATGAAATAAATAAAAAGTGAAATAAATAAAAGTTGAAATAAATAAATAAATGATGAAATAAAAAATAAATAAAAAAGTGAAATTAATAAATAAAAACTGAAATAAATAAATAAAAATTGAAATAAATAAAAGTTGAAATAAATGAATAAAAATTGAAATAAATAAAAATCGAAATAAAATTTGAAATAAATAAATATAAATTGAAATAAATAAAAATCGAAATAAATAAATATATATAAATTGAAATAAATAAATACAAATTGAAATAGATATTGAAAAAAATAAATAAATATTGAAATAAAAGCATTTTAATGAAACTTTTAATTATTTATTTAATTGTGTATTTATTTAGCGAATTTTTGCACTCCTGGTCCTCCATACCCCTGGCTTTTATGACCACGTGCAGTCTCTGAGGCATGGACTTGATGAGTATTCTTCATCAATTTGGTCCCATCTCTCTTTGATTGCAGTTGACAGATCATCCTTGCAGGTCGGAGCCTTGCTGTGGACTATTTTTTTTTTTTTTTTTTTTCAATTTCCACCACAGGTTTTCAATAGGGTTTACATCTGGGCTATATGCAAGCCATGACATTGACTGGATGAGTCTTTCTCTAAGGAATGTTTTACCAGTTTTAACTCTGCGGCATGACGCATTGTCATCTTGGAAAATGACAAACATATTTTCAATTGAAGGGATAAGAAAGTGTAAAATTTTAATGTAAATTTGTGCATTTTTTAAAAGATTTAACAACAGTGCCTTTGCCTGACATGCAGCCCCATATCATCAAGGACTGAGGGAATTGTGATGTTTTCTTCAGGCAGTCATCTTTGTAAATCTCACTGGAACTGCATCAAACAAAAGTTCCAGCATCATCACCTTGTCCGATGCAGATTCTGGACTCAGTCCTTGATTGCCTCTCCTAAGCCCATTGCAGTCTTGTTCTTTTCTGTTTAAGTGTCAATGATGGTTTCCTTTTAGCTTTCCTGTATGAAAAATGTCCTTTTGGCGATTTTGCACAGTTCTGCCACATACCTTGACCCCAGCTTCCTCCCATTTCTTCTTCATTTGTCTTGTTGTACATCTTCCAGGCATGAAAATCTCTCACCGTTCGGCGAAATTCGACGTTTTGAAGTCAAAAAGGGTGACCTACGTGAATTGTTTAGATCCGAGGAGAAAATTTTTTAGGGGGGGGGGGGTAGTCGGGAGTAGGCATGTGCCGGTTAACGGTTTCCCATGGTATGAAAATGTCGCAGTTTGTGTGTCAGTGACGCTATTCCAGCGAACCCACAAAAACAAACACTCGAAACACAAGGCGTACTTTTCTTCAATTTATTGAGCTCTCAAAGCGTGGTAACTGAAATATACAAAATGAATACATTTAAAACGTTGTACACAAGTATTTTTCCATGTGTGAGTAGCTTCAACAGATTAGCACCATGAAAAAGTTAGCCAAAAACAAAACACACATTTTCCTTTCAAATTCAATATTCAAACTAAAAACTTACAAAGACGAATGTTAGCCTAGGCTTAGCTGGGAGAGCGACTTCATTGAGGTTATAATCACAGCCGCTGAGTGAGAAACAAGTTTGAAGTGGGGAAAAATAATAGCGTCAAAGATTGCTAATTGCGACAGATGATCTTGCCCTAAGCACAAATTCACGTTCGCTGGACGAGGAGAGGTATCACTCTCAATATTTTTTTAGATGAATGCATTTGCCAGCATATTGAATTTGGTGAGTAATGGTTTTAATCGTTTCATATTTTGCGGTATAGCAATGTTACTGCCGTTCATTGCAGCTTGCGTCGAACACTGCCAGAGCTAGCCAAATCTCTGGTTAAAAAAAAAAAAAAAAAAAAAGCTCCCGTTAAGTTAGCGTCAAACTTGTGTATTTAACGTTAATATAAAACAGGGGTGTCCAAACTTTTTGCAAAGGGGGCCAGATTTTGTGTGGTAAAAATTTGGGGGGGTGGGCCGACCTTGGCTGACGTCCTTTATGTATTATCTATATCGAACAATATATTTAAGCAAATTTCAGCAAGCCATTCTGTGTGTCACATTTGCTTTATTATTTTTTTAATTAATAATTTCAACAATCCCGCAACTAACCTTTGTGGCATTCTCTTTCCACTGTCGGGCTCTTGCGAAATACTGCTGCTGTGAAATTAAACTAGCTTCAAGTTGCTTCAATTTCTCGCTACGTATCGTCACTGCAATCTTGTCGTACAGGTCACCGTGTCTTGTTTGGCAATATCGCCTCACATTGAATCCTTTAAAAACAGCAACTGCTTTTTTGCAAATGAGGCAGACCGTTGTTGCGTATTTTAGTGAAGAAACAGTCCAATTTCCACCTATCCTTGAACCGTCGGCCGTTGCAGTCATCTTTTTTGTTGTTGTTGTTGATTGTCGCCATTTTAGAAAATTGGGAGTAAAGGGCCACATGGGGTAATGTTGCTTAGAGTGCTGCTGCCTTTTCGTGGGTAAATGTGGAGCAGCATTTAGTGTGTAAGATACTTCATACGCTGGTAGCAGTTCTGCTGACGAATTTATAAAGTCTGTTTGTGGGCCAGATGTTATTGATTTTATGACAGATGCTGGGGGCCGGATGAAATTTGACCACGGGCCGCATTTGGCCCCCGGGCCGGACTTTGGACATGTCTGATATATAAGAAGAGACGCAAGCTTCTCTCTAATATCACTGTAATTGGTATTTCAGGGACGTGTAGCGCCTTTTTTTCAGTGCGACATTTGTGTACAGTGTTGAACACCTACGTAACTCGTTTAGCTAACTTCAAAGTAAACTTTGTTTCTAAATAAAACATGGCCAGCACAAGGTATATGTGTGTCTGTGTTTTTTGAGTTTTTTTATTACCTTTTCATTCCCTTAAAAAATATCTTTCGCCTGTATTACCCTCTCATACTTTTAACCATTGTTTTTTGTGGTAGCTTTAAAGCATTTGACCACATTAGTCACATAGCCTATTTAAACCATCCTTATTTGATATAACTACATTTGAATCTTTTTTTAGTACGTTCTACCTGTATGCATCTAAACAAAACAAGTTGACAGCACACGGTAGTACTTTGGGTGTCAAATTCGCCTCATATAGGATTTTTCGCTGATGTAGGACATTTTGGCAGAACGCCGGAACATATGTCCTCCACACCCTTCTCACCTTTTTAACCCCTGACCCATTTTCATGCCGGATCTTCTGTTTTCAAGACCTTTAGTTGTTTGTCGTGACGTTTGGATGGCTTCCTCAGTCTACCAGTACACCTAACTTCAAATACTTTGCCATGCTGTTTGTACTTGGTCCAGCTTTTTGTTACAGCTGACTGTGAACAGCCCACATCTTTGGCAACCATACGTGTAGCGTTACCCTCTTCAAGAAAATTGATAATCCTCTCCTTGGTCTCCAGAGACATCGCTCTTGTTGGAGCCATGATTCTTGTGAATCCACTTGTTCCAGCAGCCCTCCAAGGTGTGATAACGGCACTGTTTTTAACTGCTTACTAACGAGCATACTGTATCTAATCTGAGGCAGGGGCTCAATTAAGGAAAGGTAATTGACTGGGTGTATCTGTAATTTCTACTCAAAGTGAGTCCATATTTTTTTTCTTCACAGTGGAGTGATTCTATATTTCCCTGCACGTGCTCACTAAAAGTAATATTTACTGACCACCACAATGTTTTTATTCTTTTCTTTTAATGTTTCGGAATGCCAAAGAGTTGCACTTTTCATTCACAATTCATTATTTTTTCAAGCTTTTAATCTGAGTTTGTTTTACATAATAAAATGTCTGAGTGAGTGCTTGTCCGAGACTGGTGATTCCATACTTTTTTTCTAGGGGTTGTATATAGACAAGTTTCCAGAGCGAAATATGGGCGGCGCCATTTTGGAAAATATTTGCTCCGAACTTTCGGTTTAGAAAGAACAACATGAATAGGAAATGGGACATACTATGTCATTGTTTGGGTACGCCGCCATGTTGGTAACATGAATTACTTCCGGTCCAGCAGACTCATCGCAGATTGTAATTTGTGGTTGTGCTAAGATAATTCCTTCGTTGTATTTAAAAGAAAAAAATGGGTGTACAATGTTGTGTGACTGGGTGCAGCAGCGCCTCCCACAACGGAAAAGGGGTGAAGAAAACTGCACTCACTTTTCACTGATTTCCTGCATGGAGGACCATTAAAGGGGACTAAATATAGGCGTGACGGATGGCTTGAGCTGCGGCGGTTCGTCCGAAAAGCATATCTTTTCCCCATATTTCTGCTGGAATGAGAGCGTGTTCCCGTCATTTCTACTCTGGTAAGTTGAACAATTTATCCACTGTTTTGGTTTTAATACACGTTTTTATCGTTGCCTCGGTAGCAGTGCTCAATTTTTAAATCATAAGGTGCCGGATGACGAGAAATTATTTTGACAAAACGACATGACAAAATTACTCATAATGGTCAAAACTGTCGACTTCTTGCACCTCCCAAACTATAGTTTATGCCACCGGAGTTAGTCGGCTTTTGTCATTTCCCTGTCCCGGCTTCGGACAGCATAAACAAACCAGTAGGCGTGACAGCTAGCCGGCATGCTAACCTGAACCGAGTGATGTTTCAAAGTCTTTTTCTCAGCTTTCGAGCGAAAAATCACACAAAACTACCCGCGGATCATGTCACACGGCGGCAGGGTCGATTGTCTCCGCCGATCGGCAAGCTGCTCGGCGGCGAGCAAGTTACAGCTCGACATTCCCCTGCTGCGGGCAGGAGAGTTCGTTTGCGGGGAAGCAGCTGGACAATGACCGCCAGACAAACAAGCTTATGTTGAAGGAGCGTGTAGCTGCCACATGGTCAACATGAATATGATGTAAATTAATGCTTAACTACACAGCGAAGACTTAAACAGTGAGAGAGCGGCGTGCAGTTGTTATGTGCCGCGAACAAGGCAGGATGTGTCTGAGAAATTTTCTACATGTCTGTCCATGATCACATGTAAGTAAATAGTCCTTAAACAAAGTTTGTAGTGTTTACTTTGTAATCGCTGTATTCACAGCCATTTGAACACAAAGTTGCAATTTCTTATGGGGTGGAAAATTTGACAGAACACTGGGCACACGAAGAGGGGCAATAAGCCAAGTATAGTGGGGGGGTGCAAACAATTTGCCGGTCGAGTGGCTTTCTCGGTGGACAAGCAGCCACAAATTGCAAGCCACCTCCGTATTAAAATGTGTGCCATGATCCCAGTATTTGATATAATACAAAATATGATGTTTACTCACTTCCTCGTAAGTCCAATGTTCCCACAGTAGTAGGGCTTGTTTTGGCCAATCTCCGCTGTGAACGGGAACTTCCTGAAACCCAAAAAGGCTCAAATGCCTCTCCCTGGTGCAGCAACAATTTTCTGCAGCCTTTTGGCTGGCGTGATGCGAAAAATAAACGAATTAATCCGCAAAATCAGCTGAATCCGCAGTCCATCTGCATGCGATAAAGCAATGCTGTATTGTGAGATGCTGACCCGGGTGACGTCACATTTGCATTCGTCCTAAACCCCAGACTGGAGCCGGAAATCACTCATTTTGATGGGGCAGGATTAAAAAATTCATTATATAAAGTGATCGCTTCCACACACATCCAAGCTGTCCATTACATCCCAGAGCATAAAACACCGCATGAAATATGAAATAAACATGCTTTTTGGTGTCATACGCACTTTATGTTATTCAATTCGGAATATGCACTGACAATTTTTGGACAGTGTTGTAGACAAGAACTGGGACTGGCAAGTTGCAATAGATTTATTTCAAGCAATGCAACTTCTCCAATACAGTATTTGAACTGACAGTTTAAAATCTTTACATTAGCCCACACTCTAACGGGGGCAGCAAATATTATAATATCATAATTTATAAATAATAATATAGTACTATATAATTCCAAGATTACACTAAAACGTGTCTTTGTCAAAGCAATTTAAAAAAAAAAAATCACTGGCCTTAGGTAAATAGCCAGGCAGAATAATAAATATGTACTTTAAAAATTAGTTCTTGTATTTCCATTTTAAGTATTGCAACTTATCCTATACAATATTTGAACTGACAGTTTAAATATTTACATACATAGTCAATGAGGGCAGGTTGTCCAAATTGTTGCTCCATGCCTTTGGCTGCATGTGTGGGTCTACGTCGTCGATTAAAGTCATTTTTGAAAAGTACCGGCTTCGAGCCTCTACTGACAGCGTTTCCCTTTTAATCCCACCATGACTTTGGTTGTTTAACATAATTCCTGCAAAAAAACTATCCCACGGTGAAGTAAACGGCAAGATTAGTTACAATCCGCGTTGAGTCTGCCAAGCCGAAGTAAGTCATGTTGCCAACATGGCGAAGTATCCAAACAATGACTTTAGGGCTGTCCCAAACGACTAATTTTCTCCCGATTAGTGAGCCGACTATTTTTACGATTAGTCGACTAATCTAATAATTAATTTTTAAATTTAAAAAAAAAAAACTAATTTAGCAATGAAATTTTTGTTGACGCTTATCAATTAAAAAAAAACATATTGGAACACTCAAATCATTTATTAAAGTACAAATAAACACGTAAATAACTATAATAAATCACAAATAAACAATGAGTTCAAATGCTGATAGAATTAACTAGTGTAGCATCCCGATTGAAAAGATGGTCTCTTAAACTGATGGTTTACAACTTTTATTCCATCCTTGATGTAAACACACTGTAAGAGCTACAGTGCACACAAATAAAGCAACACAATTAGAAATTAACAAAAACTTTTCACCTTTTTCCTTTTAAACCTTATTTATATATCAATGAATTGCCTATATGAATTGCCTTTACCTTATTACCTTATCATTGACAATCTCTCCCTTGAGTGCAATCACTGTATATACTGTATATATTTATGACCTTTTAACCTTATATAATTTTCTATACCATAAAATAAACCATAACATGAAATAAACCTTTCAATTAGCATTAAGAACAATACTAATAGCACTTATAGGCCCATTGTCAATGAAACATTATTATTTAGTAAGGCGACAGCACCCTCTGGTGTACAAAAAATGAAAAAAAAACAAAAAAACCTTACAAACTGCGTGAAGGCGCTTGAGGTGTTTATTCACGGCCGACGTGCAGCCAAGCTTGGCACTGAAGAGACAGGACAGAAGAGTGTACTCTCCTTTGTTTCTTTGAAATAAGTCAATGTTTTGGACACTCTGGTGCGCTTTTTTTGGCTTTGTGCCGCTTTCCCCGCTTGCAAACAGAGCATCCGACATTCTAACTTTCCACGCATATATTTTTTAACCCTTCATTAACCGTCGACGGCATGTTGTGCTCGTCGACGGATTTACGTCATCGATGACGTCGACTACGTCGACTAGTCGGGACAGCTCTAAATGACTTCCCATTCCTTATCGGTAAATGTTAGGCAAAAATGCTCTCAGCAGTTCATTATAATGTCCAAAATAGGTCAAAAGATTTATCTTTAGGTTTTGATACTATTTTGCTCTAAAATGCATTTTGGTGCTACTTTGAAAGCAAGAATATTGAGCCGTTTTTGTATAAGCTCCAGTATAGAATCCAATATGTCTGCCGAAATCCCTACCAATGGCTGTAGCAACTGTTCTTGTGTGTGTCTAGGCGATAACATAGTGGAGATTGGGGCCAACTGGATCCACGGGCCTTCCGAGGAGAACCCGGTGTTTTGTTTGGCACGGCAATATGGCCTGCTGGATCCAGATGCCCTCACCCCGGAGAACCAAGCGATGGACGTTAGAGGACATCCTCCATGGATCCCCAATGTCTTCACCAGTTCAGGTCACTCTTGAGAAAACATTTGAACATCTTTTCCCAAACAAACAAGGTGTGAACTCATGTGGTACTCCTATGGAAAGGTCGCAAGTTGAACTTCGAGGATGTTTACCCCGCTGTGGAGATGTTTGGTGAGCTTATGGAAGAGAGTGCAGAGTTTCTGGAGAAGGGCGGAGAACCCTGGCCCAGCGTAGGCCAGTTCATACGTGCGGAGGTATGACCGTCATATCTGTGTTCAACCCTATCTTGACAGTAAAGTCATATCTTATGTGGGTGCAGGTGTTACAAAGATCAGCAGAGAAGTGGAAAGAAGACAATGCAAGCTCCTTGAAGCGCTCTATGATCAGCACCATGTTAAAGGTGGAGTGTTGTGTTAATGGTACTCACAGCTTGGATGACCTAGGCCTGGGTGTGAATGGCCTCTATAAAACTATTTTGGGACTTGACTGCACCTTCCCAGGGTTTGTCACCAACCTTTTATACATGTGAAACACAAATTGTGCATTGTAACTGAAGTACTTCATTTTCCCAGCAATGCATGCATGTACCGTAATTTTCGGATTATAAACCGCTACTTTAAAAACTTTAAACCCTCATTTTGAATCATGTGGCTTAAAGTCCAGCGCGGTTCATTTGTTGATTTATTCGGGTTAATGGGTAACACTTTATTTGATAGCAGCATCATCATAGGTGGAGTTTGAATTTTGGGGGAGGGGGGGCAAAACATGTTAATGACCCTGAAACACAGTGTCAGCAATAAAATCGCTGTAATTTACAATATGTATATATCTATATACAACAATGATGAGCAGCAGTATTTGCCCCCCTTGAGATTTTGCAAGATCACCCACTTAGAAAATACAGGTCTGAAATTTCAATCATAGATTTATTTCCATTTATAGAGACATAATCGTAAAAAAATCTGGAATTTACATTGTATGAGTTTTCAATAATTTATTTGTAATTTAGTAGGGTTCATGAGTTTTTGTACCCCTGAGAAAATCGGTGCTAACATGTAGTGCAGAAGCCTTTGTTTGGAATTACAGAGGTCAGATGCTTTCTGTTGTTCTTTTTCACATATGGAAAAAGGAATTTTGGCCCATTCCTCCACACAAATCTTCTCTAGACCTATCAGGTTTCGGGGCTGTCGTTGAGAAACACGAAGTTTCAGCTCCATCCAAAGATTTTCTATGAGATTGAGGTCTGGAGACTGGCTAGGCCACTCCAGAACCTTGATATGCTTTTTACGCAGCCACTTCTTGGTCAGATGGGCTGTGTGCTTCGGATCATTGTCATGTTGGAAGATCTAGCCACGACTCATCTTCAAGTCTGACTGAGGGAAAGAAGTTGTGGCTCAAAATCTGACAATATATTTCACTATTCATTCTCTGCTTTATAAAGTACAGTCGTCCTGTTCCCTTTGCCGAAAAGCAGCCCCAAAGCATAAGGTTTCCACCCCCTTCTTCACAGTGGGGATGGTGTTCTTGAGATTGTACTCTTCTTTCTTTTTCCTTTACACATGACGAGTAAGGTTTGCGCCAAAAAGTTCTACTTTGGTCTCATCTGACCACATGATTTTCTCCCATGACCCTTCTGCATCATTCAGATGGTCCCTGGCAAATTTCAGACGGGCCTTCACATGCATTGGCTTCAACAGGGGAACCTACTGAGCAATGCATGCTTTTTAAACCATTGCACTGTTGTGTTCTACTGACAGTAGCAGTGCATCCAGCTCTCTTCAGGTCAGTGACCAACTCCTGCCGTGTGGTTCTAGGCCGAGCCCTCACTTTTCTCATCATAAGTGATGCCCCACGGGGGGAGATTTTACATGGAGCCCCAGTCCAAGGTAGATTATCAGTCATGTTTAGCCTTTTCAATTTTTTAACAATTGCTGCAACTATTGATTTATTCTCACCCAGCTGCTTCCGAATTGTCCCATAGCCTTTTCCAGCTTTATGGAGCTCAACAATTTTTTCTCGGGTGCCTTTCGAAACCTCTCTGGTCTTGCCCATGGTAGCAGGCTGATTATGACTGACTGTGGGGTGCACAGGTGACAATAAAGAGCTCAAACAAGTGGTGGGTGGGTAGTTACTCATGGGGTAAAGGTAGATTTTTTTTTTATTTTAAGGTAGACTGACAACCCTTTGAGTGTCATAACTATTGCTGATTCTCAGAGGTTCAAATGCTTATGAACCCCAGTAAATCACAAATAAATTAATAAGTCATACGAGTTCCGGATTTTTTTTTTTACATTGTCTCTATAAGTGGAAATGCAATTATGATTGAAATTTCCAATCTCTTCCTATTTTCTAAGTCTGCGAACTTCACAAGAAGTGCAAATACTTTTGCTCATCACTGTATGAATATGTATATGGCGGAAAACACTCCGACATAGACGTCTATGACTCGGGTGACTTGTAGTTCCGCTCTGCTACCCCCAATTTGGCCAAATTTCAAAGTTGTCCTATATGCATTTGTGATATATCATTGGAAAGCTTAAAATCCCAATTTTCTGGGGGAAGAAAAATTTGAAAAGGAGGGAACTTAAAAAATATGTATTTAAACCCCTAAACCCTAACTTGAGGTGAGAGCATAATTAAAGACACAATGATTTTAACGAGATATTATAGCGTTCTTACCTTTTTTGGATCACAAAACTCTGTGTAGCATTTTTCAACGAGTGTCAAGACACAGCTTTGAATGGCCACAGGTGGACTTTTTGAGGATTTTATGGGTGAAACACGGTAATATAACAAGGGTCACAATGCAGAATTCGCAGACATCAAGGAGTGGTCGAGATTTTATTTTTCAAATATTTAACCTTTTTGACATTTTTCCCCCCATTTTTTCTTTGTTTGGATCCATAATTTATCATATAAAATATCCAGGAAAATGCGACAGTAACCGAAAAAAAAAAAAATGCAATTAAGCGATAGTTATTGGGTAGGTACTGTATCTGTGACCTATTTACAGACACTATTTTTTTCATTGTAATGTAATTTGTTTAAAAGTTTAAAATATGCGCGTGAATAATTTTATAAAGTCGTTTTAAAAAAAAATAAAAAAATTGTTAATTAAATAGTAGAAATTAATTAATGATTCTAAGCTAAAAAAAGATAGACATTTCGAATAATAAATATACCGTATTGGCCCGAATATAAGACGGTGTTTTTTGCATTGAAATAAGAATGAAAAAGTGGGGGTCATCTTATATCCGTGGTCTAGACGTTATACCCATTCCTGACGCTAGATGGCGCCAGATATCATTGAAGCGATGTTCTGTCATGACAAGGCTCAGCTACTCTCAAGTTTAACCAGTTTGCATTCTTTTATTGCAGTGTTTTTCCTTATTCAGATTTGTTTCAAGACTACAGTTAGTTAGACTTCACTTTGATGGTTAATGCAGTTATTGCAATTTTGTTGTTTAACACAATAGATTGGTTTATTTACATTTCAGAAACCAGAAGCCATTCATTTACGAATGTGATTGCACTTTATGTATTTAAATGTTCAGATATTAAGATTTGAATGAGGCAAAATAACATGCTTTTTCTCTCAAATATATTGTTCTATTCATTTGTTTCGGATGTACTGTAATTATTTTTCTGTATAAAAATGAATTAGGTGTTCAAAAAGTCTTTTTTCAAACTTGAGTCTTGAAAAGAGGGGGTCGTCTTATAATCAGGGCCGTCTTATATTCGGGCCAATACGTTAATTACTTTCTTTTTAAGGCTGGGTTGAAACAAAAGCAGTTGCGCGGTCTCCAGGGTAAAACTCGGTTGTGCGGTGTCTCTAAACGGGGGTGTCCAGGGTAAAACGGACAAATTAAAAATAGTTTGGGGCTTAATGCGCCATGAGACTTTTATGGCAGCATATTGACATATTGTTCGATCAAACAACAGTTTCTTTAACTTCAAATACAGCAGTTTATTTTAAAGAGGGGTACAAGAGCAGAAACTGCTTTTTCAGCCTTATCGGTGTTTTCCGCCATTTAGGCTATATGTGTATATATATATATATATATATATATATATATATATATATATATATATATATATATATATATATATATATATATATATATATATATGTATATATATTAGGGCTGTCAAAATTATCGCGTTAACGCGCGGTAATTAATTTTTAAAATTAATCACGTTAAAATATTTGACGCAATTAACGCACATGTCCCGCTCAGAAAGTATTCTGCCTTTTGGTAAGTTTTACAGCAAGGCTTTTTGCGCTGTCCAACAGCGAACTCTTGTGGTCGCTTTGCGACATGGTTTATTATTTTCTTTTTTTCTTCATTATGGCTGCACGACGTCTCGGGCTGATAATGTTGTGCTTATATGATCCTTGGTCAAGATTTGTCCGTAAGTATGGTTGTTGTAAAGAATGTACATATTATGTTAGTAAGCGAAATGTTATATTTTTTGTATGAGACGCTTTTTGTTTATGTTTAGTGAACCTGTATAGCGTGCTAAGCTAACGTTGTTGCTAATGCAATGCTGTGTACTTTTTTGTTGTTGTTTCACTACGGTCTAAAGAGGACAGTGGTTTGAGGCCATTTTATTAATAAATCAGATGAAAAAGGAAGAAGTCTGATTATTAAGGCGTCGTTCACTAGCTGTCTAGCTTTGGAAAAAGTAGACGCTTCGGAGTGAGGACAGCATAGACAGATTTAAATGACAGTAGAGTGAAATGCCCACTACAGTCCTTATGTACCGTATGTTGAATGTATATATCCATCTTGTGTCTTATCTTTCCATTCCAACAATTTATTTTACAGAATATATATATAATTTACAGAAAAATATGGCATATTTTATAGATGGTTTGAATTGCGATTAATTACGATTAGTTAATTTTTAAGCTGTAATTAACTCGATTAAAAATTTTAATCGTTTGACAGCCCTAATATATATATTTTACATACCTGTCAAGTTGTACGGTTTCGTCATAATTTGTACAAGTGAGCACTAATTTTTAAATGTTTACGCCATACGTTCAAAAGCTACATTTTTCGTGCATTATGTTGTTTTATTTTTCCGGATTTTGTCACCGTTTTGGCAACGAGACAGTGTGCATTACTATGCGTTACTACTTTGGTTGAATGACGCGAGAAAAGTCAGAGACACGGAGAGAGAAGAGCAGGAGTGGGAAGAAGGTAAGACTGTTGTGACGCTGTTGCAAGCGCAATGTTAGGCTAGGTGGACCCAATATTTCCTGACTGTAGCCAACAGCCTACAATCTACGCCCAATTGATGCTACACTATAAGCCTACGAGTATATCACATGCATATAGAACTACATGCGAAATGACAGACTCGGCGGCGTTAGTAAAAAGCCGCCATTTTAAAGCAGTAGACTTCTCAGAAAGGCTCTGTTGTAGTGAACCTTCCTAGCGAACCGAAGTAACTTTTGATCTTAAAATACTCTTAAATCTTGACTTGAAACTATCTTTAAATGATGAAACAGTTTTAAAAACTTTCACATGTCGAAAGTAAACATAAGGAAACTAATGCAAAACCGGGAGCTTTAACTTTAACAGGTGATTCACAACATTAAATGACTTCCAAACATAGCAAAGGTTACTATGTTTTCTTTCTTTTTTTTTTTGAAAAATAAAAAAACATGAAATGTAACACCAGTTACTTTGCCAAGTAACTAATTACTCTTACATTCAGGTAACTGAGTTACTAACTCAATTACTTTTTGGGAGAAGTAATTTACAACTGTAATTAATTACTTTTTTAAAGTAAGATTAACAACACTGGCCATAAGGATGAAGTCTGCAGAATGAAAAGTGACAAAAGCGGAGGTTTTATTCTGTCAATTTGTTGCCGGACACAATTTGTATTGCTGATCACTTCTCAGAACTAGCAAAAAAAAAAAAGTTCCCTGACTCAAAGATTGCATCGGTAAGTTAATTTTATCAATTGACCTTTTTAATTTATAATTGGACACACTAACGAACTACCTTCAAGTCAAACTGAATTGCGAGCTGAATTGCAGCCATCAAAAGATATTATAGAAATTGCCAAAAGTGCTAAATACAATTTTAACAAAAGTCACTGTTAAATTTTAGTAATCATGATGTAGCTGAAGATATTGATTGTTCTTTGATTGCACCAGGTTATGTGTGAATATTTGTTTCATATTGCACGCTATATAAAACGTTGTAAGATTAGTCGCCAATTTGCAAGGGCATATGTCACTATTTGTAAGATTGCCAACGGCCTCAGGTTGACAGGTATGATATTCTGTATATCCGGCAAATTTTGTCCCTTAACTCCATTTATATCCAGTTCGATTGCATTCAAAAGTGAGATAATTTGCCAGTTGCCCCCAAATGATATCTGTCATAAACATTCATTAATGCTCTTGACAGTGTCATTTCATAATCAAGACGGTCTTATGACGCCGCTGCCAAATGAAGTGTTACCGGTTGACATCTTGTGATGTAAATATCCCGTAATACAGTGAGGACAGCTACGACTCATAGTCCGGTGCGGCTTATCCATGAACAAATCCCGTTTTCGTGTCAAAATTGGTGAATGGCAGTTTATATACAGGTGCGCCTTATAGTCCGAAAATAAAGGTATTAGTAAATAAAAATCTATATATCACACCCAAGTATCCATCTCATACTGTATTATGTTGTATTCTGTATCTTATTTCAGAGGTTACGAAGGTCTAGTAAGAAACCTGATGTCGGAGATGCCCGCTGATCTGGTGACCTACAACCAGCCTGTTCGCTGTATCCACTGGAACAACTCTGGCAAGAAAGACGTGAAAGTTGAGTGCGAGGACGGGAAGATGGTGGCTGCTGATCACGTGATTGTCACAGTTCCTTTAGGTATTATCACACTTCATTGGTTTGTTCCTTACGAAATAACTTTCAAATTGTACCCTTTTCTTTTTGGTCAGGTTACTTAAAGAAGCACTTTACCTCACTGTTTCATCCTCCTCTTCCTCTGCACAAAATGCTTTCCATCCAGAGGATGGGTTTTGGTACCAACAATAAAATATTTGTGGAATTTGATTCACCCTGGTGGGATAAAGACTGCCAGGTCATCTATATGGTGTGGGAAGATGAGGTTAGTCAATGAATGAAGCTGTGATTTTACTATTTCTTCTGCCTTATCCTAGTATAATTTAACAAAGTGTCAATTCAGAACGTTATCTTGCTGGGCAGGATTGCAATAATGTACTGCTGTAAAAATGTGTCTAATTATTACCTATCGCTGCATCTTTGATAAATAATCTTAACAACCTAAAGCCTAATCTGTCATCACATTGTTCAGGACGCCATGATGGACCAGGTGAATGATATTCCAGGATCCTGGATAAAGAAATTGTTCGGCTTTACTGTGTTGAAACCTACCGAAAGGTCAGCAGTCTTGGTTCTTACGGGTGCGAGAAGGTTCTTCAGGATGGCCTTTTGATTATATGTCCATGATAAATTTACTCGGAAAATTTTAATTCATTTAATTAACCCTATCATGCTATTTTTTTTTTTAATTTCTTTTTTAAAGCGTTATTGTTACATTCATATAAGACATCAGTCTCAAACTTGCAGCCCACAGGACAATATTCCCCCCCCCCCCCATTTTAAATCTAATTCCAGTATTCGTGTTGCCCGCATGTATTTTACAACGGGAGGGAAAAAACTATATATCCACTACTGTTCAAAAGTTTGGGGTCACTCCGTTTTGAAAGAAAAGCAGTTTTTTTCAATGGAAATAACATTTAACTAATCAGAAAAACACTCTATACATTATTAATGTGGTAAATGACTATTCTAGCTGGAAACGTCCGGTTTTAATGCAATATCTACGTAGTTTTGGAAAGAGGCCCATTTACAGCAAACATCACTCCAGTGTTCTAATGGTACAGTACATTGTGCTTGCTAGTTGCCTTAGAAGGATAATAGATTATTAGAAAACCTTGTGCACTTATGTTGGCACAGCTCAAAACAGTTTAGGGCAGGGGTCCCCAACCTTTTTTGCACCACGGACCGGTGTTATTTGGGTCTTTTTTTCACGGACCGGTGTTCTGACAAATTTTGCAACCCATCAAAAATTGCAACGATTCGGTTCTGCGCATGCGCGTAACGTTAAACATGGCCGGCAATGCAGCGATTCCAAAGTAAACGCTACAAACTTTCTTTAAAGAAAGGAATATTAACTTAAGTTTGATCATGGAAGGACATGTAGAAAAGCTCTCCTCAGATACATCCTGCCATGTTAGCTGTACACAACAACTGCACACGACTTCGCCTTGTCGTTAAGCATTAATTAAGAAGCCCGCTTCACAAAGATACGATGTTGGAAATTGTAGCAAGGTTTTCAATGCATCGTAGCGATGTCCGGGTATTCCGGAATGACTTTAATCCAGAACCTCGGTAGAGTTGTTGTCTCAAATGTACGTTTAGGGTCGCCGTCATTGGCGATCTCTGCAAGCTGAGCCTCCTGTTGCACAGACATGCTCGAATCACTCGGTTTATTCACAAACGGGTCACGAATCCACTCCTTCGCAGTTCGTGGGTGTTTGAGGTTGTAGGCTCATCTTCTGGCTCGTCAGGTGCCCTTTTCGCCGTAAAAAATATCTCCAAAGACGTCTGTTTTCCAGTCATCTTCGCTCGTGTGGGGGCTAATTATTTCCGGGAACAAATGTGCTGCGCCCGAGGCCTGGTAATACGTTATTATCGAGGAGAAGCGCACATAGATATATTATATACACAAAACAAGATGTACTGCTAACAGTCCAATCAAAGGATTTCTATGATGACCTTCTAATCTATCCTGTAGTATTATATGTAGAGTAGACAGGGATATTGGTGTGTTAAGCAGGGACACAGGGTTAATTCGGCCAGAATGCGGTCGTTAATAAATTATTATTTCCGTGCGGCCCGGTAGCACCCGGTAGCACCCGGTACCGGTCTGCGGCCCGGCAGATGGGGACCCCTGGTTTAGGTGGTTAGAGAAGCTATAAAACTGATCTTCCTTTGAGCTAGTTGGGTATCTGGAGCATCACCTTTGTGGGTTTGATTAAACTCTCAAAATGGCCAGAAAAAGATAACTTTCATGTGAAACTTGACAATCTGTTTTTAGAAATGAAGGCTATTCCATAAGAGAAATTGGCAAGAAATTGAAGATTTCCTATAACGCTGTGTACCAGTCCTTTCAGAGAGCAGCACAAACAAGATCTAACCAGAGTAGAAAGAGAAGCGGGAGGCCCCGCTGCACAACCGAGCAAGAAGACAAGTAGATAAGAGTCTGTAGTTTGAGAAATAGATGCCTCGCAGGTCCTGATCTAGCAGGTCTATCATTAAATAGTACCCGTAAAACGCCAATATCAATGTCGAAAGTGAAGAGACGACTCCGGGGTGCTGGCTTTCAGGGCAGCGTGAACAGAGGAAGATGGGAAAAAAGTGTTATGGACAGATAAATCATAATTTGAGGTGTTTGGACTTTGGATCAAAGAGAAGAACATTTGTGAGATGCAGAACAACTGAAAAGATGCTGGAAGAGTGCCAGATGTCATCTGTCAACCATGGTGAAGGTAATGTGATGGTCTGGGGTTGCTTTGGTGCTGGTAAAGTGGGAGATTTGTACAAGGTCAACACGATTTTAAATAAGGAAGGCTATCACTCCATTTTACAACGCCATGCCATACCCTTTGGCCAACGCTCGATTGGAGTCAATTTCATCCTGCAACATGACAATGACCCAAAGCACACCTCCAAATTATGCAAGAACTATTTAGGAAAGAAGCAGGCAGTTGGTATTCTATCTGTAATGGAGTGGCCAACACAGTCAACAGATCTCAAACCCATTGAGATGTTGTGAGCAGCTTGACTGTATGGTACGCAAGAAGTGCCCATCAAGCCAATCCAACTTGTTGGAGGTGCTTCTGGAAGCGTGGAGTAAAGTTTCTCCAGATTCCCTCAACAAATTAACAGCTTGTATGTCATTGGTCTGCAAAGCTTTTGAACAGTAGCGTATATACTGTATATATATATATATATATATATATATATATATATATATATATATATATATATATATATATATATATATATATATACTTGTATTGCTCCTTTCCAGCATCATGATCATGGCACTCAAAGCGACGCAGCATCAGGCGCTACGTGGGGTTCAGTATCTTGCTCAAGGATACATAAAGCGAGGTTACCAGGGCGGGAGATTGAACACACAACCTCTGGGTGTGTATATACAGTAGATCTATAAAGGGTGGGGCAGAGCAACTTGCTTATTTGAATTTGGTGCCCTGAAGCGATGGTTTCTCTGAGGATGGTAGGGATTAAGCCTGAACGATATATCGTTTAAACATCGCCATCGCGATGTGCGTGTGCGCGATAGTCCCATCGCAAGCACGTGCGATAGTTTTTCTTTTTTTTTGATCCACATACGCCTCACTTTCTGGTCTGCGCACAGCCTCCTACCCTCCCTCTCCCAGCCTTTTGATCCTCTCAGTCACTGCAGCACAACATTGGCTTTGATCTGGCCAAAGAATCAGACTTCACACAGGCATCTGTCAATCATCGTTTAAGTTGTTAAACAGTTGAAAGGAAGCCGCGCTGGAATGAATGTGTGTACTGTGGGGACGTTGGAGACATTTAAATGCCAGAAGTGATCATGAGGAGTTTGAAATGTCTACATGTCACTTCAACGGTCACAGCTAAAGTAGATAAACAGAAAGCATTTAATAAAGCCAAGCATTTATCTGCTACAGTACTTAAATTGCTATCTGTTCGTTTGGAGTGTTTAACATTGAATCAAGGATTCTAGAAGGACATACATAACTAATTCAGATTGGTGACATTATACGAACATACCTGTATAATATCTGGTGAGCTTTTTCACCCTTATTGACCCACTATTGCACTCCTTCATACTTGTTCAGTTCTTCAATGTTTCTAATAACTAGTATTTTAGCATTTTCGGGTGGGCCATTAAGTTTGATATATACTTTACAGTTCATAACCCAAGTATTCTGAATTTTGTTTTGCTTCCTTAAGATTCTTGCTTTTTTGGCGATATCAGCTTTTCTTTTGATTAGATGGTGATTTAGATAGACATTAGTACCTTTAAGCTTTTTTCCTTGTTTCATCAGAGCTACTTTGTTCTTCCTGTTTGTGAATCTCATGATCACTGCTGGTAGATTGTTCACTTTCATGGGAAGAGGATGGCACGCTTCAATCGAATTGGTATCCACGTGTATGTTTCTTGATGCAAGGAAAGCCATCACCTGCTGTTCTGCAGAGCTGCTGTCCGAGTCACTTATTTGCACCTCTTTATTCTTGTTAAAAAATGATTTGGTTGGACAGTTATGTTTAAAACTTATCATAATTATGAAATTTGAAGTGCTTAAAAACCATTTATTTATATACATTTTTAAAATCACTTTGGGGGGGAAAGTGAGAAAAAAACATGGACATTCTTATATGTATCTCTTTCCAATGCTAAATCTGAATAAATACATTGGGCACAAAAAACACACACAATTTTTTTTTTTTTAAATGGGGGGGGGGGGGCTACTTCGCAGTTTTTCACCTATCGCGGCGGGTTCTGGTCCCCATTAACCGCGAAAAACAAGGGATGACTGTACACTGTGGTGATGGTGAGTCATCTAAAGGCTTTCCAAACAGCTATTTAAGTCATCTTGTGAAATTTTCTTGAAAAAAAAATGTATACATTTTTTTTAATATCGCAATATATTATCGCAATATATCGCAAACCCAAAAAAAATCGCGGCAATAGTTTTTTCCAATATCGTTCAGGCCTAGACTAGGGATGGACTTTTTTGAGAGGGTGGGGCTTAAAGTTTGGTTCTTAATGTGTGTTATTTATTTTGTGTTTATTTTTCAAGAACCCCAGTGAGCATCACTGAGTGGACGAAGTTGGAACGCGCTTTCACTGTTGAGGCATTTTTTTCAAGCGGTCGCTCAATCGTCACAACGCAACGTACATTTTGTAGACTTTTCAATATTGCCCCCCCGTGGTCGTGTTCCTGGCCGGCAGTCGATTGTAGCCTGGCCTCCCACGAACAGCAAGGACACCCCAAAACATTGACGCATTGAGACAATCTGTTTTGAGATCTCCCCGACAGTCTGCCCGCAAATACGCATCTGCTCCTGGATTGTCTGTTTGTTATGTGAGACGAATCCTCCATGATGAATTGTAATTTAATACCTACAAAACAGCTATGGTGCGGGAATTTAATCCATGCAATTTTAATGCTCGTGAAAATGCATGTGAGGCATTTTGGGAAGCCGGGTTTCTTTTTCTTTACGTTACCAGTTACCCTGAAGTTGTTTGCCCATGAAACAATCGACTGCCAGCCAGGAACACGACTACGGGGGGCAATATGAAAATTTCTATGGAATGCGCGTTGCAACTAGAGCTAAAACAAATACTCAAGTAACTCGAGTTTAAAAATTGAGCTGAGTAACTTTATTCGCCTCGAGGAGTCGTTTAATTTTGCCAGCTCTAAGCATCACGTTTTGCGTGGACTAATTTAATTGCGGAACAACGCGCTGACGTCACGTCTGTAGAAGAAGAAGCAATAATACCCGATTGCATCTGACAGCCGCTACAAACTATGCCAACGTTTCTACAAACTACGGCCGCACAATGCTGCATCTCAGAGATGTCACATGTATACGGAACTAGATGCGACATGAAAGACTTGGCGGCGCTAGCAGATGTATATAAAACTAGATGCAAAATGACAAACTTGCCGGCGTTAATAAACAGCCTCCATCTTAAAGCAGTAGACTTTTCAGCGCTAATAAATAAGATTAACTTTACTGTACCTTGCTAACGTAACGTTAGCCCTGCGGAGGGCTAGGTTTCTATTAATTATGACCACTGTCGATGCGTGGGTAATGTGTCATACATACAGGCTTTATTTAATCTGTAAAAACCCAGCGCTGTAGAGAGATGAGAGTGTAAAATAAAAATATTATAAAGCTCCCTGTCATTGTTGAATAAAACACATAGTAGCACTGGTGCCTAATGTGCTCCAATACATTACAATACAATAAATGTATGATACCTACTATCGTACATTTATTTTGAACACTGCAAAAACTCAAAATCTTATCAGGACTTACAATTCAGACTAATTTAAAACTAAACTAGCTTGACACAAATGGAAATTTAATTGAAACATGTAGGGAAAACACTTAACTTTTAAGTGATTTGTGTTATCAAGTGTAATGACATTTTAGGTAAAAAATACGATTTTTTAAAAAAATATATAAGATCTAGAAGTTTTTTGAGTGAAAGCTGTGAATTTGTTGGGTTTTTTTCTAGTCACATCTGAGATGCAATTGTTGGCTGTTTTCATTAATGTACATCGAAAATAAAGACATTGATAGTCTGAAAGTCTTCAATATTAGGTGAAATGTTGTTGTTTTTTCCTGTATATTTACTCTTTACTTAAAAAAAAGTTTTATCCGATAACTCGATTAATCGGTTGAATTTTCAGTCCAATACTTGAATACTAAAATATTCGATAGCTTCAGCCTTAGTTGCGTCGATTGAGTGACCGCTTGAAAAAAAATGCCTCAACAGTTAAAGCGCCACATGTCCACTCCATGATGCTCCCTGGGGTTCCTGAAAAATAAACACAAAATAAATAACGCATGTTAAGAACCAACTTTAAGCCCCACCCTCTGAAATAAATTCATCCAGTTAAAGGTTGTGTGTCTGTGTGTGTGTGTGTGTGTGTGGGGGGGGGGGTTGTGTGTCAGGATATTTTAGTACAGCTATATGGTTGCCCTCTATTGAAAACCAGACAAAATGCTATATTCTGGCCTCTTCACAAGTTCACACACCTTCTGAAACTGTGCATGTTGGATGAATTGAAAATGGATTTTTAAAAAGTCTTTTAAACCCCCAGGTTTGGCCATGTTTTATGTGGCTGGATTGCTGGGCATGAAGCAAGTTACATGGAGACATTGTCTGAACAGGAGGTCCTGAATGCTGTCACACAACTCGTGCGCAGGTTCACTGGTGAATGAGTAACATTCTCTTTTTGTTTGTTTTTGCTTTGCTGCACAATCTGGATGTTTTACAGTTATTCTGGCGTTGTGGGTTTTTTAGGTAATCCCATTATCACTCCACGGAGAGTCCTAACCTCCAAGTGGTTTCACGACCCCTGGACATGCGGATCGTACAGTTATCCTGCAATAGGTTGCTCATTGCAGGATATTGAGAACATGATGGAGCCTTTGCCATCCAAGCAATCACTCTCACAAGTACTGACATATTAAGCAGTTTTTATTTAATGTAGATATTTACTCCCCAATGGCAAACTGGTGTGTCGTTTCCAGCCGCTGCAGGTGTTGTTTGCTGGAGAAGCGACTCATCCCTGCTACTTCTCCACTGTGCATGGAGCTCTTCTCACTGGCTGGAGGGAAGCTGACAGGCTCCTCGCTCATTATTCCTCTACTCAGCCAGCACAGCCACCCAAGTCAAAGCTTTGAAGGAAATGTGCTGTTTAGACATGCACGTTTTTTTTATTTCAATGTAGCTTGATTTCAATGTTGATACAGATTAATATATCTACTGTAAGAACAATTGCCGCCGCTTCGGATGCCAACATTAGATTTGAAAGAATGAGAAATGCAACCCCCTTTTCACATCAGTTAAAAGGTTTACTACATAACTATCTGCACTACTACACTCATCATTCAAGTACAGTGTTATTAAGCTTTACACACAGCTACAAGTCTGTCTATAAGCCATTCATATACTGTTTGAAGTTGTGTGTTCATAACATGTAATTATTGGGTCTCATTTCAGAGTATGATCATAATTTCTTTTTCATTAAGATCTAATCTAAGAAAAATATAATGTTCTATTTTGCTTTGAGAGTTTTGCATTTTCACATCTAAATTCTGCCAATATTCCACTGCATTTGATCTTACCATCACCATTATGTTTGTCTCAACCAAGGGCGTAGGTTTGGTCTCAACATTGACATAACAGCATAACCTGCATGGACACTTTTTGCTGGGGAGGGGACGTTAATAAGACCAAACACATTAGGTGAACGAGGGTCAGGGCTACATTTCTCACAACTACAGTGGTATGAAAAAGTATTTGAACCTTTTGGAATTTCTCACATTTCCATTTATATCCCAGTGCGGCTTATCTATGAACAAATGTCGTTTTCGTGTCAAATTTGGTGGGTGGCGGCTTTAAGTCAGGTGCGCCTTATAGTGCGAAAATTATGGTAAAACAATGGCCAAGAATGGTGTTCATGGGAGGACTCCATGGAGGAAGCCACTGCTGTCTAAAAAAAACCTTGTTGCTTGTTTAATGTTCGCAAAAAAGGCGCTTGGACACTCCACAGAAGTTTTGGCAAAATATTTTGTGGACTGATTAAACCAAAGTTGAATTGTTTAGGAGTATCACACAATGTCATGTGTGGAGGAAAAATGAAACAGCTCACCAACATCAACACTTCGTCCACACCGTGAAGCATGGTGGCGGGAGCATCATAATTTGGGGCTGTTTTGCTACCTCATAGCTTGGACAACTTGTAATCATTAATGGAAGAATGAATTCAAAAGTTTATGAGGATGTTTTGCAGGAAAAACCTGAGGCCGTCTGTCAGACCTTTGAAGCTTAAAAGAGGACGGATGCTGCAACAAGACAATGATCGAAAACACAAAAGTAAATCAACTTCAGAATGGTTTCAGAAGAACAAAATACACGTTGACACGAGAATGCCAATACTTTTGTTCGACCCATTTTTGAAGTTTTGTGTAAAATGATAATGATTTAATTTGTTTTCCCATTCTCTTTTGTGTTATTTCATTGCAAGCAAAACAAATGAAGATATTATTACCAAACCATTTGTAATTGCAATCATTTTCAGGGAGAAACTGAGCATTATCTGACAGAATTGCAGGGGTGCCAATACTTTTGGCCAGCAGTGTAAATGCAAATTTACGAGTGAAAAAAACCTATGTTTACTGCCTTTCATAACGAACTCCTTTCCTCTCCTTTACTAAAAGCCTTGAAATAATGAACAGTAAAATGCGCTGAAACATGTTAATTTTTTTGTAAAATATGACTTAGAAAAATACCCTTGCAATTTTATTGTTATTATTATTATTTTTTCTTTTTTCTATACTCTGTATCCTATAGCATGCACCGGTTCAAAGTTGTCATAAAAAGTACAAATACGTATGAGCCGAATTGTTTTTATATTTGGTTCTGTTTTGTACTAAAAAAAAAATAAATAAATAAAAATATTTTTAAAAAATAACTTAATGAGTTGCAGTTCATTTAGTGATCTGCAGTGGGCAGCGATACGCGTTCTCTTCAGTTGGAAGCAGACGAGGAAGAAACGCGGAACAAATAACCGTGCATATTTCTGACTCGGCGTGTAAACAATGGTACGCGTGGTATCAATTTGGTAGTTTTTTTTTTTTTTTTCCTTATTTTGAGTGAAATAAATACTGATAGTTACAGATGTAAAATTAAGTCACTTTATTTACGACAATGAAACTGTACCGGTCCCTCTACAATGTCACGAAGTTTCGAGGTGCGTTCGACTTCGGAGGACGTGAAGTAGCTCACTGGTTCCCAGGACACATGGCTAAAGGTGATTACAAGTACAATAACAATAAAATAATCGAAATGTTCAGTATTATCATCAACGTGAGCTGTTTTTTTTAAATGGCCGAGAGCAGGACTGAAGCAAATGAGAGCCAGTCTAAAGAGAGTGGACTGCGTCGTTGAAATCCACGACGCTCGAATATCCTTTTTATTATTATTATTTTAAATATATGGAAGTGTGTGCTGACAAACTACTGATTCGGAAATATCTTTAACATGAAGCACATACCGTTCTCTGGAAGAAACCCTATGTTTCAGGAGACTCTGGACGTGAAACCGCATTTGCTGGTCCTGAACAAAATGGACTTGGCTGATCTGACAAATAAACAGGTTCTGGCTGTATTAAAAACTGCATCATCATCAAAGTTTCTTAGTGACCACTGTGAAAAAGAAAGTATTTATTAAAAAAAAAAAAAAAAAAAAAAAGATTCACTTGAAGTTATCCTAAATGAAATGACAAAATGTATTTGAATTTACGATAGGCGAAATGTACATAAACTGTCATGTGTAGTAGAGATTCGTGAACTGAATTTATTTCAGTAGTTTAATTACAAAAAATTAAAAGTGAATCTATTATTACGTAGCAATTCACTACATACTGTACATTGAGAAATATATGTGAAATGTGAACTTGATTACATGCAAGTTATTAATTTTGCCGATAAAGCTCAGTAATAGAATATTGCTATACAACTTTTTTTTTAAAATTTATTATTATAATTATTATTATTATTTTTTTTTTTACAAAAAGCGACTTATATGTTTTTTATTTATTTATTTTATTAATAAATTTGCTTTTTTTTTTTGCCTATTTGGCACAGCAGCCGCATCCGACTATTTTAACAAATAAGCTAGATTTGTTTACATACAGTGGGGTGAACAACTATTTGATACACTGCTGATTTGCTGGTTTTCCCACTTGCAAAGCATGTAGAGGTCTATAATTTGTATCATAAGTTCTCTTCAACTGTGAGGGACGGAATCTAATAAAAAAAAAACAGAAAATCACGTATGATTTTTAAATAATAAATTTGCATTTAATTGCATGAAATAAGTATTTGATACATCACAAAAGTCGAACTTAATATTTGGTACAGAAACCTTTGTTTGCTACTACAGATACCAAACGTTTCCAGTAGTCCTTGACAAGGTTTGCACACACTGCAGCAGGGATTTTGGCCCACTCCTCCATGCAGATCTTCTCCAGAGCCTTCAGGTTTCTGGGCTGCTGCCAGGCAACACGGACTTTCAGCTCCCCCCATAGATTTTTCTATCGGGTTCAGATCTGGTGACTGGCTAGGTCACTCAAGGACCTTAAGATGCTTCTTATGGAGCCACTCTTTAGTTGGCTTGGCTGTGTGCTTTGGGTCGTTGTCATGCTGGAAGACCCAGCCACGACCCATCTTCAGGGCTCTCACTGAAGGAAGGAAGTTGTCAGCCAAGATCTGGTGATACATAGCCCCATCCATCCTCCCCTCAATACGGTGCAGTAGTCCTGTACCCTAGGCAGAGAAGCAGCCCCAAAAAATGATGTTTCCTCCTCCATGTTTCACGGTTGGGATGGTGTTCTTGGTGTTGTACTCATCCTTCTTTTTCCTCCAAACACGACGAGCCGAGTTTAGACCAAAAAGTTCACTTTTGGCCTCATCCGACCACATGACCTTCTCCCATTGCTCCTCTAGATCATCCAGATGGTCAGTGGCAAACTTCAGACGTGTCTGGACATGCACTGGCTTCAGCAGCGGGACCTTGCGTGCGCTGTAGGATTTTAATCCATGACGGCGTAATGTGTTTCCGATGGTTTTCTTCGAGACTGTGGTTCCAGCTCTCTTCAGGTCATTGACCAGGTCCTGCCGTGTAGTTCTGGGCTGATCCCTCACCTTCCTCATGATCAGTGATGCCCCACGAGGTGAGATCTTGCATGGAGCCCCAGAACGAGGCAGATTGACCGTCAACTTGAACTTCTTCCATTTTCTAATAATCGCTCCAACAGTTGTTACCTTCTTACCAAGCTGCTTGCTTATTTTCCTGTAGCCCATTCCAGCCTTGTGCAGGTCTATTATTTTATCCCTGATGTCCTTACACAGCTCTTTGGTCTTGGCCATTGTGGAGAGGTTGGAGTTTGTTTGTTTTAGCATGTGAACAGGTGTCTTTTATACAGGTAAAAAGTTCAAACAGGTGCAGTTACTTCCGGAAATGAGTGGAGAACAGGAGGGGTTCTTAAAAAAGAACTGAGAGCCGAAATATTTACTAGTTGGTAAAGTATCAAATACTTATTTCATGCAGTTAAATACAAATTTATTATTTAAAAATTATACAATGTGATTTTCTGGATTTTTGTATGAGATTCCGTCCCTCACAGTTGAAGAAAATTTATGATACAAATTACAGACCTCTACATGGCTTGCAAGTGGGAAAACCAGCAAAATCGGCAGTGTATCAAATACTTCTTCTCCCCACTGTATAAGCCGCGCTTGACTATAAGCGGCAACTGTATTATATTGTGGGTAGGGCTGAAACTAACGATTATTTTGATAATGGATTAATCAGATTATTACCGTAATTTTCAGACTATAAATAACTACTTTTTTTCCCCTCATTTTGAATCCTGTGGTCCTTCATAAATACAATCCAAATCCAATTTCAAAGCACACTCTCTTGTGTGACAGTTTACAGTTTAAATGGGAGTTAGTGTTGGAAGGAGAATCTAAGCTGTTATATGAATTGGTTTATATGTATTTTTGTTTTATAAAAAGAAATGACACAACTTTCCTATCTGACAATAACTCAAGTCCTAATACAACCCGAATCCTAGTCCCCGGGTTACGGACGAGTTCCGTTCCAACGCTGGTGACCAAATTTCCACGTAAGTCAGAATGAACCCTTCTGGTACCCCAACATACCCCTTAAATCTCAAAATAACTGTCCAGGAATATGTATTATATGCCATTGCACTGTCTTCGCCAAGATGTCGGAGCTAAGTCCTAGCTAGACAACGAGCTAAGCTCCGAAATGACGATGTCAGACATCCGTGTAGTTTGCTGACTGTATTCAGCAGCTCATGACATCAACGCTTGCAGACTGAAACTAAATGAAAATGTAATGAAATCAGTTTCATCTTCAATAACGGCAATTCAAATTTGTGTTGATAACTAGCTGCTAATACAGCAATAAGAATCCACACGAACGGTTAGCATGTATCAGTTAGCGTCGACACATCATAAAAAACATAAATTCGCCCCAAGTAGTCGACCACAATTGAAAATGCCTTTTTCGTGTGTTCCGATTCAATGGAATAGTTTGGCAGTTTAACAATTCTCTTATCGATTCCAACCATCACGATTTACGTTTCGTAATTTCCACATGTTACACACATCCGATTCGGCACGTAAGACTGATGATTACTCAAAAGAGAAACTACTCATCAAGTATAATCTGGAGAGTTGTCGCCGAGTGAGTTTGCATTGATTTTCACAGGCCATGTCATTATTCATTAGACGACCTAAAGGAATTGTGATTTTTCCAAAAAAGTCTATTAATAGGTCTATCGTATTCCTCGTCAAATACTCTATAAGAAAAATACAACATATATGCATCTAAAATAGTCCTAAACGATTTTATTAGCAATTTTAATACTCCTGTTAGAAAGATTCCTTGGGTATGCCTTCGTTCCCATAGCAACCAGTCAGTTATTTCCTGTTATTGTCCCACGTCACATGCGCTGCGTATTCTGGGACCTTCCATGAACTAATGTAAGTATTTCCTCTTCAAGTCATAAAGTTGTTATAATAAGTTAGAGCCGTTATCAGAGCGACCGTTTTGTGTTTTTACTGTTACGTCGGCTGTATCTCCCACTCGTCCTCGCTGCGTCGAGGAGAGCGTTGTTTACATTATATTCGCGTTGCAGATTTGTGTTAAGAGGGAATGTGTTAGTTTAGCATCTTAAAATGATGCTGTACGTCCATATGAGTGTAAAGTGCTTAGTTTTCGCCACTAGTATGCCAATATGCCAAGATGACCGCACGTGCACGCAGCGCGCTTCCGGGTTGTGCGAGCAAATGGGTCTTCCTCGTGTGTGTGCGTGCGCTCTTCTTTGTTTGCGCAAATTCCTTCTTCGTGTGTACATGCGCGCTTACTCGCGTGCGGAAGTACTATATGCCCAACGCTTTCTGCTCCAAAATAAAAGCGTGCATCACAAATCAAGAGTCAACATTATTAAAAAAATAAACAAAAACAAAAAAAACGATCGGCGACTCCGGCGTTGCAAAGTCGAAATCACGTATGTCAGGTACGTCGTAACCCAGGGACTACCTGTATGCTTCTCCAAAACACAATACAAATGGACTCAAGACACTAATTAGCATAATTGACAACTAGCTTAGTGCTCCATGTAAAGTAGTAACGTCTCATCAACATAGAATACAAACTATACAATTGGCTTCATTTACTCACCTGTGACGGAGGCACACTGGATCTAACAGCACAAAAAAGCAATCTAACTCTCGACACTTCATAATACTGTATTATTAATTCAGCAATCCAACAACAGCAGCAGCAATTGCAGCAGTGAACTCTCTCTTACTCTAATCAGTGTCGTGCACGTTTTTACGCGTTCCTCTTTTTACACACAAATAGGGACCAAACTGGACTGTACATAGCTGCTGACAAAAATCAATTATCACATTAGTTGGCAACTAATTTATTCGATTTTAATCGATTTAATCAATTAGTTGTTGCAGCATTATTTATGGGATTTTTATACAAAAACACTTGGAGCTCGTTATCCTGCAATCCACATGTAAACTGCACTCAACTATAAACTGAAGGGTTTAAAATGTGAGGGAAAGTAGCATGTTATCGTTCGAAAATTACTTTTTTTTTTTTCTCCCTGCAGAGGATCCTGAATAAGCTTAATTCTAACGGAGTGAAGAATGTTCTGTTCACTGACTGTCTAAAGCAGCGAGACAACAGTGTTACCAAGGTCTGCGAAATTTTTCCCGAAAACTTCAATTACCCTAATAAAGGATTTTATTGATTTAAAGCCAATGTGTGTTTTTTTTTTGTTTTTTTTTTTGTGCAGTTGGTGCCAACAGTCTTGGAGATGATTACAAAGTCGCCACGCTTTAACAGAGAAGAGGTACGAACCAAGTAAAACGTATAGGCATTAAAGCTAAAGATGAAAAAAAGTCATTATAGTTAGGATGCTGAATTTAAACTAGCGAAGCAACTAATTATAAATCGTAACACTATTTAACAATGCTGCCATGGTACAGTGGTATGAAAAAGTATCTGAACCTTTTGGAATTTCTTACATTTCTGCATAAAATCACCATCAAATGTAATCTAATCTTTGTCAAAATCACACAGATGAAAATACAGTGTCTGCTTTAACTAAGGCCACCCAAATATTTATAAGTTTTCAATAATTTAATGAGGATAGCATGCAAACAATGACAGAAATGGGGGAAAATAAGTAAATGAACCCGTTGCCTAAGGAGACTTAAAGAACAATTGAAACCAATATTTACCAAACATTTTAGGACAAGTGTGTGCCCAATCACTGGTGAGTAGTTTAAAGCTGCCCTGCCCACTATAAAACACACACCTCGTAAGAATTGTCTTGATGAGAAGCATGGTCTGGTGTGCATCATGGCTCCGTCAAATGAGCGGTCTTAAATCCTGCGATCAAGGATTGTTGATTTGTTTAAAGCTGGGAAAGTCTAAAAGTCTGGATGTTCATCAATCCACAGCCAGAGAAATTGTCTACAAATGAAGAAAGTTTGGACTGATGCTTTTTTCCCAAGGAGTGGCAGTCAATCAAAAATGACACCAAGAGTTTAGCGCAGAATACTCAGAGAGGTTAAAAAAAAGAACCCTAGAGTGTCTGCTAAAGACTTACAGAAGTCACTGGCACCATGCACACATCAACGATATGTAAAACTATGACCAAGAATGGTGTTTATGGGATGACTTCATGGAGGAAGCCACTGCTGTCTAAGAAAAACATTGTTGCTCCTTTAATGTTCGCAAAAAGGCACTTGTACACACCACAGAAGTTTTGGCAAAATATTTTGTGGACTGATGAAACCAAAGTTGAATTATTTGGAAGTAACACACAACGTCATGTGTGGAGGAAAAATGGAACAGCTCACTAACATCAGCACCTCATCCACACTGTGACGCATGGTGGAGAGGGCATCGTGATTTGGGGCTGTTTAGCTACTTCAGGGCCTGGACAACTTGCAATCATTAATGGAAGAAAGAATTCAAAACTTTATCAGGATGTTTTGCAGGAAAACCTGAGGCCGTCTGTCAGACAGTTGAAGCTAAAAAAAGGATGGATGCTGCAACAAGACAATGATCCAAAACACAGAAGTAAATCAACTTCAGAATGGTTTCAGAAGAACAAAATACACTTGAGTGGCCAAGTCAAAGTCCAGACTTGAACCCCATTGAGAGGATGTGGCATGACATAAAGACACAGATTCATGCCAGACATCCCAGGAATTTTGACTGAACTACAACCGTTTTGTAGAGAAGAATGAGCCATGATTAGTCCAGATCGATGTGTCAGAGTGATCTGCAGCTACAGGAAGCATCTGGTTGACGTTATTGCTGCCAAAGCGGAGGGTCACAAAAATTTTAAATGTCATGGTTCACTTCCTTATTTTCCCCCCTTCTGTCATTTTTTTCATACTATCCTCATTAAAAAATGAAAACCTATAAAGGTTTGGGTGGTTTGAGTTAAAGCAGACACTGTTTTTTCATCTGTGTGATTTTGTCAAAGATCAGATCACATTTGTTGATTTTTTGCAGAAATGTGAGAAATTCCAAACGTTTCAGATACAGTGCAGATACAGTGGTATGAAACAGTATCTGTTAACTACAAGCCTTTTTCTCTTAATCTCATGTGCATGTATACTTTTTCTTAGAATCATAATTATTGCCTGATGATAATTGGAGTACCCAATGTGGGAAAGTCATCACTTATCAACTCACTAAGAAGGACACATTTGAAAAAAGGTATTGCAACAGATTATTGGCATTGTTTTAGTATCTGAGTAACCTGAATGAAATTTCAACATAGCAAATTTCATTCAGGCCGTGCGTCTCGAGTCGGCGGAGAGCCTGGGATAACACGAGCCGTCCTTACTAAGATTCAGGTCAGTAACATCTGAACGTTTTTCTGTTCAAAATAGTGTTATGTACAGTACGTGTCATTCTCAGGTGTGTGAACGCCCTATTATGCACCTACTAGACACACCTGGAGTCTTACCCCCGAAGATAGAGAGTGTCGAAACGGGCATGAAGCTCGCGTTGTGTGGTGAGCAGATTTAATTAACATGTTATATCAATCAGTCTCAACTACTATGCTGAGTGAGGAGTTGTGAATAAAATTAAATGTTGTATCGTTACAGCAGTACTTCTCAAATAGTGGGGGGCGCAGAGCGATGCCGAGGGTGGCGCATGTGACCTTGGGGAACATACTTTTTTGCCGTACTAGAATAAAATGTAATTGCGCATTAGGTGTGGGAACGTCTTGTTACCCCATGATTCGACACGATTTGCGATACAAAACTCACGATAATGATAATCTCACAATATGGCAGTACAACAATGATCGATACTGTGGTCAGGAAATTATTCTAGGATATTCTAAAAACAACTAATAAACAGAAAAACAAGCTTCTGCTTTGAATTGGAATACGTTTATCACTAGTAGATGTCCAATCTATTTAAACTGGGAGAATGATGAATGCTCATTCGCTGCTAGCCTTCCACTTCAAATGGATTGGACGTCTACGGCGGTCAATGGCAACCACTGAGTTTCATTTGGGGGCATTTCATGTCATTTGCTATTGATTTTGGGGCATTTTTAGGGTCACATCCTTTTGATTTTTGGGCATTTAAGGGTCACTTCCTGTTGATTTTGGGTTAGAGAACAGGAAGTGACCCAGGAATCTCCCAAATGAATAGGCAGGGACTCAAACTCAACAGAAAGTGACCTGTAAATGCCCCGAAAATCAAAAAGAGTGGCTGTGTGACAGGGGTCGCGTTAACCGGATATTTTCCGTTGTTGACCGGTTTTTTAAAACGGTGACGGAAAAAACTGACGTCTGTCTGTCATTTTGACAGGTTGTAATTCACACCCCAGACCACAGGGTGGCGAGTTAGCATATTAATTAGCTATTGTCTCTCTTAATGCATGACGTCGTTGGCTCTTCTGTCAGAATATTGTAGCGTCACCGGGGTCTGGCGGCGGCACCGTGATTGACACATCAACGCGAGGTTCTTATTGGTGCACCCGGTGTGCCAGCGCGTCATCCAATTGATGGACAAGATTGCTGCCCAATCACATGACGTCACAACTCCGCCCCCCTGACTGGAGCCGCCATATTGTGTGTCAACTGTTCATGTTTACACATTACCGCTACGTACATGCCTCCTATTACGGCGTGTTTTTCTGCTCGTTAATATTAATAATCAAAATGGTGAAGGCGTGTGTGGTTGGTTGCTGTAACAGAAAAGATAGACGGAGAGACTTGAAGTTCTACTGTATTCTGAGAGACCCGAGGATGAGAGCGAGATGGACTGCTGTAATTCGACAAGAAATCTGGGCACCAAACGATCACCACAGACTATGTAGTAGTCATTTTATATCTGGTAAGATGCATTTAATATATATTTAGAAGATTTTGAGCTGACAACCACAATTAAGATCATTGTGTGACGTTGGTGATTGGGGTCTATATCGTTGCCTCTTTTTCTTTGGGGGCGGAGTAAAAAGGGAGAAAAATACCACGACTCCCGTGTCTAATTTTTCGCCGCCAAGCAAGCGTTACAATATTAATTAAAAATGAATGAAAACTAAATACTATTGAATATGTCATCATTATCATTTTAAAAATTGAAGTGACCGGTAAAAATAGATTATGACCGGATTTTTATGACCCTGTCAGTCAAAATGACAGACAACGAAAATGTCTAGCGCAACCTCTGCTGTGTGAATGCTCCGGTTTTGAATGAATAAACTTTCATTCACCCCTCCCAGTCTATATAGACCCTACTCACCTACGTCACAAAATGGGCGTGTCGCTGTTTCCGGCCGCCATATTGTACCTCTTTTTCAGACCTATTCTCATTGTTTTCAATTAGTCGAGTAAGTTATAGAGCAATTCATGGAAGCCCCGGTGTTATCTGACGCTGTAAACTCATTGGATCCGTTGCATAAAAGGCGTTACGTGGAAAAGCTTCAGTTTATCCATTCGCCAGATCCGTATTTGATGCCTAAATCGATGTTTTTCGACCCGCTGGCTTCGCCTGACATCTGATATCCTGATATTTACAACTATCTTGTCCACACAAAATCAGCCTATTCTCACGAAAGCTTGAAAAAGCTTGGAGGCTTATAAATGCTACGTTGCTGGTTGGGTGAAACAGGTCCTCGTACACGAAAATTCGGCAGGAATCTTGTGCTCGGAAGGTGAGTTACGAAATTTTCAATTCAAAATCTTTTGTTCTTGCTAGCATCCACTGTCAAGTCTAATGTATTTCATGTCATTTGTCAATGGAGCTAGGGCTTTTAATGTTTATATGGTTTAGCGATAGCACTCTGACTACATACATACGTGTATGTTGTCGGCGATTAGCCTAGCAATGATCTTAATTGTGGTTGTCAGCCCAAAACCCTCTAAATATATATTAAATGCATCTTACCAGATATAAAATGACTACTACATAATCTGCGGTAGTCGTTTGGAGCCCAGTTTTCTCGTCGAATTGCAGCAGTCAATCTCGGTCTCCTCCTCGGGTCTCTCGGAATACGGTAAAAATTCAAGTCTCTCCGTCTATCTTCTCTGTTTTTGCAACTGACCGCCACACACGACTTCACCGTTTTGATTATTAATGTTAACGAGCAGAAAAACACGCCATAATAGGAGGAATTTACGAAGCGCTAATGCATTAACATGACTAGTATCCGGACATCATGGCGTGGGGGCGTGGCTGTGACGTCACGTGAGTAGGGTCTATAGATGGGGCGTCTAGCGCTGTCAATGGCAACCATAGAGTTAACAGGGAAACTATAATGGTGCAGGCATGAAAATCTCTCACCTTTCGGCGAAATTCGCCGTTTTGAAGTCAAAAAGGGCGACCTACGTGAATTGCGTAGATCCGAGGAGAAATTCTTTTTGGGGGGTGGGGGGGTCGGGTCGGGAGGTTTTATTAAATTATTATTATTATTATCATCATCATATGATTAACTTAGTACGTAAACTGATCGGTTCTTTAAAAAAGTGACACGGACAGTCAGCAAATCCTTCTAGATGCTTCGCTGACGAGAACCAATCATCGGCCCAAGCTGCGGGCCATTATTCCAAACGCGCGCACTCCTTACGTGAAAAAAGGAGTGCTCGGCGAGCCTTTGGTTGAATTGCAAAGCTGCGAAAACAAAAAAGCAGGCCTTATCCTCACCGGGCAGACCAGAGCGCAGCATACACACTTGCCTGTATTTGCCAGCAGATCGAATTTGGTGAGTAATGGTTTCAATCGTTTTCACATTTTGCGAAATAAAAAAGTTAATGCCATTCGTTGCAGCTTGCGTTGAACACTGCCAGAGCTAGCCAAATCTCCCATGAAAAAAAAATAGCTCCCGTTAAATTGGCGTCAAGCTTGTGTATTTAGCGGTAATATAAACGAAGAAACACACTGTTGAGTCAAATTAAGCGGCATGCTCTCGGATTGAGGGGTCGCCTCGCATCGCATCGGTCCCGTCGTCCGCCCTAGACGCGTTATTTTCGGCTGGGACTTGAGCTGACGGCCGGTGTCGGCACAACACCGGCCCGACGAGTGGTGGGAATGACTCTTGCTTCTCAAAGCTTTTCAGAAATACAGGGATCCCTCGTTTTTCGCGGTTAATGGGGACCAGAACCCGCCGCAATAAGTGAAAACCGCGAAGTAGCGGCCCCCCCCCCCCCCCCCCCCCCACTTTTTGGGTGTGTGTTCAATGTATTTATTCAGATTTTACATTGGAAAAAAGATACATATATATAAGACATGTTTTTTCACTTTTTTCACCAAAGTATCATTTATAAATGGTTTTCAAGCACTTCAAAATGTAAGAATTATGATAAGTTTTAAACATGTTACTGCCCCACCGAATTATTTTTAAACAAGAATAAAGTAGTAAGAAAATGCTTGGCTTTATTAAATGCTTCATACTGAGTCTACTCAAACCCTCTCAGGCTTTGTTAAACGGTGATTGACACATGTGCAAAGTTTTTCTTTTTATATATATTTATTGTTTGAAGCAACTTATTTGATTGAATAATAAAAACACAAATGTCCTAGCCAAAAGGTGGGCCAAACGCAAAACAACATTACTTCAATGGAAAAATTTGTTTCAATCAAGAAAAGTAGTTTTCAAATGCTTTTTTTGTCTCAAATTTATTTTGCAATCAAAAACATTTTTTTTTTATTGAAGTGACTTTTGGGATTAAAAGTATAACTGTATTTTGAAAAGCAACTTTGTTTTTGATTGATTGAATAATAAAAACACAAATCTACCTCCATCGTTATTGAGAGAGAATTTAAGAAAGCTTTAAAACTAAAAGCCACCGGGGAGTCTGTTTTTTTTTTAAAAAATATTTATATTTCATTACATAGACATGCCTCATAGGGAAAGGAGATTAAGGGATAAAAAAAAAGGAGTTGGATGAGGCTGCTAAAGGCAGCGGATACCTCATCAGCTGGGTGAATAGCAGACCTGGTAAGAACAGGTTTGCAAGGATAGTCGGGTATTAAATACAATTATAAACACATTACAATGTTATTTTTCTATAAGATTTTATGTCATTGCTTTATTAATCATTATGTGCTAGAGTTGTTAAGTATGGATAATAATGAAATAATAGTTTTAAGAGAACTGCTGTTGGTGGCTCAGTGACCATCTGATGTGGTTTGTTCTCAGATGAACAAGTTGAGGAAGGAAGTTTTGATGCAGAGGTTGAAGGAAGAAAAGAGGCAGACTGACTGAGTCACAGCCAGAAAGTGTTGATGACAGTTTTGATTTCTATTCACTGTTGCCCCCTCCCAATTAGAGTATGTCACAGTCGTAGCCAATAATTATCTAAAGCTGGTTAAAATTGAAGTTATGTTATTTTAAGGTGTATTAAATACTTGTTCATGTGCTCCTTTTGATCTACGAGCACCCGCCCCTCCACCGGTCTCTGCACGGCCCTGCTGAAACACAGTGTGGGTCGACAGAGCTCAATATTTTGTTGGGGTGTACAGTGTACTGGAACATATTTCCTCTACATCCTTCTCACCTTTTTAACCCCTGAACCATTTTCATGCCTGATGGTGGAAGATTTGGTAGCAACTTGTTTCCTTATGATTCTTATTTTTTTAAAACATTGACACCTTTTTAAAACGATATCTCTATTCTTGGCAGTAGCATATCAATAACCTTTCAGGATACAAAGTGTCACGATATATCACCATTGCGATATTTGTTCAAACCCCTATTGCACATCCACTCAGCAAGGGGCAGTGCCGCTTTCATTTTCAGAGTGTGCGCAGTATTTTGAACCAAACAAGAGGCCACAGCAAAGGACGCTGGAGAAATGAAGAGCCAAGACGAGGAAATTTGACGAAGCGTATGTAGCGTTTGGCTTTTGGCTTTGACTTTTAATACAGTATGAGACGAGGAAAGACCAGTCTGTTTACTCTGTCTAAACTGTTTGCAGCGGACAGCAGGAAGCCAAATCAGTTAAGATGTCACTTAAAGACATTAGACCCCAATCACATTGCCAAGCCGTTTGATTTTTTTTTTTACAAAAATGTGCCGAAAATTGCCAACAATTGACCAGCTTTGTCAGTGCTACAGTAGTGAACCAGCGAGCACTGTTATCGTCATATAAGGTGGCATACCAAGTTACTCAGTGCAAAAAAAATACATCATAGCAATGGAGCTGATACTTCTTGCAGCAAAAATAAAAACTGTCCCTCTGTTATGACACTGTCATTTTTGTTCTGTTAATTTTTGTTTTTTCAGTCCAACTGTTTGGCATATTGTCCTCGTGAGTTAATGTTGCTAATCAATTTGGATGCATTATTATTTGTTGATTTTATTATTTTTATATATGTATTTTTCATTATAAAATGGTCAAAAATGTACCTTGTGTGTACTTTTTACAGTTTGGATGGGACTTTTTTTTTTTTTTTAAGTCAGGCAAATTGATGTGCTTTTCTGTTACAAACAAACAATGTTAATAAAGTTATACTTTATTTTAAGCTTCTATACTAATCTATAAACTTAATAATTAAATCTATATTGCTTTTTTTCTCTTTAATATTAAAAAGGACAATGTAATATATTAATAAATTGTACCTAAAAAAAATAATAATTTTATAGATAAATGATACTATTTACAGTGGCGGCACAGTTGGGGGGGTTGTTTTCCTGGGAGGAACATAACAGGAAATTGAGAATCACTGAGTTACAGAAAGAACAATTGAAGCCACTGTCAGATATGAAATTTTTGTGATGCAAAATCTGTATTTTAGCTCAATGTAGGTTGGGATCTGTGCTAAATCCAAACTTATATTGAACTCCATTGGGAAATGCTCCTTGTGTCGTCTTTCTCCAGGAACTATCCTGGATCATTTAGTGGGTGAGGATGTTATCGCTGACTACTTGCTGTATTCTTTGAACCGTCTTGGAAACTTCAGGTAAAAAAGTATCTGAATTGATATCACGTGATCAACGTTGACATTTGTCTCTCTTTTGGTCCGTGTCTGAAGTTATGTGGAAAAATACAACCTGGAAGAGCCCAGCGATGACATTCAAAATGTCCTCAAACGCATCGCTGTGAAGCTTAGGAAGGTTCAGCGTGTCAAAGCCCTCACTGGAGTGGGTAAGAGAGATTACTCGGAATACAAGTAAACACATTCAGAGACAACAGGGGGAAAAATTATTGTTTTAACATACGAGAGAATGATGTCGTACTTTGCTAATTTTCTGAAATGGCTTTTCTTTGGAGTTGTGCTGCTAGATAAATATAATTTGACCAAATACCTATTAATACCACATTTTTCCAAGTCACAAAAGCACCTAACTTCAAAAACCAGGTCAATACAATTATTCCATCCATCCATCCATCCATCCACCCACCCAAGAAAAAATTATCACAATTATCAACATGGCCACCTGAAAATAGCTAAATTAAACTGGAAACATAACGAAATTAAACTGCTACTGGATCATACAGCCGAGGAAGAGACAGTCCATCGTCCGTCTTTGGAAATGTGTGGTTTATTTTGTTGCTGACGCCGACCAAAAATTACGTTGTGTCTGGGTTATAAAATCCCGCCAGCCGCCCTCCCCGCACAGAGAGCGTCGAGTCGCCAACACTGGACAAGTCTATGAAAATGTCCAACCTGGGTTATTCTTGGGACATCTCTCCATGTGTGAAAGCCATGGCACGGGTAAATCCCATGTAACCTTACACGGGAATTTACCAACATATACAGTGCCTTGCAAAAGTATTCGGCCCCCTTGAACCTTGCAACCTTTCGCCACATTTCAGGCTTCAAACATGAAGATATAAAATTTTAATTTTTTGTCAAGAATCAACAACAAGTGGGACACAATCGTGAAGTGGAACAAAATTTATTGGATAATTTAAGCTTTTTTAACAAATAAAAAACTGAAAAGTGGGGCGTGCAATATTATTCGGCCCCCTTGCGTTAATACTTTGTAGCGCCACCTTTTGCTCCAATTACAGCTGCAAGTCGCTTGGGGTATGTTTCTATCAGTTTTGCACATCGAGAGACTGACATTCTTGCCCATTCTTCCTTGCAAAACAGCTCGAGCTCAGTGAGGTTGGATGGAGAGTGTTTGTGAACAGCAGTCTTCAGCTCTTTCCACAGATTCTCGATTGGATTCAGGTCTGGACTTTGGCTTGGCCATTCTAACACCTGGATACGTTTATTTTTGAACCATTCCATTGTAGATTTGGCTTTATGTTTTGGATCATTGTCCTGTTGGAAGATAAATCTCCGTCCCAGTCTCAGGTCTTGTGCAGATACCAACAGGTTTTCTTCCAGAATGTTCCTGTATTTGGCTGCATCCATCTTCCCGTCAATTTTAACCATCTTCCCTGTCCCTGCTGAAGAAAAGGAGACCCAAACCATGATGCTGCCATCACCATGTTTGACAGTGGGGATGGTGTGTTCAGGGTGATGAGCTGTGTTGCTTTTACGCCAAACATATCGTTTTGCATTGTGACCAAAAAGTTCAATTTTGGTTTCATCTGACCAGAGCACCTTCTTCCACATGTTTGGTGTGTCTCCCAGGTGGCTTGTGGCAAACTTTAAACAAGACTTTTTATGGATATCTTTGAGAAATGGCTTTCTTCTTGCCACTCTTCCATAAAGGCCAGATTTGTGCAGTGTACGACTGATTGTTGTCCTATGGACAGACTCTCCCACCTCAGCTGTAGATCTCTGCAGTTCATTCAGAGTGATCATGGGCCTCTTGGCTGCATCTCTGATCAGTTTTCTCCTTGTTTGAGAAGAAAGTTTGGAAGGATGGCCGGGTCTTGGTAGATTTGCAGTGGTCTGATGCTCCTTCCATTTCAATATGATGGCTTGCACAGTGCTCCTTGAGATGTTTAAAGCTTGGGAAATCTTTTTGTATCCAAATCCGGCTTTAAACTTCTCCACAACAGTATCTTGGACCTGCCTGGTGTGTTCCTTGGTTTTCATAATGCTCTCTGCACTTTAAACAGAACCCTGAGACTATCACAGAGTAGGTGCATTTATACGGAGACTTGATTACACACAGGTGGATTCTATTTATCATCATCGGTCATTTAGGACAACATTGGATCATTCAGAGATCCTCACTGAACTTCTGGAGTGAGTTTGCTGCACTGAAAGTAAAGGGGCCGAATAATATTGCACGCCCCACTTTTCAGTTTTTTATTTGTTAAAAAAGTTTAAATTATCCAATAAATGTTGTTCCACTTCACGATTGTGTCCCACTTGTTGTTGATTCTTGACAAAAAAATTCAATTTCATATCTTTATGTTTGAAGCCTGAAATGTGGCGAAAGGTTGCAAGATTCAAGGGGGCCGAATACTTTTGCAAGGCACTGTAAGTCTGAAAGGGGCTATAGTCTCAACAGCGTGTCCTGGGTCGGCCCTGCGGCCCCCTTAGTGGGACGTGCCCGGAACGTCTCATTAGGGAGGCATCGTGGAGGCATCTTAATCAGATGCCCGAGACACCTCATCTGGCTCTTCTTGATGCCGAGACTCTACTCTGAGCCCCTCCCCGATGATGGAGCTTCTCACCTTATCTCTAAGGGAGAGCCCGGACACCCTACCTAGGAAACACATTTCGGCCGCTTGTATCCGGTATCACGTTCTTTTGGCCATGACTCACGTCTCGTGACCATAGGTGAGGGTAGGAACATAGATCAACCGGTAAATTGAGAGCTTCACCTTTCGGCTCAGCTCCCTCTTCACCACGACGGACCGATGCAGAGTCTGCATCACTGCAGACGCAGCACCGATCCGCCTGTCGATCTCCCGTTCCATTTTTCCGTCACTTGTGAACAAGAACCTGAAATACTTGAACTCCTCCACTTGGGGAAGGACCTCATTGGAGAGGGCATTCCACCTTTTCCCGACTGAGGAACATGGTCTCGGATTTGGAGGTGCTGATTCTCATCCTGGACGCTTCACACTCAGCTGTGAACCGTTCCAGGGAGAGTTGAAGGTCACAGCTTGATGAGGCCAACAACACTACATCATCTGCAAAAAGCAGAAATTCAATACTGAGGCCACCAAAACCGGACCCCCTCATTACATCAGCTGCTCCTTGATATATTCAAAGTATCGTAATCGGCAAAAAAATATCGGCCATGCCTTTTTTTAATATATACTGTATATATTTTTTAATTAAATCTTTTTCTAATTGCATTTAACGTTACAGACATAATATGTTAAACTCATCCAGAGTCTTTAGTTTAGGCTTAAGGTAGGGTTATCAAATTTATCCCGATAACAGCAGTAATTAATTTTTAAAAAAATGTAGCACGTTAAAATATTTAACGCAATTAATGCATGCGCTGCACGACCCACTCACGCATTGTCGCGCTCAATCTGTAATGGCGCCGTTTTACCTATATAAAGAGATAAAAGCCAGCGTAAAATGAGTAGAGTGAATTTTGGCAGCCTTTGGAACCTTTTTTTAATTGGCTAAAGCCTTACGATCCCTCTCCCTACGATTAGAAATATCATGGGAAGCAATGTGGGGAAGCAAGGTAGCAACTGATCTTTTTCTTAACACCTTATGTTATTTCCCAACGCAGAGAAGATATATCAATTGGTAGCACTACGCACAGTCATGGTTCCACTTCCCATCATGCATTTGGGCATGGCTACAGTATCATTTACTGAAAGCTCAGCAAATATACTAGATGGCAATATTTAGTCACAATATACAAAGTCACAAGTCTTTCTATCCGTGGATCCCTCTCACAGAAAGAATGTTAATAATGTAAATGCCATCTTGAGGATTTATTGTCATAATAAACAAATAAAGTACTTATGTACTGTATGTTGAATGTATATATTCGTCCGAGTTTTATTCATTTTTTTCTTAATGCATTGCCAAAATCTATATGATCGGGAAAAATTATCGGTAAGGATTGGAATTGAATCGGGAGCAAAAAAAGCAATCGGATCGGGAAATATCGGGATCGGCAGATACTCAAACTAAAACGATCAGGATCGGATCGGGAGCAAAAAAACATGATCGGAACAATCCTATTATGAACAGAATCGATGACATACGGCAGCCTTGGCGGAGTCCAACCCTCACTGGTAAAAGATCTGACTTACAACCGGCTACAAAGACCAAACTCGCAGTTATACAGGGACTGGACACATTTGAATGCCTTCTCCACAAATCACATGTAGACTGGTTGGGCGAACTCCCATGACGTCCCCCAAGAACCCTGCTGAGGTTATAGAGCTGATACACTGTTCTGCAGGCCGGACGGAAACCACACTGCTCTTCCTGAATCCAAGAGTCGACATCCCGACGGACCCTCCTCTCCAGTACTGCTGAGTACACCTTCTCAGGGAGGGTGAGGAGTGTGATCCCCCTATTACACACCGTCTGGTCCCACTTATAAAAAATAAAAACGGGACCACCACCCCGGTCTGCCAATCCAGAGGCATTGTCCCTGATGTCTATGCGATGTTGCAGAGTTGTGTCAACCAAGACAGCCCCACAAAATCGAGAGCCTTGTCACCGAGGAGTTTTTTAACCACCTCAGTGACTTCAACCCCAGAAATAGGAGAACCTGCCGCGGAGTCCCCAGGATCTGAATGTAGGAGGTTTTCAAAGTATTTGGCCCACCGACACACAACATCCCAGGTCAATGTCAGCAGCGCCCCATCAACGCTATACACAGTGTTGGTGGTGCACTTCAGTTGGACTCTTTGTTTCTTTTTTCCCAAAAGTGCCAAATAAACAAGTTACATCATAAACATGCATATGCAACATGAATACGGTGTAAATAAATGCTTGAGACGGATAAGCGACATGGAAAACAGATAAAGGAATGTATTAAATATATTTAGTTTGATTGCCGGCTAGTCGTATTATTTTATTTCGTATTAACTGATTACAATGGCAACTTATTTTGCACATTGAGATATGCGTTTACTGCATGCAGGTAGCGTTCAAGACCACTACGGTGGCCGAGAGGTGTCAGGTGAAATGCAAAGTCCAAACACTTTGCAAAAAGAAAAAAAACACAAACCCCAATTTCAAACGCTTTACAAAAGATAAAAGCACGAATGCACACTGCCACAACACGATCCCTAATTGCAAAAGCGCGACTGCAAATTGGCAAAAGCACAAATGCAAATTACCACAGCACGAATGCAAATTGCCACAACACATAGCAAGAAGCCCAAGAGGAAGACCCGGAAGTAGACTACATTTCACGGAAGTAGGCATGAGGACTACAACTCCCACCCTCCTCCTGCTACAGTGAACCGCAACTCATCGTTTCGACACACGTACAGAGCTGGAAAACATAAGTTACATAAGTCGCTAACACATTTACACTTTGAATATTGCTATATGTGCTTGGTGACCATCTCTACGGACCTTTACAAAGTCAAGTAAGCCCGCAAACAGTTTGCTGAAGACATGTCAACAAAGCACATAGATTACTGGAACCATGTCCTATGGTCTGATGAGACGGGCGGGCTTTCTTGTGTACCATCTTCAGAAGATGTAGAGTGCGGCGTATGGTCTGGGCACTAACAGGCTGACCCCCCACCACTTCAATCTCTGCAGCAATGCTGACAGCAATCCTGTAACGAGTCACTTGACATTTTAGAGGGAAAATGACAAGCAGTACTCAATTTCGACATTTAGGGATGTACGTTTTTTTCAAAGGGGCGTAGTCACTTTTGTTGCCAGGGGTTTAGATATTAATGGCTATATTTTGAGTTATTTTGAGGGGATAATAAATGAACTCTATTATATAAGCTGCACACAGACTAGTTTTCATTGTGTCAAAGTGTCATTTTGTCAGTGTTGTCCCATGAAAAGATATACTTAAATATCTGCAGAAATGCGTGGGGTGTACTCACTTTTGTGATACACTGTATAGCAATACACAAAGTGTCATCCTTTTTTTTTTGGGTTGTTGTTTTTTTTTTAAACTTCCGGGTCATCCTCTTACCGTCGTGCTGTGGGATTTTGCTGTCTTGCAAGCCTTTTGCATTTGTCCGGCGAGCCATTTACTGTCGTGTTGTGGCAATTGGGGTTCGTGCTTTTGCCAATTTGCAATCGCGCCTTAGGAATTGGGATCCTGTTGTGGCAGTTTGCATTCATGCTTTTTTTCTTTTGCAAAGCGTTTGCAATTGGGGTTCATGCTTTTTTCTATTTGCAAAGTGTTTGGACTTCGCATTACGCCTGACACCTCTCGTCCACTGTAGACCACACTGTTTAGTAACATTAACAACCACAAGTACCATGTTATTTTTTTCTACATTGATAGTTATGTGTATAGTTTTTCAATTTATTAGCTGCAATCAGTAACTAAAGTCCTCAGATGAAAACCAACAAACGGTTCGCGAATGCGGAAGCAAGGTTGCCTCTTAGCAAACAACAATAACAGGGAGATTGCATACAAGGGTTTATTGAACACAGTGAGCCACGATGAAAGGCAGTCGGATGAAAAAAAACAAGGCAAGGATGCAACTCGCAATGAAGGGATCGAGAATACAAACTGTCAAATGGCAGCAAGTCAATATCTCGGCAACCTGCCTAGGATCGGTTTAAAGACACTACTGATGAACTTTAATTGGATTCAGGTATGACATTGTGAACCCATCCCACAGCTGTGTAACAAAACAATCTGACCAGCAGCAGAATGTGACAAAATCATGCCAGTCGTCATACTAGCTTCGCTAGTATAGAGCACAGCTATTCTCCCAGTACAACCCAACTGAGTCATCACCCCCAGTGTGTATTGCGTTCGTGAAGCATGGCGTCCTCCATAGGTCGAAAACATCTTCTAAATATTAGATTTCTAAATCACTGGCAATACTTTGTGTGTTTCTAATAGCATAATTTAATAAAAGAGAACACTTGTGGCTTATTAGACCCTACAAGTCTTTAATTCCGTGGTTTCCTTTAAATCACATAGTTACATGGTATGGTAATGCAGGTAGGCCCTCGGGTTACGACGTTCCCGATTTATGTGATTTCGACCCTACGACGCGTCCACCATTCAGTTTCCAGTCCTTTTTTTTTTTTAGTCGCGTAAACAGTACCTAGTTCTTGCCATGTCAGGATCCCCTCCCCACCCAGCAGCATTGCCATTCCTGATGGTGTCAGGTCCCACTTCCTTGTTCTTATGCTGTTGCTGCTGCTTCCCCGCGGCGCGGACTCCTCTTGCGAATCCCGATCTGGTTAAGAGATGGGATACTGGCCACCTGAGCGGCCATGATATCCCCAGTCTCTCGCCTCCATACTCTTTCCATAGTGCCCTTTTCTCTCAGCAAGGCAACTTACTCACAAGTAAAGCCCAAATAGTTTTTTTTCTTTAAGGCTGAGTAGTCATTGAATATAACAACATTTAACACAACGTACCTCACAGTATCTTATTTTTTAACTTTATCTTTTTAATATGGTGTATGATACCGTATTGGCCCGAATATAAGACAGTGTTTTTTGCATTGAAATAAGACTGAAAAAGTGGGAGTCGTCTTATATTCGGGGTCTAGACATTATACCCATTCACGACGCTAGATGGCACCAGATATCATTGAAGTGAATGCTGAACTTGAGGAGTAATGTTCTGTCGTGACAGATCTCAGCTACTCTCAAGTTTAACCAGTTTGCATTATTTTATTGCAATGTTTTTCCTTATTCAGATTTGTTTCAAGACTACAGTTACAGTTAGATCTCACTTTGATGGTTAATGCAGGTATTGCAATTTTGTTGTTTTATCACAACAGATTGGTTTATTTACATTTCAAAAACCAGAAGCCATTCATTTACGAATGTGATTGCACTTTAGTTTACATTTTTAAATGTACAGATATTAAGATTTGAATGAGTCAAAATAACATGCTTTTTCTCTCAAATATATTGTTATAATCATTTGTTTCAGATGTTCTGTAATTATTTTCTGTATAAAAATTAATTTGGTGTTCAAAAAGTCTTTTTTTTTCAAACTTGAAAAAGAGGGGGTCGTCCTATAATCAGAGCCGTCTTATATTGGGGCCAATACGGTACATGTTTTTGGACAATTACTTAGAGGTTCAAGGGGAATCTTGGGGTACTTGAAGGGTTAATTCTGATTTATGCGGAAATTCGGGTTACATTGCCAACCTAGGAACTGCGCTCATTCGTAACCTGGGGACCACCTGTAATCTATATAGTAATGTGTCATTCACATTTTAAAATGTGCCAAGTGATGATAACAATATTTACTCTCCTTTAGGCAACGTTACCGTCACCGTTCCCAATTATCCAGCGGCTGCATACGACTTCATCCGAGCCTTTAGGAAAGGAGAGTTAGGCCAAGTAATTCTGGACTAAAAGAACAGATTTCATGAATGCACTACGGCATCTATACTTTGTAAGTAAAAAAATAAATAAATAAAGATATGACTTGAACAGTAGCGCAGGAAGTGGTGTGCTGCAGCACCCCGTTGGTTTGTTTGTTTGTTAAAAATGACATCAAAAAATAAAACCTATTGAAACAATTGTGTATTTAACTTTGGGGATACAATATATGTGTTGGGAAAGGTTTTTTTTATTAATAACATGGACACCACCTGACACCTTGCTTGCTACTAGGTCATAGTTGTATTGAGTTCATTTTGTCTACACTTTATAAGTTAGTTGATATCCCAGACAATAGGTTTAGGTTGTTTAAATTACCTGACATGTTTCGGCGAACACTTCCGCCTTCATCAGAGAGTCGCTGGTATTGGTGTGAAGTGTCTTTATCAGCTGATGAGCTGATGATCCAAAGTGTCATGAAAAATATAAACAAACCACAAACAACACTCCGCCAGATGTTGGTCCATCCAAAGGACAAAATCCACCCAGAAAACAAATGTAACTCCATATATGAAATTCCATGCAAATCATACAATAAATCATACATCATGAGACAGGAAGGAGCTTTATTACAAGAAAAACAACACAAGTGGGTTAAGGAGACAACAATAAGACAAACAAGGGCAATAACAGAACAAGCACAACAGGAACATCACAAGTCCGCAATCACCGATCACTGCAAAAGAATTATGGACTGGGAAAAGGCCTGAGTCATCCGCACCGAAGAAAAAAAAAACATCAGCTCTAGATCAGGGAGGCCATTGAGATCTGCAAGTGGGGCCCAAGGACCATCAACAGGGACGAGGGGGCTTACATGCTCTCTAGTGGTCAGCAGACCATCCATCAGCTGATTAAGACGCGTCACACCAACACCAGTGAGACTCTGACGAAGGTGGAAGCTCCAAAACATGTCAGGTAATTAAAACAACCTAAACTTATTGTCTGTTGTCTGGGATAAAAGAAAAATTCAACTAATGCTACTAGGTCATGTTGAATAAGTCGCTATTGGGACTTTAACTGTTCACAAAGGAGGCGTTAACGTGGCGCAAAAGCGAATTAGCTATTTTTTCGTTAAAAAACAAAACAATTCGAGGTCGAAAATGAATATGATTTGGTGTCTTCAAATAAGCAAGACATGCTTGCATTGTGGTCATATTACTGTTTGTTGTTGCTGCCCGGTGCTGTTAGATATTTGTGTGCGATTTATTTGAGTCTTCTGAAAAATGGCTGTTAAACCGAGGATTTGGACCTTTTAGTTTTCAAATGTGTTTGTGTGTCATTGCATGGTCTACATTGAAAATAATAACTGGTGGATTTACAGTACTTGATAAAATCATTGTAATTTGCACTTTTACTGCCGGTAAGTAAATTTTACTGCTTACAATATTAAGTTCAGTTCACAAGCAGTGAAATTTACTTAACAGAAGTAAGTGCAATTTGTTACAATGATTTTATCATGTAAATCCACCAGTTATATTTTTTCAGTGTAGCTGCGGGGATTTGCATTATAATTCACAGGCGCTTTTATTTCTAAAACTCCCAACACGCACTGTAGGTGAAGTCAATCAAATCAATCAAATTTATATAGCTCTTTACAGAAACCCGAAAGGACCTCAAAGTGCTTTACAACAAAGACAAACATGGTTGGCTCAAGCTTTATGGCGCAGCGGTTAGCGTCAGGGGGTGAGTGTAACGGGTACATGGAGGTCTGTTGTGGAGCGTGGAAACCTCCCTGCCGATTCCTTCATGTAGGGACGCTGGCGGCTGTGCTGTTGGCTCGAGCATTATGGCGCAGTGGTTACAACCCTACCTGACGAATGGAAGCGTCGTTGCGTGCGGGTTCGCGTCCCGGCCTGGTCAGAGGTGGGAGCGGAACGCGGGGAGGCGCTGACATACCGGTTACACCTCTACATACGTAGTTAATTCGTTCCAGGACCTTGATTGTAAGTCGAAATGGTTGTATGTCAAACAGGATTTTCTCATAAGAATACATTATAATTCCATCAATTCGTTCCACAACCCAAAAACCTACACTAAATCCTTAATAAATACTGCTGTTACTATTTCAAAGAGCAAAACAAATGAATATATGGTTCTAATGTGGCGGACTTTTTTTTGCCGTACCTGAACGTACCGCGAGGCTGACGTGACGGTTCCATTTTACTATGTTTTGATGCTGGCATCAGTGTTGCACAAGTTGATGGAATAAATGATTAGAAACCTGACGAAGCTGGCGATTGCTTTGGCGATGTTACCACAATAAGAATAGTCACCTTAACTTATAAAGACTGCCGAACGGCAGAGGACCGCCGGCCGAGATCGACATTCTCCGGCCCTGTTGTCGACCCAGTTCATGGATGCACACACCATGCCTATATTTTACTATCATTTAAATCCTCAATTCAATGGTAAGTGTCACATTTTCTTTTTTTTTCTCCACCTCCACCTGCACTAACTTTTTTGGATCCATTGTTGATTTCTCTCACAAAAAAATCAGCCGTGCGTCTTCTTCCGGCAAAACAAAGAAAGTGCGGTGGTCAGAAAATCTTTGTATTCCGAGCATGTTGTCGGATGTAGAAACAAATAGCGAGTCAAATTTTACGCCGGATGTTGAAAAGATCGTATGTTGATGCGATCGTATGTCGAGGTACCACTGTATTGTGTGTGGTGTGTTCGTTGGTTCTCAGGGGCAGAGACAGCTCCAGGCAGGGGCGTTACCGGGGGGGGGGGGGGGGGGTTATGGTTGGCACAGATGGGCAGTGCCCACCCACGGACACGCTCTGGCCACCCAAAGAAAACTGGATGTAGTAGTAACGGCAGTCTGGGCACCGCGTATGGTATCCCACTCATATAGACCCTACCCACGTGACGTCACAACTCCTTCCTCCTCACTGGTGCCGCCCAATTGTCCGTCAACACATCATGTTTACCTGTTACGGCTACGTACATTCCTCCTATTTACGACGTGTTTTTCTGCTCGTTTACATTAATAATCAAAATGGTGAAGGCGTGTGTGGCGGTCGGTTGCAATAACAGAGAAGATAGACGGAGAAGACGGAGAGACTTGAAGTTCTACCGGATTCCGAGAGACCTGGAGAGAAGAGAGCGAGATGGGCTGCTGCAATTCGACAAGAAAACTGGGCTCCAAACGATTACCACAGATTATGTAGTAGTCATTTTATATCTGGTAAGATGCATTTAATATATATTTAGAGGGTTTTGGGCTGACAACCACAATTAAGATCATTGCTAGGCTAATCGCCGACAACATAAACGTATGTATGTAGTGAGAGTGTGTAAGATGTGCTCTAATACTTTTGCATGCTAAGGTTAATAATGTGTGTTTAAAACTAATAGTTATAGCTACAGTCTTATTTAACAGTCTTAAGGCCTTACAAAAGAAAGAATGTGTCGCGGAAGGTCACATTCAACTGAAGGACAGATGCCCAGCTTGACCCAGAGAGGTAGATTTCCTGTTTTACGTTTCTATTGCTGACCATAAAGTTTCAACACAATGAGACAAGACAAATAACTGCCCGCATTCTTTTCTCAAAATAACAGCTATTTCTCAAGATGTGAAACTCACACATGTATGTTGAAACTTTCTCACTTGTCAATAAAAGCTGTGCTCCTCAGGATGAAAATCAGAGAAGCTTGTTGCGAGCCAGGCGCTCGCATCAACCTTTTTCTCCTGACAGCGTAAAACCTTATCCCTGTCTCCGTTCTGATCCTCTCTCCGTCCTCCCTCAGGTCTTTTATTATTTTCTTAGTACAGTAGTAAGATTAGACCCAACATTTCTTGGTGCCGAAACCCGGGACCTCATACATCCGTGTCCATCCGGACCGTAGCGGGACCAACGGGCCGTCTCCGGACAACGACACCTTTACGTGACTGGACCGGCCGTCAGTTTGTTCCTGCGACGACCCGGATTGCCGGTGACAGGTTCCAACCGAACCAGGGAGGGACGGACTAAGGTAGGATTATTTTTGCCCAATTAACGCTTTCGGTGTTGATACGGTGCGCGATTTGAGGTGTCAAGAATACGGGACACGACCTAAAAAGACAGGTACGAATGATTAAGTTCGTGGTAACCGTGTCACGAGAACTGTTGAGAACCCAATTAAGGCTACGTGCCCGCGTAAGAAACCGTCGAAATTCAACCCATTCGCAGTTCAGGGAACTGGCGTAAAACAACGTGTTATAGTCCTACACGGCAGGACGTCGTGTCAAAATAGTATTTTGCATCACGAATTAACACGTTAACGACCGAGGCGTCGTCGGAAAAGCGGGTTGAGGACCCTTAAAAGTTTAAATGGGCAAAAAGCGAGACATTTATGGAGAAAAACCTTTGTGAAAATTGATATAAAAATTGATAAAAGCCCGTGCACGGCAAAAATTCGTAAAAGATATCAATACAAAGGTGAAAAAAACAAAAAAATAAAATAAAATAAAATAAATAAATAAAATAAAATAAAAAATATAAAAAAAAATAAATAAATAAAATGAAATAAAAGTTAAAAAGTGGGGCCAAGAGTAAACAAAAAAAAAGGACACCCTGACGTGGTGTTTATACAAGAACAATTCCCAGGAAGCTGTTGTTAGGTTAGAGATCATGGCTTTAACCCAACGCTGAAAGAAGTGGAGAATGTGGGAACATTGAAGGCAAAAGAGAAGTGCAAAGAAAGAATAGAGGACGAGCTCAAAGTCCTCTCCGTGTGGGAAACTCAAAGAAAAAGAAGGTTCGAGCAAAGTGAACGAGAAGGCGAAGAGGAAGCAAGCATGAAGAGAGCAAGAAAAGTCTACTCTGGCAACGCTCAAAATCAAGCCAGAAGAGAAAATCACACGTTTGGCCCTTCTCACAGAGCAAAGAGGAGGTGCGAATGTAGGGCTTGGAAATTTTGGGGCATGTGAGACGAACGTCGATAAGTGAGGGAATTGTTTGTAAATAGCTGACCGTTCGTTGCGTAATTAGTTGACCGTTTATTGCGAAAAATCGGGAAAAAAGAGAAGTTTTTCAACATGAGGAGTGCGGCCCTTCGGTGGTCCCTATTTGCAACATGGGGTCCTCGACGGCATCCGCTGGGTTTTTGCCCAAATTAATTATAAGGGAAGGTTGTAATTGCAGCTGGGAATATTCCAGCCTTTCCCTTGTACTATTTAGGATAGAAGTTTGAAATGGAATCTCAATAGAGATAAAAATAGACTATTGAGCTAAATTCAAAATAAGAACGCTCTTAAAAGAAAATAAGAGAATGGCTAAAAGAAAGAAAATAGTTAATGTTTTGAAAAAGGAAAAGATCAACTGTTGATAAATAGCTATTTGAAAACAAACTTAACAGATTTATTTTAAGCAAAGAGCTAGTATATTTGATAAAAAGAAAATTAGATTGTTAGAAATGTTCTTCATTCAAGAATAGATATTGTTCATAATATTATTTGAAAGTAAATTCTGAATTCAGGTGAAAAAATGACCAACTTTTAGATGTATCGAGCTAATAAGAACAAATAATATTTACTCCAAGTAAGTAGAGTAATTTGAAATAGTTTGACTAAATTAGATTTTGAAGAACGTGGCAAAATACAGTAAGAACTGTCAAAAAGACTTCCCATTAATTCTTGGGAATGATAATAGATATCAATGCAAGTCTTATAGATAAAGAGCGGTCCAAATGTTGGTTAGCAAACTCCTGTTGAGGGAGGAGCAGCGGTTTAGTATATGTCACAAAAGTTTTAGCAGACGTTAGAGCAATTTTAAACTGCCGCTTTTTAAGAATGGCAGAAATAGTCTAAACTAGGGAAATAAGTTGTTACAGGGAGTGTATAAATAATGATAACAAATCAAAAGTTGGGATTAAAAAACGTTCTAAAAATTCACACGGAAAGCAGATAATTCTACCAACCTGGAGTGAAATACGAATGGATGTTTTTTAGTGCACGAAAAAACATTCTTTGTTCTCCTCTGGACTGCTGAATTATCCTCTATTATAAATTATATGGATGTCAGTTGAAAATGATTGGAATTAAAAATTGAATTGAATGCTATAAGAGGTAGTGTTTACTTAGGTGTTAAAGAATAGCAGAGAGGTCATAGTGGAATAAAAAAAAGATTGCTTAAGAGTATTACTGTCCCACAATACCCTCCCATTCAAATGAAAAACTTTGCCTGGGTAAAAGAGTCTGATTTTGACTTATGTGGACAACACACTGTGATATGGAAAATTCAAATTTGAAATAGAAATTTAAATTGATTACAAAATTTACCCAAAAGATACCCTAGGCCTATTGAGATACTGTATTTGACTAAAAACAATTAATTGAATAGATTATAATTGCGTAGTGGAATCGTAATTTTTGGATTACATGTTGATGAATCTTCAACAGTGACCCAAAGGTGAAAAGACATTTTTGTCAGCTCTACAGAACTTCCAAAACAAAGACAAATTCATTCCATTTTTGTAATCTTGAGTGGAACATTGCGCGATATATTAATGCCACTGCAAAATTCAATTTACTGATTAAAATGGGAACTGACAAAATTGATCATAAGCAAATATTGGCAATTGCCGAGTGGAAATTATTATACTGGGAGAATTGTAACTCTGTAACTTTGGGTTGATTGCGGAACGTAAACTGTTTTTGATACTGTAATAGTAACGGTAACAGTAATAGGGGAGGATCGAGTTGGTTAATAATTGGTTAATAGACACTATGACAATTGTGGCCCAATGTCTTTAATTCATACTTAAAAAACAAAAACTTGGGAAAAATTTTTTTTTCAGTGTTTACTTTGCATAAACAATGTTAAGAGAGACCAAAAAGAGGGAGGTTTCTAGAACCAACTGAACTATTTCATACATTGCACATGTATTGCATTGAGTTAAATAGAGTGCTGGAGAAAAGATATTGCCTGGGGATAAATAGATGTATTTTCTAGATGAGTTAAGATTTTTCCTAGCGCACATGAGGATGAAAAACCAGTAATTAATGCAATGTGTGATAGAATTATTCCAACATTTGGCATACCTGCCATTGTCCAAAGTAACAATGGACCCCACTTCAGAGTTGAGGGCCTAATGGAAGTGGGCAGACTGTTGAACATTGAAATGGAAAAAAAGGAGAAAACCCATTGCATGTACAGACCCCAGTCGGCTGGACTAGTGGAAAAAGACAAATTAATAACAGATTGATGCAGAAGGAAAGAACTTGCCACTTTTTAGACTTCCAGATTGAAACCCAGGACCTGTTAAAGGTTCTGGCAGCATTGCAGCTCACATAAAGAAACAGTTTGATCCAAGACAAGTTTGCGACAACAATGATCTGCCAGAATGTTCTGATCCACAGACTCTCAAGGTGCGGGTCGGAGACTTGGTGATCCTGAAAGTGTTGCAGCGTGCCTGGTGGGACAGTGAACGTTGAGTGAACGCTGGGACGGTCCTTACGAGATGGTGGGCTTCAGCCCGACTGCAGTGAAAGTCTCCGGAGGCACTGGGTGAATTTGTCAGTCCCAGTGCAAGCTCTTCCGGTTTCCAGAAGGACCTAGCGACGCCAGTCCACCAGACCCTGATTCCTAAAGTCCCGACCTCACCTAAAGTCATAAAGAGCAGTGGAGGGTTTTCCACCCTGCTGGCAGCCCGTCATCGTCAATCCCTGCTCTCTACTGTGGACCAAAAGGTCAACACCATGTTTGTCGCCTGTTCAGCCAAATACGACCTTGTGTCACAGGTCCCCCTAGAAGAACCAGATACGGACTTGGACAGTGACGATACGGACACTATCGTCTAAAACAGATTCCCCACACCGGCTATCCCGACTCTGCAACCCTATGGACTCTCGATAAAAAAACACCGACGCGGCGATCATAAATCGCTGAAATATGGCGTTCAAAAGAGTCCCAGATTGTACCTATATTTACCAAATGTTGTGTTGAATTGTGTGTTTTTCATGGAGCCATGGCATGAAGCTGCTCTCGTCCCTAGCGTAAATGGGGAGGGAATAGGGGAATTTTGTCCTTAATGTTAATGTTTTTTCGCCCCTATCGTGGCATTTTATAACTCCTGCTAATGGATAATTGACGAGTCAGACACCAACCCCACTCTCGGGAATGTCTAACTTTGATGAAAGCTGAAAAGTTTTAAACCCACAACAGGAGGGAAATGTAAGATGTGCTTTAATACTTTTGCATGCTAAGGTTAATAATGTGTGTTTAAAACTAATAGTTATAGCTACAGTCTTATTTAACAGTCTTAAGGCCTTACAAAAGAAAGAATGTGTCGCGGAAGGTCACATTCAACTGAAGGACAGATGCCCAGCTTGACCCAGAGAGGTAGATTTCCTGTTTTAGGTTTCTATTGCTGACCATAAAGTTTCAACACAATGAGACAAGACAAATAACTGCCCGCATTCTTTTCTCAAGATAACAGCTATTTCTCAAGATGTGAAACTCACACATGTATGTTGAAACTTTCTCACTTGTCAATAAAAGCTGTGCTCCTCAGGATGAAAATCAGAGAAGCTTGTTGCGAGCCAAGCGCTCGCATCAACCTTTTTCTCCTGACAGCGTAAAACCTTATCCCTGTCTCCGTTCTGATCCTCTCTCCGTCCTCCCTCAGGTCTTTTATTATTTTCTTAGTACAGTAGTAAGATTAGACCCAACAGAGTGCTATCGCTAAACCATATAAACATTAAAAGCCCTAACTCCATTGACAAACGACATGAAATACATTAGACTTGACAGTGGATGTTAGCAATAACAGAAGATTTTGAATTGAAAATTTCGTAACTCACCTTTCCAAGCACAAGATAGATTCCTGCCGAATTTTCGTGGACGAGGACCTGTTTCACCCAACCAGCAACGAAGTATTTATAAGCCTCCAAGCTCTTAAAGTTTTTCAAACTTTCGTGAGAATAGGCTGATTTTGTGTGGACAAGATAGTTGTACATATCAGGGTAGCTAGCAGATGTCAGGCAAATACGGCGGAGACAGCGGGACGAAAAACATCGATTTAGGCATCAAATATGGATCTGGCGAATGGATAAACTGAAGCTTTTCCACATAACGCCTTTTATGCAACGCATCAAGTGAGTTTACGGCATCCGAAAGCACCGGGTCTTCCATGAAATGCATTATAAATTGCTCGATCAGTTGAGACCATTGATAATACAGACACAAAATTACGGACAAGGGGGCGGAACCATACAGCGAGCACGTGATTTTGTGACGTCGGTGGGTAGGGTCTATACTACTGATGTGTTCTACTAAGTTTTAACCTTTGCCTTGTTACCTCCTCTTTCACCTTTAAAAAAAGAAATGTTGGTTTTGTTCCTAGGGGGCGCTACACACATTTATGCATATTTTTATTTTTATTTATTTTTTTTTTTTTTACATTTTATCAAACTTTTCACCAGTGTTCACCTGGCTGTTGAGTTTGGTGAGTTTTGAAGCATTCTGAGGGGGTCAAAGTAGGGCTCAGAGCGTCAGCGGGACAAAGAATGACTGCTAGGGAGCGCTACATAGTGTATTTGGAATTTTTCGACCTACTTGAGCATTGTAGCTTTTTTCTTTTTTTTGCCCCCCCCCCCCCCCCCCCCCCAGGTAAGACTAATGCCCGCCCACACCTGGCATCCTGGTAACACCACTGGTAGGTCATCAGCATAAAAATGAAAAGATGTTTTTTTGTTTTTTTTTTCTTATAATTGAGCCTAAAGGTAGGAGGAGATAAGTGCAAAGAGAACAGGCCCTAAAATAGCCTTGTGGCACCTCACAAGACAGAGAAGTTTGTGAGGAGGAAAATTCCCCAATCATTATAGACTAATTTCCCTTTGTTCCAGGTATGTTTTAAACCATTGTAGTGCGTTACCACGGATACCTATGAAGTGTGATAAACAAGATACAAGGACTATGGTCGACTGTATCGAATGCTGCTCTGAGGTCCAGTAAAACAAGGATACCTGGGCTTTCATTATCTACAGAAAAGGCAATGTAGTTGTGCACTTTTAACAGCGTTGACTTAATGCTGTGTCTGGACCTGAAGCCTGATTGAAACTTGTCAAGGGTGGAGTTTGTAAGAGTTTGAAATAGAACGCTGTCTTTGTAGTAGCCTAGTAGTAGTACATAAACTATCCAGCATGTGCGTGTACTGCCATTGCGTACTCCTTGCATGGTGAAAAAGCGTGAGCATGACAAATTTGGACCGGAACCCTGTTTTTGGATAGGGAAAACTAAAATAAAACCCTCAGCACCCCCTGCTGTGAGTGACTTCCAGCACCCCTGGACTTGAATGGAAACAGCCAAACACCCCAAGACTTGGTTTAAATGTGTTTATTTGCATTGAGACAGTTCATGTACAGTCCACAAGTGACATATAGATAAGAAAGGTGTTCTGCTCCAAATAAGAGGAAGGAGATTTGGAGATACATCGACTATTTTAGCAGCACCATACCTTTACACCTGACTCACAAATATGTTTACTAAAGTTGACATTTAATAAATTTCCTAAAATCTAGGCTTTCCTTCTAATATGATCCCATGCCCATTTGGGCTCCCGTGAAAGACGCATAGATTTTCAGTCATGGATGAGGTCCTGGAATTCCACAAAGGCAACTGGATTCTAAGTTTTTTTTCTCGTTTTCACAAAATGTGACTAATACAATTATCCATATAGGCTGGGGGGGGGGGGGTATATTCTAACTGATATTGTTAAGTTTTTTATTGTTGTAGTTTTTTTTTTTTTTTTTTTTTACCTGTTTGGTCCTGCATAAACACAAGCTGGTGGTTGAGGAGTGAAAAATAGTGCTCTGTTAGTGCGTTTAGTATAAGTAAACAGTGCAGTTTTTTCTTTGTGGTTACACAGTGTCTTTCCAAGAGTCTTTCCTGTCGCTTCCAACCTCCCCTGCATTAGTCAGGTTCATTGCCATTCTCCTTAAAAGCTTATCTACAGCATGGAGTCCCAAAAGAGTGTATATTTGGAGGAAAGTGTTGCCATGGTGATGGTTAACATTTGGCAGAAGGACGCTCCCAATGTGGAGCCAGACATATGGGCATCAAAGTAACCGGTCCTGTTATAATAATCCAGCTCCTCATCGGAATCGGCATTGCTGCGACGGTAGGCGGATGCGTACCATTTATCTGCTGTCAAGGCCACCGCGGCCCCCGCAGCAGCGGCGGCGGCCACCCGTACCGGGGACGTCCGCCCCGCCGCCCTGAAGCGAGAGCGCGGGCCGCCGTAGCCGCCCGGTCCGCGGTAGGAGCCCGCCGTGGAGCTACGAGCGGAGGTTCCTCTGGACGATCCCCGAGATCCCCCGCGTCCCCCTTTGCATAGTGTGGGCTCGCACAGGAATGCAGAGAGGAGGAGGAAAATCCAGCAGGTTGCAGTCACCTGGTTCATCTGAGGAGGAGGACAACCAGGAAATATTACTAGGATGTGATTATGTTGGAATTATTGCTTTGTTGTGAAATAAATGACTTCTTTCATTTTCGATAGCACTCATCATTCCTGTGCATAAATAATCACCTATGACCACAATGCATTGGATTCCCAAAACGTTGGGAAAAGTTTGGAATACAAACAATGCAGTGGTGTAGAATGTGCAAATGCCAAATTTCAGTGATTCAAATTAGAACATGCAGTGGGGCAAATGAGTATTTAGTCAACCACCAATTGTGCAAGTTCTCCTACTTGAAAAGATTAGAGAGGCCTGTAATTGTCAGCATGGGTAAACCTCAACCATGAGAGACAGAAGGTGGAAAAAAAAACAGACAATCACATTGTTTGATTTTTAAAGAATTTATTTCCAAATTAGAGTGGAAATAGTATTTGGTCACCTACACACAAGCAAGATTTCTGGCTGTCAAAGAGGTCTAACATCTTCTAACAAGGTTTTACGAGGCTCCACTCGTTACCTGTATTAATTGCACCTGTTTTAACTCATTATCGGTATAAAAGACACCTGTCCACAACTCAGTCAGTCACACTCCAAACTCCACTATGGCCAAGACCAAAGAGCTATCGAAGGACACCAGAGACAAAATTATAGACCTGCACCAGGCTGGGAAAACTGAATCTGCAATAGGTAAAACGCTTGGTGTAAAGAAATCAACTCTGGGAGCAATTATTAGAAAATGAAAGACATACAAGACCACTGATAATCTCCCTCCATCTGGGGCTCCATGCAAGATCTCACCCCGTGGCGTCAAAATGATAACAAGAACGGTGCGCAAAATGACCTACAGAGAGCTGGGACCACAGTAACAAAGGCTACTATCAGGAACACAATGCGCTCACAATAGCACAATAACTCAATTCCTGCACTGCCAGACGTGTCCCCCTGCAGAAGTGAGTACACGTCCAGGCCTGTCTGCGGTTCGCTAGAGAGCATTTGGATGATCCAGAAGAGGACTGGGAGAATGTGTTACGGTCAGATGAAACCAAAATAGAACTTTTTGATAGAAACACAGGTTCACGTGTTTGGAGGAGAAAGAATACTGAATTGCATCCGAAGAACACCATACCCACATTTGGGGTTGTTTTCTGCAAAGGGACCAGGAAGACTGATCTGTGTAAAGGAAAGAATGATTGGGGCCATGTATCCAGAGATTTTGAGTGAAAATCTTCTTCCATCAGCAAGGGCATTGAAGATGAGACGTGGCTGGGTCTTTCAGCATGACAATGATCCCAAACACACAGCCAGGGCAACAAAGGAGTGGCTTCGTAAGAATCATTTCAAGGTCCTGGAGTCGCCTAGCCAGTCTCCAGATCTCAACCCCATAGAAAATCTGGGAAGGGAGTTGAAAGTCCGTGTTGCCCAACGACAGCCCCAAAACATCACTGCTCTAGAGGAGATCTGCATGGAGGAATGGGCCAAAATACCAGCAACAGTGTATGAAAAGCTTGTGAAGAGTTACAGAAAACGTTTGGCCTCTGTTATTGCCACCAATGGGTACATAACAAAGTATTGAGATGAACTTTTGGTATTGACCAAATACTTATTTTCCACCATGATTTGCAAATTAATTCTTTAAAAATCAAACAATGTGATTTTCTGTTTTTTTCACACATTGTCTCTCCTGGTTGAGTTTTACCCATGTTGACAATTACAGGCCTCTCTAATATTTTCAAGTGGGACAACTTGCACAATTAGTGGTTGACTAAATACTTATTTGCCCCACTGTATAATGATAGAAAATATATCATTTTAATGGAAAATATGTTAATTCTAAATTTCATGGTGTTTACACACAAAGATCACAAAGATTGGTACAAGTAGCAATGAGAGGATGGAGAGGTCAGCTGCACATGTAGAATTTGATGGTAACATAATCTACAATGCATAACATCATTCAAGGTTTCAGAGAATCTGGAACAATTTCTGGGCGTAAGGGAAACATCTTACTGGATACCCGTGATCCTCGGCCCCTTAAATGGCACTGCACCACAAACAGGAATGCTATTATAAAGAAAATGAAAGAATGTGCTCAGCAAAACTTGCAGGAATAAATGTTGATGAAAACAATACACCATGCCGTTTACCGTTGCCAGCTGCAACTACAGCGCAAAGAAGAAACTATTTCGAAATAGAACCCCAGGGTTAGACAATAAGGGAAAATAGCCCAATTGCCCCAAGTTCACTGGTCCCACCATAAAAACCACTGGTCCAGGTCAACGCGTCAGTTATTGTGCATACACCACCCATGGAAGTTATGATGACCAGGAGGTAGGATGCTGTTGACAGATACAGCGAGAGTGGCCTCCAGCTTTTGGTTGACCATTGGACTGTGCGGCTTGACATGGCCCCCAAGGGCTTGCCAAATGCTCCCCAAACCCGTGAAACAAATTGGGGCCCTCTGTCAGAGATGGCATCACAGGGAATGCCATTAGTTTGACGTACGTTACCAGCAAGCCAGCAGTCTCCAGAGCAGAGGGCAAGCGCGATGAAGTGCGCCATTTTTGAAAATTGGACCACTACTGTCAAGATGACTGAATTATTTTTTTCATCAGGGAAACCCCGTAGCGAAGTCCAGAGCCACATGGGACCCAGGCTGAGATGGAATAGGCACAGGATGGAGCTAACCCGCAAAAGGACTGTAACTCGCCTTGCGGCGAGCACAGGTGGAACAGGCCGAGATATAGTCCATAACATCCTTTCACATGCCCGGCCGCCAAAACCTCTGCGAACATAGGAAGAATGTGTGAGACTCACCGGGCTGGCAAGCGAACCTGGATGAGTGACTCCACTTTGGCACTGCCACACGCCGAGCCTCCGGAACAAACAATTTGCTGGCAGGGCAGCCACCAGGCACCTGATTGCCCTGCAAGGCCTCCTCCACCAAGCGCTCGAACTCCCAACGCAGTGCGTCAACTATGAGGTTCCCAGGAACAATCGGCTCCTCTGAAGGCCCCTCCTCCGCTGGTTCAGGGAGCCGTGACAGCGCATCGTGTTTCATGTTCCTCAACCCAGGATGCAAGTAATGAAAAAGTTTAAGCGGGTCAAGAACAGTGCCCAACTGGCCTGTCGCCAGTTGAGGCACTTGGTGGCTCTGAGATACTCGCTGACCACAAGAACCTGGAGTATCTGGAATGGTACCTCCGCTCCTTTCAACCAGTGCCTCCACTCCTGCAATGCCTGGACAATGGCAAGCAGCTCCCTATTACCGACATCATAATTAGCCTCCGCACTCCGGTGCAGTTTCTGGTCGACTGTAGACCTCTGTGACAGGATGGCCCCCACTATGGATCTCGAAGCGTCAACCTCGACCACAAAAGCGAGATCAGGGTCAGAGTGAATTAGGATTGGCGAGCTCATAAATGCCCGTTTAAGACCCACAAATGCGGCCTTGGCCACCGTAGACCACGTAAAAGTTCATTTGCTGGACGTCAGCCAAGTAAGAGGCTCTCCCCTCATACTGTAAATGCGTGCAAAACTCCTATAAAGTTAGCGAGCCCAAGGAATCTGTACAATTGCTTATGCGAAGTGGGAGTCGGCCACTCCACTACAGCCTAGATCTTAGCCCATTTTCAACAATAAACCCCAGGAATTGCATAGAATTACGGTGAAATTCACATTTCTCAGCTTTCACATACAATCTTTTTTCAAGAAGTCGTTGTAGAACCATGCAAACATGTTGGCGGTGTTCCAGCAGGCTTCTTGAAAAAAATTAGGATATCGTCAAAGTACACAAAACAGAAAACATTCAACATGTCTCGTAACATAGCATTTATAAGGCTCTGGAACACAGTGCAGGTGCATTAGTGAGGCCAAAAGGCATAACCAGATATTCGAAGTGCCCAAGCGGGGTCTTGAAAGCGGTTTTCTACTCGTCTCCATCGCGAATCCTGACCAGATGGTAAGCGTTACGCAAGTCCAACATGGTAAAGATAGTGGCTGAAGTCAATGGAGCGAAAGCTGGAACTAGTAACGGGAGTGGGTATCATAGGCTTCACTATCAGTTGATCAGACACGGGGCTCGGGGCCGATCCGTAGGGGGGCTATTTTCTAAAACTTAAAATTCAAATTTTTCAAAACCAAAGCCGCTACCGACCCATAACCAAAACAGACACCTCCTTTAGGCATACAGGAGTTTCCATGAGCAGCGACATAAAAAAATTCAAAGTCATTCCCTAATAAAATTCCGATTATTTTAAGAATAACAAACTCAAAATTGCTACAAAATTCTCAAATTTTACGCTAGATGCACAAAAATCATCTATATTTTCAGGATCAATAGCAATATTTAACATATCATGTAAGTCAATTTTCACATCAGAAACAATAAAAGAAAGCATGCAGGATCATCTTAATTTTACTCAACAAAAGCTAAATTAGCATTTTTCTATGTACAACCACAATTTATTTAGGTTGAATTCTGCTATAGTGTAGATATACAAAATCCAACATGGCGGCCGTTACGAAACAAAGAACTTTTTAAGTTTAAAGTTCTTGCAAATAAATGCTTAAATCACGGAATTTCTACAGATATGAAGGTAAACAGTTTAGAGTCTCGGTTAAAATAAAAAAAACAGGAGTTATCATTCATTTTACGTAAATATTTCAAGACAAAGTTACGGAATTGTTTAATCCAACATGGCGGCCGTCACGGAACAAAGATTTTTCTAAGTTTAAGGTTCTTGCAAATAAATGCTTAAATCGCAGAATTTCTGTAGATATGAACGCAAAACAGTCTAGACTCTTGGTTAAAAGCAAAAATCCGGGCAGTTAGCATTCATTTCATGTTAATATTTCAAGCTAAAGTTCGGCTAATTTTTTCCATTCATTTCATTGCATTCACGTTTCAAAATGCATGCATGATGGGAAAAATACATTGACTTGAATCCTCGACCAAATCACTCTTGAGACACTCCTGCCTGTTGGTAAGCAGTAAAACCTTCATCCTAGTTCCACCTAAATCCGGAATGAGAAAGCAGCGTCTGTTTGAGTTTATCACAGTGAATAGTGAAAACCACATCAACGGTCTATGGGTCAGCCCCCTACGGGAAGGAGTGGCGCAGTCTGTAGGAGTTGTCTTGTCAGGTGATGGTGGAGTCTATTTAGGTATTAATTTTTAACAGTAATTTCATTAAGACCCCCGTAATCAATGCATGGTCTAAGACCTCATCTTTCTTGCTGACAAAGACCCCGTCCCAAAGGTGACCACGATGGGTGTATAAGGCCAGCAGCTAGTGATGAGGTAACGTATTCCCTCAACGCCTCCTGCTCAGGTTTGGAGACTTGATATAGTCTCGAGCTAGGTAATGGGGCTTTGGGTAGCAACTCAATGGCGCAGTCATAAGGCCGAGGTGGAGATTTTAGCATGCTCAACACTCAATACTTGCTGGAGATTATGATATTCGGCTGGGACATTTACCAAATCGACGGATTTATTAAATGTCTGCACTTGACCAGAAGGTACGGACACGGACTGCAAATAGTGTGGATAGCAAAATGTACTCCAAGTTGTCACTTGCGCCTAAGCCCAGTCTATATTAGGGTTGTGTATCTCTGACCAGGAAAGACCCAGCACAGTCTTATCTTAAGTGGAGCTGCAATAAACCTTATGTCTGTCAGAGGGCGCCTTTTTAATTGGTTGATGCATTTCAGTGCATCAACCACGCAATGGTCCATAAAACAGCCATCCGCCTCAGAGTCGACAAGAGCAGGAATTTTCAGATTAACCCCACCAGACGTCACTTCCCCTGGCAACTGCAGTCTTATACCATTATGAGGCTTACAAAGTGCTTTTAACTCATCTCATGTAGACTCACTTGACTGCTCGTTGTTGTCCCGAACGAACGCTCTGCTCCCTTTGGAAGAAGTCACACTCGGAGCCGTGGGTTTCGGTTCACGTGGGCGTGCTGCGTCACAGGTGGCGACATAATGCCCCGGTGAGCCACAACATAGGCACACGCCCGCTCTTAGCCTTCTTCGTCGTTCCGCAGCCGAAAGGCGCCCGCCGTTGAGTTGCATGGGCTCCTCCATCAAGGCCAGACCCGACGTTAAGACGAACGGTGACTCGTCAACGCCCTCCACCCATGAAGTAGTTGGGCCAGGCCTCGCAGACGGCCTCCGTCCGCTGCGCTTCCCAGCACGCTCCCGCTCACGTTCTCGGCTACGGTTATCAAGACGAATGGCCAAAGAGACCAGATCCTCCAGACTAGAAAAATCCTCCCGGACAGCCAGCTCGTCCTTGATCGCAGGAGACAGTCCCCGTCGGAAAATCTCACACAGCGCCGCATCATCAAAGCCACACTCCGCGGCCAAAATATGGAACTGAATTGAGTAATCCACCACAGTCTGATCGCCCTGAAAAAAATCCAGCAGGCGGCTGCCTGCATCCTTGCCGCTGACCGGATGATCAAAAACCCGAACGAACTCTGTCCTAAAAGACTCGAACGAATCACGTATTTCGGGTCTAGTATTGCTTACCGCCATGGCCCATGTAGCCGCTTTACCGGCCAGGAGACTCATCACATATGCCACTCGGGATCTCTCATCGGCATATGTAAGTGGTTTTTGATCAAAAATCAGGGAGCACTGATGCAAAAATTGTCGGCAAGCGCCAGGCTCGCCTTCATAACGGTTGGGGTGCGGAAAATTTGGCTCTCGAAAAGACGCCGGCGACAGGACGGACTGATCGGGTGCTTCAGCGGCATCAGGCTTACCGACTGAATGTGCAGGTGAGGTCAATTGCTCAACTCCAGTAGATAACATACCAATCACGTCTACGAGTTCACGCAAAGACTGCTCATATTTACTGATCATCTGACTCTGACCAGCAAGTTCATGGCGAATGCCCTCTGAGTCTGTGGGATCCAGGTGGTTGGACGATTCTGTGATGGACGGTAAGCCGTTCATGTGGATCTCCATAGCAGACTAAGAGACCAGAAATAGTGAATAATTTTAAATAAAAAGTACAACAAAGAAAGCTCGCCAAACAGTACAAAAATTTACCAGGTCACAAAAAACTAAAATGATCAAAGTACGATACAATCGTAGGAAATGGAGAGCATGAAGATGAGGGCACACACAGCGGTAAGCAAGGCAATTGTCCGACACAGCTGATAGACATAAGCATCCTTAAATACAGTGCTCTCATAATGCATCACAAAGAATGTGCTCCTAATGTGTCATAAAGAACAACAGACAACACAAACATGTCACAAAGAACAACTGAGAACACAAACATGACAGCACATGACATATTAATCCATTAAGCATAAAAAAAGAATAATTTGCTTAAATAACATAAATAACTTTTTTTTTTAGGTAGATTTATTGAAAAAAAAGCAGCAAAACAGGGCAAAACCATATATCTAGTGCGAATAATCCTATTCCAATTCCATAATCACTCCAGTACACATGAACAAACCCAAATCGACTCCACGTAAACATATTAGGGCTGTCAAAATTATCGTGTTAACGCGCGGTAATTAATTTTTTAAATTAATCACGTTAAAATATTTGACGCAATTAACGCACATGTCCCGCTCAGAAAGTATTCTGCCTTTTGGTAAGTTTTACAGCAAGGCTTTTTGCGCTGTCCAACAGCGAACTCTTGTGGTCGCTTTGCGACATGGTTTATTATTTTCTTCTTTTCTTTCTTCATTATGGCTGCACGACGTCTCGGGCTGATAATGTTGTGCTTATATGATCCTTGGACAAGATTTGTCCGTAAGTATGGTTGTTGTAAAGAATGTACATATTATGTTAGTAAGCGAAATGTTATATTTTTTGTATGAGACGCTTTTTGTATATGTTTAGTGAACCTGTATAGCGTGCGAAGCTAACGTTGTTGCTAATGCAATGCTTGTGTACTTTTATTTTGTAGTTTTACGACAGTCTAAAGAGGACAATGGTTTGAGGCCATTTTATTAATGAATCAGATGAAAAAGGAAGAAGTCTAATTATTAAGGCGTCGTTCACTAGCTGTCTAGCTTTGGAAAAAGTAGACGCTTCGGAGTGAGGACAGCATAGACAGATTTAAATGGCAGTAGAGTGAAATGCCCACTACAGTCCTTATGTACCGTATGTTGAATGTATATATCCATCTTGTGTCTTATCTTTCCATTCCAACAATTTATTTTACAGAATATATATATAATTTACAGAAAAATATGGCATATTTTATAGATGGTTTGAATTGCGATTAATTACGATTAATTAATTTTTAAGCTGTAATTAACTCGATTAAAAATGTTAATCATTTGACAGCCCTAAAACATATTTTAATGTTTTCGGGAAACAAACACACCAAAAGACATTTTTTTCTTGGGAGCAACAGTGGGAGGCGGGCCCACGGGAGAGCCCCGTGCCTGGGCGAAGCTTTCCTGTCTTCCCCTTTCCCCCCTCTGGAAGTCTTCCCCGGCTCGGTTGTCATGGCAACAATTTAGAAGTCAAAGAGATGACTAAAACAAATATGGCCAACGATTTTCAAGCTAGACCGTTGTTATTATGACGATATTATTTTCTCCGTATTCATGCAGATGAATTATCATATTGTTTTTTTGTCTCATCATTGCAGAGCCAATTCCAGTGGTCTCGCCACTGGGGCTGAAACTTTCTCTCCCTTTTCTTTTCATATTGGAATTTCGCTTTCCCTCACCTCCTCCAGTGAATTTCTGTTTCTTCACTATCAGTTGACCAGACATCTCCTACAGACATTGCGTCACGGCAGTGTCGTGGCAGCAGCTTTCACTGCGGTAAACTCAAACACACGCTGGCGACGGCGGCGTTGTCGATTGTCTTCACTGATCGGCTCACACGCCTCTCCCTGGTGCAGCAACAAAACCCTGCAGCACATTTGGCTGGCGTGATGCGAAAAATAAACAAATTAATCTGCAAAATCAGCTGAATCCGCAGTCGATCCATCTAGGGCTGCAGCTATCGAATATTTTAGTAATCGAGTAATCGACTGAAAATTCTATCGATTAATCGAGTAATCGGATAAAACAAATATATTTTTAGGTGAAGAGCAATTATAAATATACATGAGAAAACAAGACATTTCATCTAATCTTGAACCATTTTCAGTCAATCTGTCTTTATTTTCGATGTATATTGTTGAAAACAGCCAACAATTGCATCTCAGATGTAACTAGAATTTTAAAAAAGACAAATTCACTGCTTTCACTCAAAAAACCTTTAGATCTTATTAAAATATATATATATTTATACCTAAAAATGCCATTACGCTTGATAACACACATCACTTAAAAGTTAGGATTTTTTCCCACCTGTTTCAATTGAATTTCTATTTGTGTCAAGCCATTTTTAAGTTCTAGTTAAGTTTTACGCTACTCTAAACTGTAAGTCCTGATAGGATTTTGTGTTTTTGCAGTGTTCAAGATAAATGTATGATACAGGCTGTATTGGAGCACATTAGGGACCAGTGCTACTTGGTGTTTTATCCAGCAATGACTACTAAGCTAAAATTGATAGTTAGCATTATTGAGTTTTTATTTTACACCCTTATCACTCCACAAAGCTATGTTAGGTTAAAGCCTGTATGTAAGACACGTTACCCACGCATCGAAAGTGGTCATAATTAATAGAAACCTAGCCCTCCGCAGGGTCTAACGTTGCGTGAGCTAGTGACTCAGACAGTAACGTTAATCTTATTTTTTAGCGCTTAGCGCTCTTTATTAGCGCTTAGCGCTCTACTGCTTTAAGATGGCCGCTGTTTATTACCGCTGCCCAGACGCGGCCGAGTCTATCATATTGCATCTAGTTCAACATACATGTGATCTCTATGAGACTCCTCAGATGCTACCTGCTACTAACTTAACATCACGCGGGCTAGTTTTTAGCAACCTCGGCGTAGTTTGGAGCGGCTGTCGGCTGCGGAAATGTTTTTTATATTTTTTTATTGCTTCTTTCTCTACGCACGTGACGTCAGCGCGTTGTCCCGCATTAAAAGTAGTGATGAGACGTGATGCTTAGAGCTGTCAAAATAAACGATTACTCGAGGTGAATAAAATTACTCGGATCAGTTTTTAAACTCGAGTTACTCGAGTTGCTCGAGTATTCGTTTCAGCTCTACATCCATCTGCATGCTATAAAGCAATGCTGTATTGTGAGATGCTTACCCGGGTGACGTCACATTCGCATCCTTCCCCAATCCAGGAAGTTTTTTCATTTTCATTGCGCGGGATTCAAAAAAATTGAATATATAAATCTATCGCTTCCACACACATCCAAGCGGTCCATTTAATTCAGGAGCCTAAAATATCGCGTGATATATGAAATAAACATGCTTTTTGCTGTCATAAGCACTTTAAGATGTTTACTGAATGATCCTTACACTCTAAATGTAACTCGCAGCATTAGCATAGCAATCGCATTAGCTTTAGCATGGCGAGCATCCTCTTATTAAACTATCACTTGTTTACGTCTCCTCATGACGTCCTGGTGGGTTTGATTATTTGAAAATAATTTACTGTTCTTGTTGCGTGTGTATAATCACATAGATAAGTGCTGCATTCAAGTGCATCGCTTTGGTAGCACCAGACACAATTAATCCTTTAAGTCTCAGGTCATCATTGTAAATTTGAAGCTGTTGAAGTATTTTTTTTAAAACTGCCTTTTATAATCTACATGCTTTTTTTCTTTTTTCTTTTTTTTTTAAAGGGTTCGGCCTCAAATATCGGCTTACAAAATCGGCGGTGGATATCGGCAATCGGCTGAAATGTTTTTTTCAGATACCCATAACGGCATCGGCGTTTGAAAATCCTATATCGGTCGACCTCTAATAATTATGATATAAATGAGATATATAGATGAATGAAAACAATAGTTTGTACATGTACAGTCATGTTTAAAAATTAGGACACCCCATTAAATATTCAGTTCTTTATGAAGAAATGTTCACATATCAATGTCTGATCTTGTTTTTCTTTATCTCCAGAAAAGAAAGTGATTTAATTGCAGGTAAACAACAAAAATTAACATTGTTTTACTCATTACACCAAACTTATCAACAAAAATGTATATTCTTACTGAGGAAAAGTTAGGACACCCTACCACCTAACAGTGAGACGCTTTTTGTAGCTATCTACCAGTCTTTGAAATCGATCTGAAGAAATGCGGAATACTTTCAACAGTGACTAACTGTTGGAGTGAAAACACCATGGTGAGATCAAAGGAGTTGCCTGAGGCCTTCAGAAAGAAAATAGTAGGCGTTTGAGTCTGGTAAGGGATTCTAAAAGATCTCACAATAATATAAAATCTGCCATTCCACTGTCCAGAAAATAGTCTACAATTAGAGGAGATGCAAAACAACTGCCAACATGCCCAGGTTTGGCCGTCCATGCAAGTTAACCCCGAGAGCAGACCGCAAGATGCTAAAAGAGGTCTCCAAAAATCCTAAAATGTCATCACGGGACCTAGAGCAGGCTCTTGCTACTGTTGATGTGAAAGTGCATGCCTCTACAATCAGAAAGAGACAACACAAATTTAACATTCATGGGAGGTGTGCAAGGAGGAAACCTTTGCTCTCCAAGAAGAACATAAAGGCCAGACTGAAGTTTGCCAGAGTGAATGTAGACAAAGCCTAGAACTTCTGGAATAATGTTCTTTGGACAGATTAATCTAAAATTGAATTATTTGGACACCAGAACAGAGGACATGTTTTGTGGAAACCCAATACTGCATTCCAGGAAAAGAACCTCATACCAATTGTGAAGCATGGAGGTGGAAGTGTCATGGTTTGGGGATGTTTTGCTGCAGCAGGACCTGGCCAGCTCACCATCATAGATCCCACCATTAATTAAATAGTGTATCAGAGTGTGCTTGAGAGACATTTGAGATCATCTGTGAAAAAAAAACTGAACAACTGAAACTGAACCCTGCAAAATGACAATGACCCAAAACACACCAGTAAATCCACCAAGGACTGGCTGAAAAGAAATGGAGAGTCCTGGAATGGCTGAGTCAAAGCCCAGATTTTAATCCCATTGAGATGCTGTGGGGTGACTTGAAACGGGCTATACATGCAAGAAACCCATCATACATCACACTGTTGAAAGTATTCTGCGTTGAGGAGTGGGGCAAACTTTCTTCAGACCCATATCAAAGACTGGTAGATGGCTACAAAAAGTTTCTCACTGAAGTTATTTCAGCCAAAGGATGTAACACTAGCTCTTAGGTGGTAGGGTGTCCTAACATTTCCCTCAGTTAGAATATGCATTTTTGTTGATATTTTTGGTTTAATGAGTAAAACAATGTTATTTTTTGTTGTTTACCTACAATTAAATCACTTTGTTTTCCGGAGATAAAGAAAAACAAGATAATTATTTTTTGTTTAATGAGTAAAACAATGTTAATTTTTGTTGTTTACCTACAATTAAATCACTTTGTTTTCCAGAGATAAAGAAAAACAAGATCAGACATTGATATGTGAACATCTCTTAATAAAGAACTGAATATTTAATGGGGTGTCCTATTTTTTTCACATGACTGTATACATGCATATATTTTAACATGTTAAAATAAAGCTGCTCCTTCCTTGGCTAACAATGACAATGGTGATGATAATGAAGAAACACCTGTGGACTTTGATGAAGATGACACAATGCACAGGTGTGAAGGCAGCCTTATACAGTAGCTCAAAAATCTTGGTATGTATTTTCTCAGTTTAAACCTGCCATCCACAGGCCCGGATCTAGGTTTACCCACCAGAGTGGGCACCAAGAAAACTTGAGGGGGCACCCCCAATGCAGGCTTTTTTTTACCCTCTCCGGGCTTGGGACCGGCGCAAGTAGGACACTGGCTTGTCTCCCGTTGAGGCTGCATTAATTTTTGGGGGGTCTGTTTTTTGTTTTTTTTCCCATTCGTCTATCTACTTATTCTCGCACTCGGCGTGATGTCACGATGACGTCATCTTGCATAGCAACGTGTCGCCATTTTGAGATGGAGGCACGCACATGTAAACTTCCGTAGACAAACGTCTGAAATTCATATATTTCAGCTGTGTTTTGCATCTTTTTTCATAAAAACGTCTTAAACATGACTTATCATTATCACGAGTCACTGCCGAAAGATGCGAGGAGGCGATACGACTTAAAATTAGTGTGTATTGGCCTGCAAATCTGCCCATACAAAGTCGCAGCTGATAGCTTGATAAACAATCCAAAGGAATTGCCTGCAGTGGAGTGGACGAACTTTACTCATTGTCTGCGTAGTCCAGCTCTTTTTCTCGCATTCGGGAACTCATGGGTACTACATTGCGACAAATGGCTATTTGTAAACCACATAGCACGACAGGTTTGAACCATTTTAGCGATTTTTTGATAAAACACAAACGCAACTCTCTCGTCGATAAACAACGATGGCACCTGCCTCGACCTTTTGTTTCCTTGTTATGACGTCTCCGCCCCATTCGGCTGTTTCCGGAACACTTTCGGAAATGTTCGTCATTTTCGATCTATTTTCGATAATTGCTCATTAATGTGATTGATTTTTTTGTTTATCAATATTTGTTATCTTGGCACATAACAGTTCTATTGATGTCTCACACCCCCTTTTCGTTTTCATACCCTTTAACACTCAAAAGGGTGAAACAAAAGAAAACAGACAAAACAACTCAATCAAAATATGCACAATAAATGAAATCGCATATGTACTGCCCCATCTGTAGCAAACTGCATATGAAAATATGAATAAACAATTGGAAGAGCGCCCGAAACGCCATTTTGCCGACCTTCTAATTCGTGGGTAATTAACATATCACAAGTTTCATGCTAAGTGAATCTGTCTAACTTTTTTGCACTGAAGTAAACACAGTTCACATATTTATGGTTTTAAACACATTTAAACAATACATACCGGCGTTGCAACCTCAAATTTAAGGCATAGTGGTCACAGAGACGGCGCGAACTGACTGCGGCCGTCGTCGTGTGTTTCTCTACCGAACAACGTCACTTCCGTGTTGCAGTTTCTTTCAAATAAAGTGCGCATGAGATGCAGTAAATTAAGGCGTCCACTAGATGATGCCAATTAGACGTAAAAGCAATAAAACTCATGTATTCAATCACAAAACCCATCAATCTTTTATGCATAACAGAACACCGACATTTTGATTGGGTGGGCACGACTCACGTCTGGGTGGGCCGTGCCCACCCCGGCCCCCCCATACATCCGGCCCCGGCCATCCATGTTCTACTTTGAATTAAATATTAAAATTTGACACATCCATATGATTGCATTCATTTTTTATTCACAATTTGTTTAGTGTTCCAACTTTTTGGGAATCTAGTTTGTATAATTATGTCATGTATTCCACTCTTTAGGTTCCAAGCGGAATGACATCAATTGGGATTGGATGGATGCTTGATAAGCGTTATGACTCTCATTATTGTCACATCGCCGACTTTCTGGCTATCGCCTCACATGTACACAAAACAAGTCCATTATTTTGAAAATAACAGTTGTACAGGTATTGGGAAAATAATTTACATCAAGCATTTTAGGTGCAAAAGAAAGGTTTTCCTTTTCTTTGAGTTTCCCCTTAAAAAACATGTCTGCTTGACAAAAGAGTCCAAATCTGCACGAGCATGTGACAAAACACACATGAACCAAATTTAGAAGATACAAAAATGTAGCACATTATTGACAATGGTAGCCTAAATATTAAATATTTGGTAAATTGGAAAAAAATGTGCTAACTACGCCCCACAAACGCCAATAAAACATTGTGGAATGCATCTTCATCACACCGTGCTAATTAGCCACTTGCTCATTGTTGCCTTCATGTTACATGTAATTGTTTAACATAACAACCTTAGTAAAAAATGTTTGGAATAAATAATCCTCATTCAACAATTATGATATAATCCCACTGGCTCTTACCTTGTCCTCGATTATCTTCAACACAAAGGAAAAAAGTAGACCGTGGATGGTCGGAGGATGCTGGTGCGCGTTCACGAGAATGGCGCTACGAGTGCGAGTGCGGGAACGAGCAGCGCGCACGCATCGAATGTTGTCACATGCATCGAGATAAAAATAAATAAATAGAATCCTAGCCTAGCCGGCTTCCTTTCTTGAGCGGATCGGCCTGTTTGTGGGATGCGTCGGTCCATCCGACATATTGCATGTGTCAAAATACACTCAAAATGATTTCCTCCTATTTACTCATAATGTGTCATCAACGTACATTGCTGTAAAATACAGCTGTAAACACGAAAATTCATTTGTTTTTGTCTTTTGTGACTATCAACTGAATATCTTGGCTGTATGAGAACTCAAGATTTATATGTCATTAGTCAGTGTCGGTTGACTTGTCAATAAATCCCATTGCAAATGTGTACTGTATCTAATAGTATTTACATCATTCACAGGTTATAAGAGTAGTAACGTCCATGTACGCTAGATGGCGGTAATGCTGAGTTATATTTAAACTAGACCATTAATAGGCGAAGAAGAAGAAATATACCAGGAAAGACCGTTGTAGTCACAAATTGACAACTAAAATAGTTGCTGGTCCTGTTGTGGTCATGGCGTTTGTTTGCCGAAATGCTGCCGCACTACTGAAATCGAGCAGGGCAGCGCCCACCTTACTGTCAGCCACCGTTCGTCCGTGCAGCTCGGGTGAGTGTTTCAAAAAGACGCGTGTTGTTCAATGTCAAGTAAACTGCGCAGCGCTAGCCCTGCAAGCGTCTCTTCTTTGCATGAGGTGGAAAGTTATGGGTGCACAGCACACGTTGCAAAGCGTCTTTACAAGAGACGAGAATTAAGCAACATCTTTTCAGCAATGTAAGTCCAATTGGAACATAAAGTGGTTATTGTACATGTCTCAAAAAGACTTTACTGATCATGAAAAAGTACTGTTTGCGCTTGTATCCTTAAATTAACTTAATTCATCCGTGAGATCGTGTCATAAGTCAGTTTTGCAGAAATAGTAGGGGAGACTGGGGCAATGTGAGACTTTTTTTTTTCATTTGCTCTCCTCGAAGCCAGCTAAAACGACTAAATCAGCAAAGTTGACATATTTCCCATTAATTTAGGATGTTTCCTAAGAATGGACATTTTTAGAATGTACACAGTATGAATAGTATTTAAAAACAAACTGGTTAAAAAATAGTGGTCTTGTGTCTAAATTTACCCCATCTAAAGTGCAAACTGAGACAGACTAGAAAAATGAAAGGGGTAAAGTGAACCAATGATCGGTAAACTAATTGTTACTTTTCCATCCATCATCCATCCATCCATCTACCGCTTAATCCGGGATCAGGTTCCCAGGCTAGCCAAGAGACCGCCTCTCCGGCGTGTCCTGGGTCATCCCCGGGGCCTCCCACCAATGAGACATGCCCGAAACACCTCTCCAGGGAGGTGTCCAAACCAAATGCCCGGGCCACCTGAATGGCACTTGAATGGGAGTTTGTGTTGAAAAGGGACTCAAGCTTTTTTTTTTTTTTTTTTTTAATAAAAAGAGACAACTTTACAATCTAAAATGACTCAAGTGCTAATATGCTTCTCCAAAACACAATACAGCGGTAGCTCGACATACGATCGCTTCGACACACGATCTTTTCGACATCCGACGTAAAATTTGACTCGCCATTTGTTTCTACATCTGACGACATGCTCGAAATACGACGACATGACAGCATCGCAGATGGGCGCACGGCGGATTTTCAAACAGGTTGGTAATAGTAAAGGTGGTGAAACAAGGAAAAAGGTGACACCATTGAAATGAAGATGCAAATTATAGAAAAATATGAGTGTGGGGTGCGCATCCGTGAACTGGCTCAACAATACATCGCCACGGTCCTCGCCACGACCGTTTGACAGTCTTTATCAGTTAAGGTGACAATTATTATTGTGGTAACATCGCCAAAGAAATCGCCTGCTTCGTCAAGTTTTTATCATTTATTTAAGAACTTATCCAACACAAAACGCCTACTGTTCGCCACAGTTGACTGTGTTCGGGCAAAACATGATGCTAAGAGCTGGCAAAATTAAACGAGGTGAATAAAATTACTCGGATCAGTTTTTAAACTCGAGTTACTCGAGTTGTTTGAGTATTTGTTTCTAGAGCTGTCCCGACTAGTCGACATAGTCGACGTCATCGATGACGTAAATCCGTCGACGAGCACAACATCCCGTCGACGGTTAATGAAGGGTTAAAAAAATATATGTGTGGAAAGTTAGAATGTCGGATGCTCTGTTTTCAAGCGGGGAAAGCGGCACAAAGCCAAAAAAAGCGCACCATGGTGTCCAAAACATTGACTTATTTCAAAGAAACAAAGGAGAGTACACTCTTCTGTCCTGTCTCTTCAATGCCAAGCTTGGCTGCACGTCGGCCGTGAATTAACACCTCAAGCGCCTTCACCCAGTTTGTAATTTTTTTTTTTTTTCTTCATTTTTTTTGTACACCAGAGGGTGCTGTCGCCTTACTAAATAATAATGTTTCATTGACAATGGGCCTATAGGGAATGGGACGTACTACGTCACTGTTTGGCTAGGCCGCCATGCTGGCAATATGCTTCCGGCAGGCTCAACGGGGATTGTAACGTGTGGTAGTGCTAACCTAATTCCTTCGGTGTATTAGAAAGAAAATATGGGTGTGCATTGTTGTGTTACCGGGTGCAACAGTGTCTCCTGCGACAAAAACAAAAAGGGCGAGGAAAACTGGACTCACTTCTCACCGTTTTTCTGCATGGAGGACCAAATATCAGATCACGAAGGCACGACGGATGGCTGGGTTGCAGCGGTTCGTCGGAAAAGCATTTCTTTTGATCATATTTCTGCTGGAATGAGAGCGTGTTCCCGTCATCTCTACTCTTGTAAGTAGAACGATTTATCCGTTTTGGTTTCAATACGTTTTTTAATTTTTTTTTACCGTTGTGTAAATCTGCCTCGGTAGCAATGCTAACCTACTCCTCCTCCTCACCTACCTGTTGTGTTACTAGGAAAACCTGCATATGAAATGCTGACAACACATCCCGATTGGTCACCATATCTCTTCTTGGGTTATTCTGAGGTCAAGCGCACCACATCGGAGCGTTATGAGAGGTTGGAAAGGCGAAGAGTGCACGCTGAAACTTCAGTTTGCTCTGCTCTTACAAACACGATCCCAAGTGTTGTTGTGAAAAGTCAATAAAATATGAATACCAAAACATGACTTGAACAACTTCTTGACAAACTGTAACTGCTTGTTGTTTACTTCAGGTCTTCATAATAAACAGGTGTAATAATTACAAAGTCAGGTGACTTAATTTTGTTATTCTATTTGGAATATGCATTGACAATGTGTGGACAGTGTTGTAGACAAGAACTGGGACTGATAAGTTGCAATAGATTTATTTCAAGTAATGCAACTTCTCCAATACAATATTTGAGCTGACAGTTTAAAATCTTTAAATTAGTGCAAACAAGGCCCACCCTCTGACGGGGTCAGCAAATATTATATAATTATAAGTAATATATACAAGTTCAACATAAATGTGTCTTTGTCAAAGCAGTTTAAAAACTATTTACTGGCCTTGGGTAAATTGCCAGACAGAATAAATATGTGGTTTAAAGTTCTTGCATTTCCATTTTAGGTATTGCAAGTTCTCCAACACAATATTTGAACTGACAGTTTAAAATCCTTTTAGTGCAAAATGGCCCACACTCTGACAGGGGGTAGCAAATATTATAATACATAATACATTATAAAAAGCTATATACTATATAAATACAAGATCACAACAAAACCTGTATTTTTCAAAGCAGTTAAAAAAACATTCAGTGGCCTCAGGTAGATAAAGGTGTATAAATATGTACTAGGGCTGTCCCAAACGACTAATTTTCTCCCGATTAGTCAGCCGACTATTTTTACGATTAGTCGACTAATCTAATAATTAAAAAAAAAAAAAATTAATTTTGTTTTTGTTTACTAATTTAGCAATGAAATTTTTGTTGACGCTTATCAATTCACAAAAAACATATTGGAACACTTAAATTATTAAAGTACAAATAAACACAAATAATAATAAATCACAAATAAACAATTAGTTCAAATGCTGATAGAATTTACTAGTGTAGCATCCCTGATTGAAAAGGTGGTCTCTTAAACTGATGGTTTACAACTTTTATTCCATCCTTGATGTAATCACACCGTAAGAGCTATGGTGCACACAAATAAAACAACACAATTAGAAATTAACAAAAACTTTTCACCTTTTTCCTTTTAAACCTTATTTATATATCAATGAATTGCCTTTACCTTAATTTATTACCTTATCATTGACAACCTCTCCCTTGAGTGCAATCACTGTATATACTGTATATATTTATGACCTTTTAACCTTATATAATTTTCTATACCATAAAATAAACCATAACATGAAATAAACCTTTCAGTTAGCATTAAGGACAATACTAATAGCGCTTATGGGCCCATTGTCAATGAAACGTTATTATTCAGTAAGGCGACAGCACCCTCTGGTGTACAAAAAATGAAAAAAAAAAAAAAAAAGAAAAAAATTACAAACGGTGACGGCGCTTGAGGTGTTTATTCACGGCCGACGTGCAGCCAGGCTTGGCATTGAACAGACAGGACAGAAGAGTGTACCCTCCGTTGTTTCTTTGAAATAAGTCAATGGTTTGGACACTCTGGTGCGCTTTTTTTGGGTTTGTGCCGCTATCCCCGCTTGCATACAGAGCATACGACATTCTGAACTTTCCACGCATGTATTTTTTTTTTTAACCCTTCATTAACCGTCGACGGGATGTTGTGCTCGTCGACGGATTTACGTCATCGATGACGTCGACTATGTCGACTAGTCGGGACAGCTCTAATATGTACATTACAGTTCTTGCATTTCTATTTTAGGTATTGCAACTTTTCCAACACTATTTGAATTGACAGTCTAAAGCAGATATGTCCAAAGTCCGGCCCGGGGGCCAAATGCGGCCCGTGGTCAAATTTAATCCGGCCCCCAGCCTCTGTTATAAACTCAATAACGTCTGGCCCGCACACAAACTTAATAAATTGGTCAGCAGTACTGTTACCAGCATATGAAGGAGCTTACACACTAAATGCTGCTCCTCATTTACCCACTAAAAGGCAGCAGCACTCTAAGCAACATTACCCCGTGTGACCCTTTACTTTCAATTTTCTAAAATGGCGACAATCAAAAAAAGTTGACTGCGACGGCCGACACTTCAAGGATAGGTGAAAATTGGACTACTTCTTCACTAAAATACGCAACTGTGTGTGCCTCATTTACAAAGAAACAGTCGCTGTTTTGAAAGAGTCCGATGTGAGGCGATATTACCAAACATGACACGCTGACATGTACGACAATATTATAGGGAAGATAAGCAGCGAGAAATTGAAGCAACCTGAAGCTAGCATAATTTCACAGCAGCAGTATTTCGCAAGAGCCCGAGAGTCGAAAGAGAATGTCACAGAGGCTAGTTGCGAGATTGTTTAAATTAATAATTAAAAAAAAATATGAAAGCAAATGTGACACACAGAATGGTTTGCTAAAATTTGCTTAAATATATTGTCTACGTAAAGGACGTCAGCGAAGGTCGGCCCCCTACATTTTTACTACACCAAATCTGGCCCCTTTTGCAAAAAGTTTGGACACCCCTGGTCTAAAGTCTACATTAGTGCAAACAAGAATAATTATAAATAATAATAGAATTTATCAATTCAACATTACAATGAAACGTGTCTTTGCCAAAGTGGTTAAAAAAAACACTTCACTGGCCTTAGTTAAATAGCCAGGCAGAATAAATATGTGCATTAAAGTTCTTGCATTTTCACAAGTTAAAAGCCCGCAGTTTATCAGCAAGAAAGGCAGACCCAGACGGCGTCTGCTCCAGGGGCTTGTTTGATTCCGACACAAGACAAATGGAACCACTCAATTGAACAAATTTTCTTTGTCAAATAATCCAAGAAGAGAGATGGTGACCAATCGGAATGTCTTGTCAGCACGTTTACCTAGTAACACAACAGGTAGGTGAGAAGGAGGAGTAGGTTAGCATTGCTACCGAGGCAGATTTACACAACGGTAAAAAAAAAAAAAAAACGTATTGAAACCAAAACGGATAAATCGTTCAACTTACAAGAGTAGAGATGATGGGAACACGCTCTCATTCCAGCAGAAATATGATCAAAAGAAATGCTTTTCCGACGAACCGCTGCAACCCAGCCATCCGTCGTGCCTTCGTGATCTGATATTTGGTCCTCCATGCAGAAAAACGGTGAGAAGTGAGTCCAGTTTTCCTCGCCCTTTTTTTTTTTGTCGCAGGAGACACTGTTGCACCCGGTAACACAACAATGCACACCCATATTTTCTTTCTAATACACCGAAGGAATTAGGTTAGCACTACCACACGTTACAACCCCCGTTGAGCCTGCCGGAAGCATATTGCCAGCATGGCGGCCTAGCCAAACAGTGACGTAGTACGTCCCATTCCCTATAAGTGCTATTAGTATTGTTCTTAATGCTAATTGAAAGGTTTATTTCATGTTATGGTTTATTTTATGGTATAGAAAATTATATAGGGTTAAAAGGTCATAAATATATACAGTATATAAAGCGATTGCACTCAAGGGAGAGATTGTCAATGATAAGGTAATAAATTAAGGTAAAGGCAATTCATATAGGCAATTCATTGATATATAAATAAGGTTTAAAAGGAAAAAGGTGAAAAGTTTTTGTTAATTTCTAATTGTGTTGCTTTATTTGTGTGCACCGTAGCTCTTACGGTGTGTTTACATCAAGGATGGAATAAAAGTTGTAAACCATCAGTTTAAGAGACCATCTTTTCAATCGGGATGCTACACTAGTTAATTCTATCAGCATTTGAACTCATTGTTTATTTGTGATTTATTATTGTTATTTACGTGTTCATTTGTACTTTAATAAATAATTTGAGTGTTCCAATATGTTTTGTGTGAATTGATAAGCGTCAACAAAAATGTCATTGCTAAATTAGTAAAAAAAAAAAATTAGATTAGTCGACTAATCGTAAAAATAGTCGGCTGACTAATCGGGAGAAAATTAGTCGTTTGGGACAGCCCTATAAATTGTTTCAGCTCTACAGGAATTATTATTATATTCAGATTTTTTATAATTTATTTGTTTTGCTATGTGTAATTGTCATTTGTAATAGTACCAGCTGTATTTATTAAGGATTTAATGTAGGTTTTTGGGCTGTGGAACGAATTAATGGAATTATAAGGTATACTTATGGGAAACTCCTGCTCGACATACGACCATTTCGACTTACAAACAAGGCCCTGGAACAAACTAACTAGTTATGTAGTGGTACCACTGTACAAACCGACACTTTAGACACTTATTAGCATAATCGCTATCTGTGCTAAGTAGTAACATCCTGTCAACAAAGCATACAATTGCCTTCATTTATTCACCTCTGACCGAGGCACATTGGATCGAACAACACAAAAGACAATTTAACTCTCATGCATTGTAAAGTTATTGCTTGAGCAACCCAGCTTGAGTGTAGCAGACTAGCAGTGAACTCTCTCTCTTTTCTTCTTCATCCCAAGTTAGTGGAAATGCAAAACTCCAGTTCCCAAAGTGACACTAGTTGCGTACCACTGCATTAAATGGTCATTTTTGTTTGTGGTCACTGCAGGTGCCCACTATGAATATATCAAGGTGGAAAAGCGTGGTGAGAAGAAAAATGTGGGTTTCATCCAACTGAATCGACCAAAAGCTCTCAATGCGCTGTGTGACGGCCTGATGACGGAGGTGGGTCAGGCCTTGGATGCCTTTGAAAACGACGGAGGCGTGGGCGCCATTGTCATCACCGGCAGCGACAGAGCGTTTGCAGGTGAGGGCAATGTTAATTGACAATCAGAAAACAAAACAAAAATTAAAACGGCTGCCAAAAACAACACTGCATCCAATCCATTTTGACTGGGAGGGCTTCCACTGATCAAATTATGGCAATCGACTGGTGTGACTTCACAGCTACGTGAAGAACCTCAGAGTTCCAGCTCATTTGGTAGAGGTTAAGACAAAATAATTGCCACCAATAACTCATTGACTGCCATTGATGGCGCTAGACATTCGAACGATCGCTGCCAGTCCCTCTCAATCAGAATGAATTGGATGTGTCTCACAGTCAATCACCCTGAAACGCAATTGTCCTAAAATCCAGCCAAAGAAAACAAGGGAAAAAAGTAGCCTATATCATATAAACCTAAAACATAATTAAGTTTAAATCGATTACATGCCGTTAATGCAGTGCTTCTCAATTATTTTGTTACGCCCCCCCCAAGGAAGACGTAAATGTTTCGCGCCCCCCCAACTCTCTGCCGCCACTGTAAATAGTATCATTTGTCTATAATATTACTATTATAAGTACGCCTCAGCCTAACATTGTGTCCTTGTTTTCTATTAAAGAAAAAAAGTAACATAGATCAACTTATAATAAAGTATACCTTTATTAACATTATTTTGCTTGTAACAGAAAAGACAACGCGCATCAATTTGCCTGAAGTTAAAAAAAAAAAAAAAAAAAAAAAGTCACATCCAAACTGTAAAAATACACTCAAGGTACATTTTTGACCATTTGATACTGAAAAATAAAATGTAATAAAATCAGTAAATAATAACAAATTCAAAATGATTAGAAACATTTACTCTTCAGGACAACATGCCAAAAAATTTGACCGAAAACCCCAAAACTGAATACGGGGGGGGTGGTGTCTTTGGACAGAAGGAAAGTTTTTATTTTCGCAGATTCACCACAGTGCTCACTGGTTTACTGATTTAACACTGACAAAGCGGGACGATTGTGACAATTGGTAATATTCGGCACGTTTTCGCTGAAAAACAATCAAGCGGCTTATCAATGAGATTGAGGTCTAATGTCTTTAAGTGGCGTCTTAACTGATTTGGCTTCAGACTCTCCGCTATAATCATTTTTAGACTCAGTAAACAGTGGTCTTTCCTAGTCCAAGTCAAAGCCAAAAGGCAAACGGCCTGAAAAAAGCGCATTCTCGGCGGCCAAGGGAGAACCGTAGGTGAGGGCGGTGGTCGTGACGATCCCAAGCCGAAAACGGTTACAGGTGTAGGCGCCTACACCGGCACTTCTCGGCCGGACACGTGAGAACCAGAGAAGACAGTGGGTCGCTGCGTGAGTCCAGCTCTGCATGAGTCTCTTCCGTGTGCTCTTGCTTACTTCAAAAATACTGCACGCACTTTGAAAATGAGAGCGCCACTGCCACCCACGGAGTGGATGTGCAAGTACACTTTATTCTAGTACGGCAAAAAAAAAAAAAAAAAAAAAAGCGTGTTCCCGAGGTCACTCGCGCCACCCCTGGCATTGCTCTGCGCCCCCCTGGGGGGGGCGCGCCCCACCATTTGAGAAGTACTGCGTTAATGGCACTGAATGTGTTAATATGAAGCAGTGCTGTTGCCATAACCTTTTATGACTTATCTTTTTTAGCTGGGGCGGACATAAAAGAAATGCAGAATCTCACTTTCCAGGACTGTTACGGCGGTAACTTTCTTGCTCACTGGAACAGAGTGTCCACGATGAAGAAGCCTGTGATTGCGGCTGTCAATGGATTTGCAGTGAGTGTCTGTATTTAGGTCCAGTGGGCAATAATTCGAATCATACCGCAAAAGTACAGTGGGATGAAAAAGTATTTGAACCTTTTGGAATTTCTCACTTTTTTGCATAAAATTGCCATCAAATATGATTTGATCTTTGTCAAAATCACACAGATAAAAAAACTGTCCGCTTTAACTAAATCCACCCATTTATAGGTTTTCATATTTTAATGAGGATAGTATGAAACAATGACAGAAGGGGGGGGAAAACAAGTGAACCATCACATTTAATATTTTGTGCGGCCCCCCCCTTTTTTTTTTTTTTTTTTTTTTTTTTTTTTTTTTTTTTTTTTTGCAGCAACAACTTCAACCAGACCTTTCCTGTAGCTGCAGATCAGTATGACACATCGATCAGGACTTATCTTGGCCCATTCTCTTCTACAAAACTTCTGTAGTTCAGTCAGATTCCTGGGATGTCTGGCATGAATTTTTGTCTTTAGATCATGCCACAGCATCTCGATGGGGTTCAAATCTGGACTTTGACTTGGCCACTCCAGAAAGTGTATTTTGTTCTTCTGAAACCGTTGTGAAGTTGTTGTTTTGGATCATTGTCTTGTAGCAGCATCCATCCTCTCTTTAGCTTCAACTGTCTGACAAATTGGCCTCACGTTTTCCTGCAAAACATCCTGATAAACTTTTGAATTCATTCTTCCATTATTGATTGCAAGTTGTCCAGGCCCTGAAGTAGCAAAACAGCCCCAAATCACGATGTTCCCTCCGACATGCTTCACTGTTTGGGATGAGGTGTTGATGTTGGTAAGCTGTTCCTTCTTTCCTCCACACATGACGTTGTGTGTTACTCCCAAACAATTCAACTCTGGTTTCATCGTCCCAAAAAATATTTTGCCAAAATTTGTTTGGAGTGTCCAAGTGCCTTTTTGCAAACGTTAATTGAGCAACAATGTGTTTTTTAGACAGCTGTGGCTTCCTCTGTGGAGTCCTCCCATGAACACCATTCTTGGCCATAGTTTTACATATAGATGATGTGTGCATGGAGACATTGGACTGTGCCAGTGATTTCTGTAAGTCTTGAGCAGACACTCTAGGGTTCTTTTTTTACTTCTATGAGTATTCTGCGCTGAACTCTTGTCGTCATTTTTGGTGGACCGCCACTCCTTGGGAGAGAAGCAACAGTGCCAAACTCTCTCCATTTGTAGACATCTTCTCTGACTGTGTATTGATGAACATCCAGACTTTTAGAGATGGTTTTGTATCCTTTCCCAGCTTTATACAAATCAATGATTCTTGATCGCAGGTCTTCAGACAGCTCTTTTGACCGAGCCATGACGCACATCAGACAGTGCTTCTCATCAAGACATTTCTTGCCAGGTGTGTGTTCTATAGTGGGCAGGGCAGCTTTAAACCACTCATCAGTGATTGGGCACATCACTTAAATTAAATTATTCGGTAAAACTGGCTTCAATTGCAGTTTGTCTCCTTAGACAGAGGGTTCACTTACTTATTTTCCCCCTTCTTTCATTGTTTGCATGCTAATATGAAAAGTTATACATGTTTGGGTGGTTTTAGTTGAAGCTGACACTGTTTTTTCATCTGTGTGGTCTTGACAGATCAGATCACATTTGAATTTTGTGCAGATTTTATGCAGAAATAAAAGAAATTCCAAAAGTTTCAAAGTTTAAACTTTTGATAGGCGTTTTCCCACTTTCTCCACTCTTTCAGTTGGGAGGAGGATGTGAGTTGGCGATGATGTGTGACATCATCTACGCTGGGGAGAAGGCACAGTTTGGCCAACCCGAAATCCTGTTGGGGACCATTCCTGGTAAGACTGATAATCGTGATAACCGTGACCATCGTCAATACGGTGATCATTTTTCAATAATCAATCGAATCGTGGGGTGCCTAAGATGGCACACCCCTATAAGGCATGCTTGCATTGTAGCCATATTATTGTTTGTTTTTGTTGTTGTTGTTGCGCTGCTGCCATGCAGAGCGCTGTTGGATATTCGTGTGCCATTTATTTTAGCGTTGTGAAAAGGGGGTAATAAACCGAGGCTTATTGGCCCTTTTAGTTTTCAAATGTGTTCGTGTGTCACTGCACTGTCTAGCTGCGGGGATTTGCATTATAATACACGGGTGCTTTCGTTTCCAATACAAAAACCCCAACACACACTGTAGGTGAAATACAACGCTGTCTTTGTAGTAGCCTAGTAGTAGCACGTAAACTATCCAGCATGCGTTTGTACTGCCATTGTGCACACCTTGTATGGAGGAAATGTGCGAGCATGACAAATTTGCACTGAAATGACTGTTTTGGGATGGGGAAAAACTAAAAAAAGATCCTCAACACCCCCTGCTTTGAGTGACTTCTAGCACCTGTGTAAGTGGTCTTAAAAAGGTCTTTAAAAAATCTCCATCGGAACTCTGATTGGAGCTACTTTTACCTCGTTGTCTTCCTCTAGGGGCGGGGGGCACCCAGCGTTTGACCCGCGCGGTGGGCAAGTCTCTGGCCATGGAGATGGTGCTGACAGGAGATAAAATCAATGCCCAAGAAGCCAAGCAGTCAGGTAAAAAGTCAATCTACTACTTTAAACGTTCATTGTTCCTAAAACAAGCCAACTTTTAACTGTGTTTCTTCATTTCTCTGCATTTAGTTTCTAAACCAGTGTTTCAGAACTTTTAATCCTTTCATGCGCAGACAATACATTTTTAACCCTTACAGGGCACTAATTTAACTCACTGGCCATTCATTCTATTTTGAAAGGGAGTCAGTGGCACTGAAACTTGCGCATTCACTATGTTGTTACAATTCAGAGCAGATTTTGAGCACAGAAAAACAGGTTTCGAGCACATAAAAATATATTGAGCAAGCAATTAAAGATTTTGAGCAAGCAATGATAGATTTTGATCACAGAAAAATATATTGATCATTAAAAAAAAAATCTACTCTGTGCTCCACAATTGTGTTTGCATGTTAGTTTTGCCCGCTCAATTCCCCCCCCTCCTCGCTTGTTTGCTTTCTGTGCGCGCTCAGTTTGGCACACGTTACAAATGTGCCACGAAGCCAACTAGGCATGTGCCGGTATGAGATTCTGACTGCATGATAACCTTAAGCAAAAATATCACGGTATTGCAATTACAGCTCTAAAATGTGTTACTTTGAGATACCTGGATGCAGAGGTTGCGCTAGACATTTTCATTGTCTGTCATTTTGACTGACAGGGTCATAAAAATCCGGTCATAGTCTATTTTTACCCGTCACTTAAATTTTTAAAATGATAATGATGACATATTCAATAGTATTTAGTTTTCATTCATTTTTAATTAATATTGTAACGCTTGCTTGGCGGCGAAAAATTAGACACGGAAGTTGTATTTTTCTCCCTCTTTTTACTCTGCTTACCGCCAACAACACCAACAAAACAACTCCACTCCCAAAGAAAAAGAGGCAACTATATAGACCCCAATCACCAACGTCACACAATGATCTTAATTGTGGTTGTCAGCCCAAAATCTTCTAAATATATATTAAATGCATCTTACCAGATATAAAATGAATACTACATAGTCTGTGGATCGTTTGGTGCCCAGATTTCTTGTCGAATTACAGCAGTCCATCTCGCTCTCCTCTTCGGGTCTCTCAGAATACGGTAGAACTTCAAGTCTCTCAGTCTATCTTCTCTGTTACTGCAACCAACCGCCACACACGCCTTCGCCATTTTGATTATTAATGTTAATGAGCAGAAAAACACGCCGTAATAGGAGGCATGTACGTAGCGGTAATGTGTAAACACGACGAGCTGACGGACAATATGGCTGCTCCAGTCAGGGGGCGGAGTTGTGACCAGTGTTGTTAATCTTACTGAAAAAAAGTAATTAATTATAGTTACAAATTACTTCTCCCAAAAAGTAATTGCGTTAGTAACTCAATTACCTGAATGTAAGAGTAATTAGTTACTTGGCAAAGTAATTGGTGATAATTACTTCTTTTTTTTTCCTCCCAAAAAAAAAAAAAAAAAAAAACATTGGCCACATTATGTCAAGTTTTTTGTGAAGGTATTTGGTAAAATCGGCCCGAGCCCAATTCTTTACCCTAATTTACCCTTTACCCTGAATCAACTGTTAAAAGTTGTTAAAATTGCTCCCATTATTGCATTAGTTCCCTTCTCTCTACTTTCGACATATGAAAGTTTTAAAACTGTTTCATCATTTAAAGATAGATTCAAGTCAAGATTTTGCCGATTTAGAAGTATTTTAGATAAAAAGTTACTTGGGTTCGCTAGGAAGGTTCTCTACAACAGAGCCGTCCTAAAAAGTACTGCTTTAAGATGGCGCTGTCTACTAACGCATTTAGTGCCATGTCTGTCATTTTGCATCTAGTTATATCTATATCTATATCACAGTACATGTGTTATCTACCATGTCTACCATATCTACCATAACATGCGGGCGTAGTTTGTAGGCTATCGGCTACAACATGTATTATTGGAGCTACCTAGCATCGCGTTTGCTCGGCGTCACAACTTTCTAGCTTCCTCCCCACTCCTGCTCTGCTCTGTCGTCTAGGTGAGTCCGTCTCCCTCAGACTTTTCGACCAATACAGTAACGCATAGTAACGCATGCCTTTCCGTCCTCAGTAACGGTAACGGCGTTGCCAAGATGAGAAAAGTAATTAATTAGATTACCCACTGCTGAAAAAAATAACGCCGTTAGTAACGCCGTTATATTGTAACGCCGTTATTAACAACACTGGTTGTGACGTCATGTGATTGGGGTCTGTAGACAAGTTTCCTGAGCGAAATACGGGCGCCGCCATCTTGGAAAATGTCTGCTTCGCACTTCCGGTCCGGTCAAGTAGCAGTGTATTAGCAGTGTATTGACGACGATAAAACTACGAAATCAAGCCAGAGAAACCCATGGAATCTTCAAAAATTGATTCAGCACGACCTAGATGACACGTAGATGAGATTGGATGGCAGTTCGTGTCACTTCGTTGATCATTCGTGGACAAAATTATTAACAACGGTCAGCCTATGTTAACGTGAGGAATGGATTGATACTACGGCCATTAGTGACCAAAATGTGGTGAAATTACAAGTTATATTACATTTGCCGACTGCAGAAGGGCTGACATGGATTGTTTTGTTACAAGGAAATGCTACAAGGTTATGTACATATGATGTAAACACAAATAGTATGTCATTCTTTTTTTTTATTGCAGGCATTGATCGCAATAAAACATTTAGACATGATTCAATTTCTTGTTTTATTTAAAACGATTGGTGCACTCCAAAACAGGTCAATAAGTCACATTTATAAAAGTATTGCAAAAATAGCACACGAGAATGTGATATCAGACCGCAGAGCTCCGGAGCCTCGTGAACAAATAGCGACATCACGGAGGCCCTCGGCGACACGGAAGTCGTGGTATTTTTCTCCCTTTTTACTCTGCTTACTGCCAACAACTCCGCCCCCAAAGAAAAAGAGGCAACGATATAGACCCCAATCACCAACGTCACACAATGATCTTAATTGTGGTTGTCAGCCCAAAATCTTCTAAATATATATTAAATGCATCTTACCAGATATAAAATGACTACTACATAGTCTGTGGTGATCGTTTGGTGCCCAGATTTCTTGTCGAATTACAGCAGTTTATCTCGTTCTCATCTTCGGGTCTCTCAGAATACGGTAGAACTTCAAGTCTCTCCGTCTATCTTCTCTGTTACAGCAACCAACCACACACGCCTTCACCATTTTCATTATTAATATTAACGAGCAGAGAAACACGCCGTAATAGGAGGCATGTACGTAGCGGTAATGTGTAAACATGACGAGCTGACACACAATATGGCGGCTCCAGTCAGGGGGGCGGAGTTGTGACGTCATGTGATTGGGGTCTATACACAGGCGGCAATCTTGTCCATCAATTGGATGACGCGCTGGCACACCGGGTGCACCAATAAGAACCTCGCGTTGATGTGTCAATCACGGTGCCGCCGCCAGACCCCGGTGACGCTACAATATTCTGACAGAAGAGCCAACGACGTCATGCATTAAGAGAGACAATAGCTAATTAATATGCTAACTCGCCACCCTGTGGTCTGGGGTGTGAATTGCAACCTGTCAAAATGACGGACGGACTTCAGTTTTTTCCGTCACCGTTTTAAAAAACCGGTCAACGACGGAAAATATCCGGTTAACGCAACCCCTGCCTGGATGATAAAACAACTTTTTTTCCATTGAACATGATTTTAATTTTTCAAAACATCTTAACAAATTGGAACATAAGATTATAAGTTATATATAGGAATATAATTGCCATTACTATTATTTTTTTAATGTCCTAAAATAGTCACTTGCTTGAAAGGTCTTAAGTGTCAACTTTTGAATCTCTATCTATCCCGTCGTGACCACTATCCCTGAAAGGGTTAATTAATCAAGGCAGTATTTTCATTGTTCTGAACAATATTGTCCCACCATGGACTTACTTTGCTGTTTGATTTTATTAAACAATAGAATTTTGGGTTGCTGACTACAGGTTTGGTGAGTAAAATTTTCCCTGTCGATGAACTGGTTTCGGAAGCGGTCAAATGCGGTGAGAAAATTGCTGCCAATTCCAAACTGGTGTCCACCATGGCCAAAGAGGCAGTTAATGGAGGTCAGGCCTCAGTAAATGAAACTCATATAACCTATTGTAATCAAATGAAATTTAAAGGCATGTTATTTTGTGCCCGGTGTGGTTTCAGCCTTTGAACTGACTTTGGCTGAGGGGAATCGTTTGGAAAAGCGTTTGTTCCATGCAACGTTTGCTACGGTAATGGAGCACGCCTATACTCTCATGCATGGAAACTGGCATTACATTATGCTGCACTTTTGATTTTTAGGACGATCGCAAAGAGGGCATGACTGCATTTGTGGAGAAGAGAAAGGCCAGTTTTCAGGACAAGTGATCTGCTGATGAAACTCTGAGCAGGCCGGGTGCAGCAAATTGAATGATTGTTGATTTGAAATGATTTTTTTTTTTTTTTTTTTAAATGTGACTATTAAGGAATAGAGCTATGGAATTTCTACCATCATGTGGGAAAAAAAATATTATGTACCATTATGAAATAGAATCACGCATATGAAGTAATAAGGCAAACTAATCTTGTTTGTACTGCAAAAAGCAACAATCGGGTTGAGGGTACATGATGTGGTCGCAGTCTATTTACAATACAAGGTAATCAGCCGGATGACTTAAAGCCTTTTCTCACTTTTAATGAGTCTAGGTTCTTTTCTGTGTACATTTTGCAAATAAACCATGAGATTGCTACTCGGTTGCTTGTTGTCCATCCTTCATTCCATTGACTTTTAACAAAAAAACAAATAGAAACATGGATTGGCGTTGCTTATATTTCCTGGAAGTGGAAACCACAACCAGGGACATCCAGGTGGATGTGTGCATCACAGTAGCCGAAACGGGGAGACTCTCAAGATGAAATGAATGCGGTTTCGTGAGTTTCAATCTCCTGGAAGTGGCGACAATTTGACAGGCAAAAAAGTAAAGTGAAACTGATTGCACGCCTGTGTGTCTTGGGGTACCATGCAATTAAATTTTGTGGTTTAATTTTCCCCTACACATTTTTATATACTCCTATGCTATACTTTATAGCCACGCTGCTGGCTGAGCAGAGACAACGCGCGAGGCGAGCTCTGTAATGTCCATCACTGTGCAATCCGCGAAGAGAGGTCACCCAATGGGCACTGAATTGATGCATATCATTGCAATGTACTGTAGGTTTGAAATGTCCGAAATCAATGTGTAAATGCGCCAACTCATCACAGCTCGTTTATGTCAAGCGAGCCTTTCCGTTTCCACATTTAAGATTACAGGTGGGTTGAGAGCCAGATACACCCCTCCAAAGAGCCAGATATGGGTCATGAGCCATAGCTTCCTGATCAAAACTATTACTACTACTACTGCACCTTATAATGTGGTGCACCCTCTATATGTAAACAGTATTAAAATAGGCCATTCATTGAAGGTGCACCTTGAACTGTGATGTGCCTTATAGTGCGGAAAATAAGGTATGTTTGTTTTTTTTTTATTTTCATTTCAATGTATCATGTATGTGCCACACCATCTGTTATGTTTTCCATGATACTTGTAAGATTTTAGTTTCACTGGTAATTTTCTAACGTATGTTTTATTTTACACATATCTGCGCAATTCCTGTCATATAGTTTTAAGTTCCCAAAATATATATGTATATGTGATTGTAGTGTCATATGCTTTACATACAAGTTACATATAAAACATATATTACCTTTATAAAAAAAATGTATACAGTGGGGCAAATAAGTATTTAGTCAACCACTAATTGTGCAAGTTCTCCCACTTGTAAATATTAGAGAGGCCTGTAATTGTCAACATGGGTAAACCTCAACCATGAAAGACAGAATGTGGGAAAAAAAAACAAAATCACATTGTTTGATTTTTAAAGAATTTATTTGCAAATTATGGTGCAAAATAAGTATTTGGTCAATACCAAAAGTTAATCTCAATACTTTGTTATGTACCCTTTGTTGGCAATAACGGAGGCCAAATGTTTTCTGTAACTCTTCACAAGCTTTTCAAACACTGTTGCTGGTATTTTGGCCCATTCCTCCATGCAGATCTCCTCTAGAGCAGTGATGTTTTGGGGCTGTCGTTGGGTAACACGGACTTTCAACTCCCTTCACAGATTTTCTATGGGGTTGGTTGGTGTTTGAGATCTGGAGACTGGCTAGGCCACTCCAGGACCTTGAAATGCTTCTTACGAAGCCACTCCTATGTTGCCCTGGCTGTGTGTTCGGGATCATTGTCATGCTGAAAGACCCAGCCACGTCTCATCTTCCATGCCCTTGCTGACGGAAGGAGATTTTAACTCAAAATCTCTCGATACATGGCCCCATTCATTCTTTCCTTTACACAGATCAGTCGTCCTGGTCCCTTTGCAGAAAAACAGCCCCAAAGCATGATGTTTCCATCCCAATGCTTCACAGTGGGTATGGTGTCCTTCGGATGCAATTCAGTATTCTTTCTCCTCCAAACATGATAACCTGTGTTTCTACCAAAAAGTTCTGTTTTGGTTTCATCTGACCATAACACATTCTCCCAGTCCTCTTCTGGATCATCCAAATGGTCTCTGGCGAACCGCAGAAGGCCCTGGACGTGTACTTTCTTCAGCCCGGGGATGCAGCAGCATGCCTTTGTTACTGTGGTCCCAGCTCTCTGACTGAGGTTGTGGATAGGTGTCTTTTATACCGATAATGAGTGGAGCCTCGTTAGAAGAAGTTAGACCTCTGACAGCCAGAAATCTTGCTGTTTTTAGGTGACCAAATACTTATTTTCCACTCTAATTTGGAAATTAATTCTTTAAAAATCAAACAATGTGATTATCTGTTTTTTTCCCCACGGTCTGTCTCTCATGGTTGAGGTTTACCCATGTTGACAATTACAGGCCTCTCTTATCTTTTCAAGTAGGAGAATTGCACAATTGGTGGTTGACTAAATACTTATTTGCTCCACTGTATGTCTTTTCCATATGGGCGAGAGGTAGCAACAAGAGTAGAGGTTGGCAGGTGAACACGATATTATAAAACCCACCACTCTTGTACAGTAGGTGGCGGTATGCAACTAAGTTTTGGTTTTTATGCATGTTAAGCTTTGTTTTATTTTAAATTTATTGCTTGTTTTTTCCATTCTGCAGTTTCAAATAAAACTGAGCAGCCAATGAATTTTCTGGTTCTTTCTTTGAATTGATTCGGATTTCTCTATGTTTGTGTATATATAAATATACATATAAATATATAAGTAAAAAGTGAGCACTTCATCCACCACTGGACACAAGTATTGGTTAAAGGGAAATAAAACAACTAATACAAAATAACCTTATATTGCTTTTTCTTAAAACTTAGAGCATAGGTGTATGTGATGCTGTCATTGGTATAAACACCATAATGTGGAAGGGGTGGCAATTTGGCATACTCACATTTCATTGGCTAAATTAGTACCGACACATCACGCAAAACACAACACGCTATCTTAGCTATGATCCCCGATGTTGCCACAGATGCTATGGCTTTTCATAGCTGTTTGTAGTTGTGTTTGGATTTTTTTTTTTTTTTTATGTCGCTCTCGTGGGTCAAAACCTTTCAAAGCAAAAGAAATGTGTCTCCTCTCTCAGCAGGAGGCACAAAAAGTCTGCATCGTCCAAGGGTTCCAAAAGAAGTGCCCCCCTCTGTGGACTAGAAAGAGGTCAAAATAATAAATGTCGCCTCAAATGAATGCACAAAGGGGACCAAAACGTTATCCTAGAGCACACAAACCCTCATGGTGTGATGGACTTATTTAGAGAAAGCCAAAAGAAAGAGAGCAGCAGGGAAAATTGGGGGCGGGCTGTGGTGGGTTCTATGTCTGCTGAAGTCAACCGCACTCCCGCTTGTATTCCCACTGACTTAAACCCTATTTATGGCACTCGAGGGGCCACTAATGCTTAGTGTCTTACTTTTGTCAGCCATGATCAGGTGTTGGGTATGATTTATTTCCCTTAGAACATCACATCGGGCTATATTTTGAAAAAATATACTTTTTTTTTCTTTTTTTTTAAATACAAAATGACTGCATACTCACTTGATTGTAAAGTCATTGCTATTATGGCTTGGTCAGACACGTCTTAACTCATTGGCTGCCATTGACGGCACTATAGAGGTCCAATTCATTTTGACTGGGAGTGGGTTTGCATAGGGACAGTAGGGACATAAATCTACCAACTTTTCAGGATGCTCAAATTGTCCCAACCAACTTTTAAGAAACCTTATTTACATTAAGTAATCTCTTCAGTTATATAGGTAATTTAGATTGTCTTCCCATATGTTGTTAGGATAGACTTGACCCTACCATTATTATGTGAATTATTGTCATTATGTTCAGACGTACATTTACCCCTTTTCACTTGCTGAATGTGTCGGTTCATTTCCCCCTCTCAAACGCACGTTTGATTGGCATGTCGTCTAGTGGTGGGAACCTCTTGGTACCTCACAATTTGCGACACAAAGCTCACGATAACAATGATCTCACGATATTGCGATACAATGATTATCGATACATTGGTAAGGAAATCATTCTAGGATATTCTGCAAAACAACTGATGAACAGAAAAACAAGCTGTCTTTATCCTTCTTCTGTGGGTTCATTAGTAAATGACCTATCCATTTGAACTGGCAGGGTGGCAGCGAATGAACCCACCCTCTTCAAAAAGGCTCCTCCCACTTCTATGGCCGTCACTGGCAGCCATTGCCAGGCAATGAGGTAATTTTTTTGAGATGCAAAGTATCACAATCTATCACTATTTTGATATTTAGTCACACCTCTAATGTCGAAATCCTGCTCCCTCCTTCGCCCCCTTAGAAAAGGAGAGATATTAGAAGTTTTTTATCGGCCAGAAGCTGCCACTGTAAGTAATGTAAAAACATATCAATGTTGTGCAGATGGAAAACACATCACTAATTTTGCTCCTGAAAGTCCGACCTGCATCAGAGTTAGCATAACATTAAACCATGTGAACTTGCTAACCTTCAAAACTCGAGTAGGAAGCTGTTCAGAGAGAAGTGACCTCCTGTATATGTTTTCCACTGTTAATGTTAATGAAACTGTGATATCTCACAGAATTATAGTATAAGTGTAGTGAACACTTCTGGAAAATACAGAACCAGAAAAACGGGGAGCAAGCAGCTGCTTAGAGAAGTCTCAGGTTGTATTTCACAGGAAACTTTTGACAGTCAAAGAAACACATGCTGCTGCTTTTCTTCTAGAAAATGGCTTGGTTTAGAAGTAAAAAAGGCTAGAGCATGTTGTGACTTTAAACTTTTAAAACCAAATACTAATTAGTACATTTTAATTAGGAATAAAATGTATTTATTTATTTTCCACATTATTTGTTGAAAAATATTTTATTTGCAACCTATGCAGACATTTTTTCAGATAATCATGCATTCATCATAATCGAGGTAAACAGTTTAATTCATCCCGATTTAGATTTTTTTTTTTTCCTCCATAATTGTTCAATTCACTGATGCATTTTAAGGATTCTTGTGGACAAAAGCAGTAGTGTTTTACTTGAAGGAAGGTTCCATTTTTATTTATTTTTTTGTTAATTTCTGACTAAAGTTTTTTCAGTTATATTTATTTAATTAGATTTATTTTTGCATTGATCATTTAGCCTATCAATTAATTAGGTTCATATTCGTGAGAAATGTAGCCCTGACCCAATCCGTTTGGTCTTATTCATGTTTCGTCCCCTGCAAAAAGTGTACATGCAGTCCTGCCATATCCTGTCCTATCCTGTCATATCGTCCCTACTAGAAACCAAACCTACGCCATGATTTTGGGTGTCGTTTAATTAACACTAGATAGTTGATTGAGTTGTCTAAATTTTTTAGTATGAAAGAAGATGAAGGCATTTATTTTGTAGCTCAAGCTTTTTACTGGTGCAAGATCACGTAGTCATTGAAAGGACTCCAAAGCATTTTTACTATCCAGCTGAGAGTCCCACTTCCAAAAGCATGATAGGGGGGTGAGGGTCAACTGAGAACTATTTCAATTATCGCACATTCTTGGCTGCAGAGACTGTTTCGGAATATCGCCACTCATCTCTGCTTTGAATTATGTACCGGGTGCCAGCCACAACAAGCAGCAACAACAAGGAGAAGATGAGCTGAGGTCAGCGGGATCAATAACGTTCATAACCCTTAAATAACTGTTTAGATTACGCATATTTTGATTAATTAGCTTCTGTTTTTCTGTGAACCTGAGACACAAGACAATTTATTGAAGCTTAACCATGTCAAATGTGCATTAACACAAGCGCGTAGGTTTGGTCTCAACATTAGTAGGGACGACAGTATATAGTGCTGGCCAAAAGTATTGGCACCCCTACAATTCTAATAATAGTAATACATTTTATTTGAAGGCGCCTTTTAGGCACTCAAGGTCGCCGGTAATGTCAGATAATGCACAATTTCTCCCAGAAAATGATTGCAATTACAAATGCTTTGGTAGTAATATCTCTATTCATTTTGCTTGCAATGAAGAAACATAAAAGAGAATGGGAAAAAAATTATTATCATTTTACACAAAACTTCAAAAATGGGCTGGACAAAAGTATTGGCACCCTCAGCTTAATACTTGGTAGCACATCTTTTAGACCAAATAGCTGTGAACAACCGCTTCCGGTATCCATCAATGAGTTTATTACAATGCTCTGCTGTAATCTTAGACCATTCATCTTTGGCCAACTGCTCCAGATCTCTGAGATTTGAAGGGTGCCTTCTCCAATCTGCCATTTTCAGATCTCTTCACAGGTGTTCTATGGCATTCAGGACTGGCCACGTTAGAAGTCTCCAATGCCTTCTCTCAAAGCCTTTTGTAGTGCTTTTTTAAGTGTGTTTTGGGTCATTGTCCTGCTGGAAGACCCATGACCTCTGAGGGAGACCGAGCTTTCTCACACTGGGCCTTATAGACATTATGCTGCAAAATGTGTTGGTAGTCTTCAGACTTCATAATGCCATGCCAGTCCAGTGCCAGAGGTAGCAAAGCAACCCCAAAACATCAGGGAACCGCCGCCATGTTTAACTGTGGGGACCATGTTCTTTTTTTTTTTTTTGAAGGCCTCTTTTTTTTTTTTGCTGTAAATTCTATCTTGATGCTTTTTCCCAAAAAGCTCTACTTTTGTCTCATCTGACCAGAGAACATTCTTCCAAAACATTTTTGGCTTTCTCAGGTAAGTTTTGGCAAACTCCAGCCTGGATTTTTTTTATGTCTCCGGGTCAGAAGTGGGGTCTTCCTGGGTATCCTACCTTTGAGTCCCTTTTATTCAGACGCCGAAGGATAGTACGGGTTGACACTGTTGTGCTCTCGGACTGCAGGACAGCTTGAACTTGTTTGGATGTTAGTCGAGGTTCTTTATCCACCATCCGCACAATCTTTTGTTGAAATCTCTTGTCAATCTTTTTTTTCTGTCCACATCTAGGGAGGTTAGCCAAAGTGTAATGGGCTTTACACTTATTGATGACACTGTGCACTGTAAACACAGGAACATTCAGGTCTTTGGAGATGGACTTGTAGCCTTGAGCTTGCCCATGCTTCCTCACAATTTTGCTCTTCAAGTCCTCAGACAGTTCTTTGGTCTTCTCTCTTTTCTCCATGCTCAATGTGGTACACACAAGGACACAGGACAGAGGTTGAGTCAATTTGAATCCATTTTAACTGGCTGCAAGTGTGATTTAGTTATTGGCACCACATGCCAATATTTACCACAGGTAAATAGCAGGTGTTGTTAATTACACAAATTATAGAAGAATTATGTGATTTATCAAAGGGTGGCAATACTCTTGTCCGGCCCATTTTTCGGAGTTTTGTGTAAAATGAAAATGATAATGATGATCCCCCCCCCCCCATTCTCTTTTGTGTTTTTTCATTGCAAGCAAAATAAATGATGATAATACTACCAAAGCATTCGTAATTGCAATCATTTTCTGGGAGAAATAGAGCATTATCTGACAGAATTGCAGGGGTGCCAATACTTTTGGCCAGCATTGTCTATGTTTTTTCCCCCCTATTTTACACTTATTTTCTGTGGAATAATATGTGTTTTTTAAAATTATAATTAATTAGTTAATATTAATATTAATACATTAATATTAATTAATATTTGTTAATTCCACAAATTAGAGAAGCATCACATGATTTTTCAATCGGTTCCAAAGTTTTGTCCGGCCCATTTTTAGAGTTTTGTGTAAAATGATGATTTAATTTTTTCCCCCATTCTCTTTTGTGTTTTTTTTCATTGCAATTACTACCAAAGCATTTGTAATTGCAATCATTTCTGGGTGAAATTGAGCATTATCTGACAGAATTGCAGTGGTCCCAATACTTTTGGCCAGCACTGTATGACAGCATAACCTGCATGTACACTTTTTGCTGGGGATGGGACATTAATAAAACCAAACAGATTAGGTGAACGGGGGTCAGAGCTACATTTCTCACGAATATGAACCTAATTAATTGATCGGCTAAATGATCCTTTGATTTAAAAAAAAAAAAAAAAAAAAAAAAAAAAACTCCTAAAGAAACATTAAAAACTGCTAGAATAAATGTCTGGATTTTATTAGCAAATTTAAATTGCAATATTTGAACTTGTATCAATATACACAAAAAAATACAAAGTTGTTAGTAATGTCTAAACTATCCAGGAACGCAAAAAATAAACATTTGTCTTAAGACCACTCAACATTGTCTAAATAAAGAAATTAAATATAACTGAAAAAACTGTTTGTCAGGGTATAAATAAAATAAAATAAAAATGGAGCCTTCCTTCAGGTAAAAGAAACAAACTCAACAAAATATGACAGCTTTTTACCTCGCTCGTGATTAATGTAGGTTTATCTGGGGGAAAAAATGTCTGCATAGGCTTCAAATAAAATTATTTTAAATTAATAACCTAGAAAATAAATAAAAACATTATTAATAAATGCAAGTCATTAGCCAATCAAAATATTGAGGGGCGGGGGATGGACCGTCATATTCAGCAAGTGAAAAGAGGTAAATGGAAGTCTGAACATAATGACAATAATTCACATAATAATGGTAGAGTCAATTCTATCCTTACAACATATGGGAAGACAATCTAAATTACCTATTGGCTATAAATAAACTCATTATAATGCAAATAAGGTTGCTTCATATTTGGTGTGGACAATTTGGGCTTTCTGAAAAGTTGCTAGTGTTACAGTATGTCCTTAATGTCCCTAAGCAAACCTACACCCTTGCATTAACAATTAAATATTTCTGAACACAAAATGGGAAGTACATATTTATCAAAAAAGGTCTGATTTCAGCTTATCAAACAATTATTATGACTACATACTTGCGACTTACTGTGCGACCATTAAGTAACAATAAGATAACAGTAAATAAAATTATTTTTAAAATGACAAGTATACAAGTGCACAGAAGGTGGCAGTATTGGCATCATCTAACTGTACAGTATTACACAGAAATCATAGAAATACAATGATTATGAGATAATAGGAGTAATTTATCAACAACAACAACAACAACAAAAAAGAGTTGTAATACACGAGGACTGTTTGAATGTTGCCAATTTTTACCAAATATTAAAGTAAAAAGACATCATTGACAAATAACATAAATATACAGTACATTGAATAAATATTAGGCTATTGCATAAAAATAATAAAAGAGGAGACCATTTTCTAAATATTCAAAAGACCTTTATTAGAACCTTTTCCCAATAGAACTTTATTCTCTTGATATAACTCCTTCTTTTAATACAATTGTATTGTAATCACATTACATTTAAATATTTCATTCTAACCATCAGCATTAATTTATTGTAATTCTACAACTTAAGCCTTGTAATATTACTACTCTTGTAAGTTACATTTTTCCAACTTTTTTTTTTTCTGTTAGTGACTGATTGCCTCTACTTTGTAATACTGTATACCCGTAATTTTCGGACTTTAAGCTTTTTTTCCCCTTCATTTTGAATCCTGTGGCTTATAGTCCAGTGCTGCTTATTTGTTGATTTATTTGGGTTAAAAGCTAACACTTTATTTGACAGCGGTGTCATAAGACCATAATAATGAATGCCATGACACTATCATAGGCATTTCTGAATGTTAATGACAAATGTTATTAAGTGCTATCCAGCAAATTATGTCACTAACTCCATTTATGTGCAGCTCGGATCTTTTACATCCATTGAAAGGTGAGACAAGGTTAGACAAGGATAACACTAAATGACATCTGTCATAAGTATTCCATAATGCTTATGACAGTGTCATGTCATAATCATGATGGTTTAATGACAGTCTTATGACTGTCAAATAAGGTGTTGCCAAATACCATAACTAGCAATTAATGAAACAACTGGAACAGTAATTGAAGAAATAATTAGCACAGAACATGAATTTTGATTGTACATCTGCAGCGCTGCAATGCATGCTAGGAGGCATGTTGGACGACAACAGTGTTGACAGAAGATGGCAGCAGAGGTTGATTGTCTCCCCTAAGGGAGCAGTAATGGCCAAATGAAGCTTCTTAAAGCAATGAAGCTTTGAAGCCAATTGGTTCAAAGCTTAATGGTGGTTCGTTTGGTCTTATAACAGTCGTATGATGCCGCTGTCAAATAAAGTGTTACCGGTTAATATCTTTTAGTGTAAATATCCCATATTACAGTGTATCACAAAAGTGAGTACACCCCTCGCATTTCTGCAGATATTTAAGTATATGTTTTCATGGGACAAAACTGACAGAATGACACTTTGACACAATGAAAAGTAGTCTGTGTCAGGTTATATAATAGAGTTAATTTATTTTCCCCTGAAAATAACTCAAAATATAGCCATTCTCAAAATAACTCAAAATATAGCCATTAATTTCTAAACCCCTGGCAACAAAAGTGAGTACACCCCTTAAAAACTACATCCCTAAATGTCCAAATTGAGTACTGCTTGTCATTTTCCCTCCAAAATGACATGTGACTCATTAGTGTTACTAGGTCCAGGTGTGCATAGGGAGCAGGTTTGTTCAAATTTGTAGTGCAGCTCTCACACGCTCTCATACTGGTCACTGAAAGGTCCAACATGGCACCACATGGCAAAACACTCTCTGAGGATCTTAAAAGACGTATTTTTGCGGAACATGAAGATGGCAAAGGCTGCAAGAAGATTGCCAACACCCTGAAACTGAGCTGCAGCACAGTGGCTAAGATTAAAAGCGTTTTAAAAGAGCAGGGTCCACTCAGAACAAGCCTCGGGTTGGTCGTCCAAAGAAGCTGTGCGCACGTGCTGAGTGTCACATCCAAATGCTTTCTTTGAAAGATCATCGCAGAAGTGCTGTCAGCATTGCTGCAGAGATTGAAGATGTTGGGGGGTCAGCCTTTTAGTGCTCAGACCATACGCCGCACTCTACATCAAATGGGTGTGCATGGCTGTCACCCCAGGAGGAAGCCTCTTCTGAAGACAGTACACAAGAAAGCCCGCAAACAGTCTGCTGAAGACATGTCAACAAAGCACATGGATTACTGGAACCATGTCCTATGGTCTGATGAGACAAAGATTAATTTGTTTGGTTCGGATGGTCTCAAGCATGTGTGGTGGTGACCAGGTGAGGAGTACAAAGATAAGTGTGTCATGCCCCTCCCTCTAGAAACTGAGTCACAGGGTAGTGTTCCAGCATGACAATGACCCCAAACACACCTCCAAGATGATCACTGCTTTGCTGAAGAGGCTGAGGGTAAAGGTGATGGACTGGCCAAGCATGTCTCCAGACTTGAAGCCAATAGAACATCTTTGGGGGATCCTCAAGCAGAAGGTGGAGGTGCGCAAAGTCTAAAATATCCGGCAACTCCGCAACGTCATCATGGAGGAGTGGAAGAGCATTCCAGTGGCAACCTGTGAAGCTCTGGTCAACTCCATGCCCAGGAGAGTAAAGGCAGTTCTGGATAATAGTGGTGGCCACACAAAATATTGACAATTGACATGTTGTATGTTAATATAATGACAACTTTCACTAAGGGGTGTACTCACTTTTGTTGCCACAAGTTTAGATATTAATGGCTATATTTTGAGTTATTTTGAGGGGAAAATAAATTAACTCTATTATACTAGTATAAGCTGCACATAGACTACTTTTCATTGTGTCAAAGTGTCATGTTATCAGTGCTGTCCCATGAAAAAATATACTTAAATATCTGCAGAAATGCGAGGGGTGTACTCACTTTTGTGATACACTGTACAGTGAGGACAACTGTGGCTAATAGCCCAATGTGGCTTATCTATGAACAAATGTCATCTTGGTGTCAAATTTGGTGGGGGCGGCTTATTGTCAGGAGCGCCTTATAGTGCGAATATTACGGTAACTTTTTTCTTGTAAATTATAAATAATAAAGAATGTGAAGAAGTAAATTTGAACTGCTCCTTCCTTGACTTTAACAAACTGATCTTTTTGTTAAGAAAAAGTTATTTCACACGGAAACTGTTATAACTCTTTTAAAAAATTTATTTATTTATTTTTTTAATATTAGAATTCAATTGCTTGATGGAACAACTTACTACAACTTACTACTACTACAACTTACTTACATACTACAGATGATCATCAATTAGACATTGTCCAGTGGTTTACATTCTATCGGTCTACAATCATCCATTTTTAACATGTTACTGACACTGATCAGCGGTGGTAGATATGATCTAGATCTTCCTCCGGTTTGTCATAATGCCTATCAGACGACCAATCAAGAGAAGCGGCATCATTGTCGTCTTGGTAACTTGGGATCAAGCTTTGAACATCAGGATGATATACGTCATCCATGTCCACTTCTGGCTTCAGGTGACGTCTCACGTGTGCAGCATTATCTTCTGGTTCGAGTTGTACATGTTGTAGCTTCATTTTATATTCAACAGTGAGCGGGGCCAGATATCGAACCACTTCCGCCCTGGCTTTCTGGTAGACTGCATCCAAGTCCTGCTCTTCAACTTCAGCAGGGGAATTCTTCACGGAGGGATGATGCACATCATCTCGGTCGGCTTCTGCCACCGAGGCTTGCTTTTCCTTTTCCTCCCAGATCTTCATTTTGGGATCAATGTCAAAGTCAGTTTCATCCATGTCCTCAGGGGGCTCCACTTCCACATTTATAGGCATCTTCCATTTGGTGTCTCCTGACCTGGAATAAGCATCAAAACATGTCACAAATCTTGCGTTTTGAAAATTCTTTGTTTATTAGCCCCAGTTTCCTTGAATAGTGTTTTGAATACTTTCACAACATCAGTCAGAAGACATTAAAACACCTGAGAAAACTTCATCCATTTTCTGCAGCACTCTGCAAAATGTTTCCTAGTAACTGTAATTTACTTTAGTCTATATATAAGTATATTGTATATAGTTTCACATGACATAATATTATTTGACCTCCACGAATTCAAAAATTATGTAGAAAAACGAAGGTGAAGTCAACCATATTACTGACACTGTATGTGCTTTTATTTTCTTGGACTGATTGTCTATGATCTTTGAACACTGCAAAAACTAAACACTAACCAACAATAAACATTTCAAATTAAGGCAATATATGGCAAAAACATAATGGATGAAAAAGCACAAAATCAACAAATGACTGACTTACATGACTGTGTCCTGGATGTCATGATCACTAAGTTTATTCTGAGAAAAGATTTTGTTTACAGATCAATTATGACAATAGAATTAAATCAATCAATTTTACAGCTTAGATTTTCATGTAAACTTAAAGCTATCTTTACATAATTCTTAAAAATACAAGGTTCACAGTACATACCCATGGTTTATATGGTTTGGCTGCAATGCCAATTATCAGAGTGACGAACAGAGCAATCCTACAAATGGGGAGATTCAAGACAAGGGTTTTTAACACTTTCTAATATGCATGGAGAATCACAATAGTCTGCTTACCGGAACATGCTGCTCCTGTTTGTGTGGTGTCTTGAAACTGAGAGAAAACATATCTTCACGTCGGTCCCATATACAAAACAACAGTCCAAAGTACCAACAATAAAGTAACACTCACTTTGACCTTTGCATCTTTTCTATACTGCGACATCAAATCTTTATCTCAGGTACCGTAGTTTATTTCATACTTGAGGTGATGCCAGTGTTTATACAGTAAACTCAATATACTGTATCCTCATTTAATATCCATTACACTGCTAGATGAAATCATTAAAGGAGATGAGCCCAGCCTATTTAATGCTACAGAAAAATTTCCATTAATTGCTTCTGAAAAAAATGACAAACTAAATTGTAAGGTATTAAAGTAAATAGCTACATTGTGACCGAGCTAGCTTATCAGCAGCTGGCAGTTACGCGTTAATAATTTCTAGCGAGATATTTTTTCATAATCGTTTAATTGTCTCTCTATTACAGCTATGGCAACATTTAAGCAATAATGTGTATTATTTGTACCTCAAAATAGCAGCTTCAAATTTTGGTAGCACACTTACTTGAAAAGAAAAATGTTATAGTTGTTACCATGGCAAAACTATTCTACTCAATTCAATTCATCTCAAATCACTTACCGTATTTTTCGGACTATAATTCACAGTTTTTTTCATAGTTTGGCTGGGGGTGCGACTTTTACTCAGGAGCGACTTATGTGTAAAATTATTAACACATTATTATATCATTTCACGTGTTATTTTGGTGTTTTGGAGTGACACTGATGGTTTTGTAAACTTGTTAGCATCTTCTTTATGCTATAGTTATCTGAATAACTCTTAATAGCTATGTTACGTTAACAAACCGGCCATGTTTGCATTTTGTTGTTCATGCATCATGTAACATTATCATACTGTATATTTATTCAGCATGTAGTTTTCTGTTACGGCTCGCTCAGCTTCACCTTCACATCCTCCTCACTGACTCAGCTGTGCACACCTGTCACCAATCTCCACACCTGCCTCCACTTCCCAATCAACTGCCTGCCACTATAAGAGACCAGTCTGCACGTCATTCAACGCCAGAGCTTCACCTCACCTCTTATGGTAAAAGTACAGGCCACTCTAATTACTAACTTTGTGACTCATTTTTACTTGTTCTCTTTACAGCAATACCGAGCCAACTTCAGCCTTCAAGCACAATCAAGAAATCTGCAGAGCCACCACTTCCCACCAACTTTCCTTTTTTTTCTCTTTGTCTAATAAACACATCCTTGGATTTTGAATTCCAGACTTCTCATTGCTGTGCTTTTGGGTCACACCATCCAGCCGCCTTAACAGTTTTCTGTTGTATTTTTATTTTAAATTGCCTTTCAAGATGACACATCTGTTCTATGTGTTGGATTTTATCAAGTAAAAATACGACTTATACTCCAGAGCGACTTATTTATATATTTTTTCCTGTTCATTGGGCATTTTTTTGGCTGGTGCGACTTATACTTAGGTGTGACTTATAGTCCGAAAAAGACATATCAGCGTAAACCTATGAAAAGAATGGAAACTGTTTTAAAAACTAGAAAAATAAAAGAATAAGACAATGTAAGTCACAAATAAACTCATATTTAATTGTGTAGCCCCTAAAAATGACTGTAATTTAAAATAATTGTCTCATAGAATCTCACAGGGAAAATAAAGACAATATTTCCTGATGTAACCCACGCCCCCAAACCGGGAAAGGAAAACTGAAAATATTTCATTTCAATTCAATTCAATTTTATTTGTATAGCCCTACATCACAACAAGGTTGTCTCAGAGGGCTTTGCAGGGTCAATATGATACACAGTCCAAAATAGTAGGTGAATTAGATGAAGTTCATGTCCTGGGCATCCCCCATCCTTAGACCCTCCATGGCGGCAAGGAAAAACTCCCAAAAACGTATGGGAAAAATGACAAAAACCTTGGGGAGAACCACAGTCAGGAGAGATCCACTCCCAGGACGGACAGGCTATAGATACACCAGGACTAATGATGAGTATTAGCATATGGAGGTACAGTTTGTAGAGATGCAATGGATGCAACGTGCATCCAGCCAGGGGTCAGGATAGTCAGGAGGCTGCGGCTGAAAAATAGCCCCTCCCCTCTAAAAGGGACACCGGGTGACTAGTGATGAAGAGACTAGTCAACTAGATATTAGAATTAGAAAAGAAAAATAAAATAAAGACAAGTGGTAGGTAGAGTGAGAAACAAGGGATAGGACTCAGTGGCTGTACTTCCCCCAGTATTATAGCTTCTAGTGCAGTGGTTCCCAAACCGGTCCTCAAGGATCCCTGTGGGTCCTGGTTTTTGTTCCTACCGATTGAGCACAGACCTTTTAACCCAGGGGTCCCCAAACTACGGCCCGCCTCCACATTTGGTCCGGCCATTGAACAATATCAGAGAGCATTTTGAAAAAAATTTTTTTTCCATAGTGTTATTTATTTCCTGTCTTTTTCTGTGAAGAACTCAGAGAGGGTTATTCGGTTATTATCTATTTAATTCATAGTCTTATTATTATTATTATAATACTATATTATATTATATTATTATTTTTACTTTATTTACTTTTGTTCCGTGAAGAATCTAGAAAGAGGTTTTTGAGTGTGGCTTTCTGAAAAACAATACATTTTTACATTTAGGCACTCCTGCAATCGTCACACTTTTTCTGTTACAAACTGACCCCGGCCCCTCATCAGAGAAGGGAAAAGTTATGTGGCCGTCACAGGAAAAAGTTTGGGGACCCCTGGTTTAACCAATGAGGTTTCTGCTAAAACAAGCAGGACCTGACTACAATCAACTGATTACACTTGTAAAACACCAGATTGGTACACATGTGTCATCCTGTTTTGTTGGAAAGAAATCCAGCACCCACAGCGGCCCGATATGGAATAGTTTGGGAACCCCTGTTCTAGTGCAGCTTAGACTGGACTGTGAGTCTAGTCCTTTTTCAACTAGCCTGACCATAAGCTTAGTAAAATAGGAACATTTTTAGTCTAATCTTAAATGTACAGACTGTGTTGGCTTCTTTAATATTAGCTGGAAGCTGATTCCATAAGACAGGAGCTTGGTAGCTAAAGGCTCTAGCTCCTACTGTACTTTTAGAGACCCTGCGAACTACCAGTAGACCTGCATTCTGAGAATGAAGTGTTCTGTTGGGGCGGTATGGAACCAGGGCATCGGTAATATAGGATGACCCCAAACCAATAATGGTCTTAATGTAATTTGAGGGATCATTTGAGGGAAAAAAACAGTTAATTTCTTTCTTAATTGATCTTTTTCAACATTTTATAGGGCAAGTGACTATTTTTAGTAAAATAAATAGATAAATAAAAAGATAAAGACAGTGACAGAAATTGGGGGCTGCAGCACCCACCTGTGTTGGCGAGAAAAAAAATGTTTTGGTAGATTATTTAAAAAAGAAAAAAAAATCAATAAATAAAATATATTGAAACAATGGTGTATTTAACTTTGGGGTTTCAATATGTATGTTGAAAAAGTTGTTTTTTTGTTAATAACATAGACACCACCTGACACCTTGCTTGCTACCAGGTCACGTTGGATAAGGGGCTATTTAAACGGAAACGTTAACTGTTGACAGAGGAGGCGTTAACATGGCGCAAAAACGCATTAGCGATTTTTTTCTTTACAAAAACTGAGAAGTTTGCTAAAATTCAATTCAAGGTCAAAAATGAAGATGATTATGATACTTTATAATAGTGCCCAGCGAGGAAAAGTTCGCCATCTAGCTGCACTGATTTGAATTATAATATACGGGCGCTTTTATTTCCAATACAAAAACAATACATACTGGAGTTGAACTAGAATGCTGTCTATGTAGTAGCCTTGTAGTAGTAGTACGTAAACTATCCGGCATGTGTGTGTACTGTCATTGTGCACACCTTGGAGAAAAAGCAGGAGGATAAAAAATTATGACTGAAACAGCTGTTTTTAGATGGGAAAAAAATAAATAAGATCCTCAGCATGCCCTGCTGTGAGTGACTTCTAGGATACTAATTATATTATTATTCATTATATATATGTATATATTATACTTTTATTCATTATATTATTTATTTATTTATTTATATGAGTACATAAATTTACAAATTAATGAAATACTGATAAATAGAAAAAAAAAAATCAAAATGAACAGAAACAGATATACACTTTTCACACAACGTCACACACAGTTTTGGCCCCAATAAAGTTTTTTTGCCAATTTTTTTTTTTTTTTTCCGTTTCATAGTGTTTAACTCATTACCTGCCATTGACAATGATAGATATCCAATTCATTTAAAGTGCGTACGACAGGAGAAAAAAGTCTTAAATAGGATTGTTATGTGAATTAGAATCAGATTTTGAGATTCAATTAGACTATATACAACAATTTAGCAAAGCGCAGATGACGAGAAATTAGTCTTTTAGTCTGCCGGTTAGCCACACCTACCATTATAGGGCTCTAGCGTCCCCAACAGGTGGATGACGTCAGCGGAGTCACGATTTCATCTGATTTAGTATGCAGCTCATTGAGGGGGAATTATTCACAACGAGGAAAACGCGACGAAGAGAGCCGCAAAATGTCATGGTTTCAGTCTCTCTACTCCGATCTTTTTACAGGATATTCTTTTTATCCAAGTATTTTTTCCCAATAGCTAACTATGAATGGAATATGAAATAATAAAAATGCATTTATTCAAGACGACTTGGCAAAATTACTCCATAATGGTCAAAACTGTTGACTTCACCTTTACTGTCGCACCTCCCGAACGATATTTTATGCCACTTGGAGAATGTAAATAAACCAAGAGGCGTGACAGCTAGCCGACATGCTAACCGAACCGAGTGATGTTTTAAAGTCTTCGAAGCGGAAAATCCCACATAACTAGCCCAGATCATTTGACATGACGACTAGGTTGTCGATTGTCTTCGCCGATCGGCAAATCGCCCGGCGGAGAGCAATTTACAGCTCGTTCCCCTGCTACTATGGACAGGAGAGCTCGCCGGGAAGCAGCTGGACAATGATCGCTGAAAATTTACATGTCAATCCATGATCAAACCTAAGTAGTCCTTTATTTAAAGAAAGTTTGTAGTGTTGACTTTGTAATCGTTGTATTCGCGGCTATTTTTAACTCAAAGTTGCAATTTCTGATCAGTCGGAAAATTTGAAAGAACACTGGGCACTTGAAGAGGGGAATAAGCCGAGTATACTAGTATACTACTATATACATACAGTGGGGAGAACAAGTATTTGATACACTGCCAATGGGTTTTCCCATTGACTGTGTATCAAATACTTGTTCTCCCCACTGTATATATACGTATATAAACATATATATACAGTGGGGAGAACAAGTATTTGTATATATATATATATATAAACACTGTACATATATACACATATACACATATGTATACATACATACATATATACATAATACTAGTATACTAGTATGCTGTCCCGCCGGGGGTATGTGCGACAAGCCGCCGGTCGTCGGCCGAGGGGACTAGGAGCATGTCACAAAATGCAAGCCACCTACATATTAAAATGATCCCAGTATTTGAAATAATACAAAACATGGTGTTTATTCACTTCCTCGTAAGTCCCATGGTCCCACAGTAGTAGGGCTTGTTTTGGCCAATATCCACCGGTGAATGGGAACCTTTTGAAACCCCAAAAAGGCACACACGCCTTTCCCTCCTACAGCAAGATTTTTCGCAGCCGTTTGGCTCGCGTGATGCAAAAAATAAACGTATTAATCTGCAAAATAAGCTGAATCCTTAGTCCTTCTCATACAACAGTACGGTTGTATAGTGAAGAGGACTCCTTCCTCCGTACACGTAACAGCGCCCTTTTTCTCAACTCGAGACTGTTGCCGGAAGTCACTCATTTTCATGGCGCGGGATTAAAAAAACTAAATAAATATAGCGATCGCTTCCACACACATCCAAGCAGTCCATTTCATTCAGGGGCATAAAATACCGTGTGTATTATGAAATAAACATGCTTTTTCGTGTCTTTTTCGTGACACTTTAAACTGGGAGGACTGGCTGAGCATGAACAAACTAAAAACACGATCACATTGTCAGGACACGTCTCAATATTTTAACATTACATTATAGTGACCCCTCACTACTTTGCGCTTCAAACTAAAAAAATTAACTAATAAATACACACGAGCTCCCCCGATCCGATCAAGTAGTCTCCCCCTCCCTCCTGCTGCTTTTCTTGGTCTGGCAGTGCACTAGAGTTGCTTATTAAAGTTAACGCTGATTGACAGACATTAAAATTTGATTTTACCAGAGATGCTTGGAAGCTGAAACTTCAAAGAGCCGCATGCGTCAGTCATCATTTAGCTTGTTAAACAGTTGATGTGGCAACTCTTTGTGCGTAGGTGAGCAGCTTGAGCGTATTTAAATGGACTCACTTAATGAAGCATTTAATAAAGACAAGATTTTTTCTACTTTATTCTTGTTTAAAAATAATTCGGTGGGACAGTAACATGTTTAAAACTTTTAATAATTATTACATTTGAAGTGCTTAAAAAACACTAATGAAAAAAATACATAAATTTTTTTTTGTTTACATTAAACTTTAGGGTAAAAAAAGTAAAAAAAAAAAAAAAAAAAAAAATGTCATAAGTATCTCTTTCCAATTCTAAATCTGAATAAATACATTGAACACACACACAAGAAAGCTACTTTGCGTTTTTTCCACTTTTCCATTAACCGCAAAAAATGAGGGATCACTGAAAATACAGATTTAATTGTAACCAGTTTTGGACATTTTTAAAATGACAATGACGAGTCGATAACAAGCTAAAAAAATGTGTTTTGGGAGACTAAAACATAACTAGACTAATGCCAGTTTTCGTCTGACGAGACGCGAACGAGATGAAAATGCGCAATGTGTGACATTTTATGTGTAGTTAGCCTGCATCGTAGCAGTGTCTGGTTGTGTCACTCATGTATTGTGCTGCTGCTCTCCAGTCTCCAGGCTTGCACACAAGCACACATGGTAAGATTTGTTTTCTCATCTTGGCCAGAGAGAATATGCAATGTTGCTTTAGCCTTTAAACGTCTGTGCTGAGTGTTCATCACACACATTAAATGTAACTCGTAGAGGTAGCATTGTCGCATTTTTATTAGCACTGGGCTAATGCTAACGGGGAGTATCCTCTCAGACAACTTTTTTCAAACACAGTTAGTTGCGTCTAGGGGGGTATAATTAATTGAAAATAATGTTCTGTTTTTCTGCCTTGTGTGTATTTTCACCAAGTTGGCGTTTTCCTTGTAGACGCTAAAATATGTGCTCGTCTATCAATGTTCATTAAAGTAGTTGGAAACTTTTATTTACAGTGGTATGAAAAAGTATTTGAACCTTTTGGAATTTCTCACATTTCTGCGTAAAATCAAAATCCAATCACATAGATGAAAAAACAGTGTCTGCTTTATCTAAAACCACCCAAACATTTATAGGTTTTCATATTTTAATGAGGACAGTATGCAAACAATGACAGAACGGAAAAATAAGTAAGTGAACCATCACATTTAATATTTTGTGGCCACCCTTTTGGCAGCAATAATTTCAACCAGACGCTTCCTGTAGCTACAGATCAGTATGGCACATTGATCAGGACTAATATTGTACCATTCTTCTCTGCAAAACTGCTGTAGTTCAGTTAGATTCCTGGGATGTCTGGCATGAATCGCTGTCTTTAGGTCATGCCACAACATCTCAATGGGGTTGAAGTCTGGACTTTGACTTGGCCACTTCAGAACGTGTATTTTGTTTTCTGAAACCATTCTGAAGTTGATTTACTTCTGTGTTTTGGATCATTGTCTTGTTGCAGGATCCGGCCTCTTTTTAGCTTCAACTGTCTGACAGACGGTCTCAGGTTTTCCTACAAAACATCCTGATAAACTTTTGAATTAATTCTTCCATTAATGATTGCAAGTAGTCCAGGCCCTGAGGCAGCAAAACAGCCCCAAATCATGATGCTCCCTCCACCATGCTTCACGGTGGGGATGAGGGCTTGATGTTGGTTAGCTGTCCCATTTTTCCTCCACACATGACGTTGTGTGTTACTCCCAAACAATTCAACTTCATCAGTTTCATCAGTCCACAAAATATTTTGCTAAAACTTATGTTGAGTGTCCAAGTGCCTTTTTACGAACCAGCAACAATGTATTTTTTTTAGACAGCAGTATCTTCCTCTGTAGAGTCCTCCAATGAACACCATTCTTGGTCATGGTTTTACATATTCAGTAGTTGATATGTGCACAGAGATATTGGAGTGTGCCAGTGATTTCTGTAAGTCTTTAGCAGATACTCTAGGGTTCTTTTTTACCTCTCTGAGTATTCTGCGCTGAACTCTTGGCGGCATATTTGGTGGACGGCCACTCCTTGGGAGAGAAGCAACAGTGCCAAAATTTCTCCATTTGTAGACAACTTCTCTGACTGTCGATTGATGAACATCCAGACTTTTAGGGATGGGTTTGTATCCTTTCCCAGCTTTATACAAATCAACAATCCTTGATCACAGGTCTTCAGACAGCTCTTTTGACCGAGCCATGATGCAAATCAGACAATCCTCATTAAAATATGAAAACCTATAGATGCTTGGGTGGTTTTAGCTAAAACAGACACTGTTTTTCATCTGTGTGATTTTGACAAAGATCAGATAACATTTGATGGTGATTTTATGCAGAAATGTGAGAAATTTCAAAAGGTTCAGATAGTTTTTCCATACCACTGTATTTAGATTGTTTTAATTTTTTTTAAAAATTTTACCGGAGAAAACATTTTGAGTAAACGTCAACTAAAACTAAACAAAAATTAGTCTTGAGTTTTCTTTGACTTGAGTAAAGACAAAACCACACTGATTTTAACTTATTTTATTTGGCAACAAACAAACAAAAAAACAAAAACAAACAAACAAACAAAAAGATTGCATTCCACTCAAAAGTGCATTTACAGTAAGGGCTAGCGGATGGCAGATGATCAGTCTGTGATAACTTTTATGTGACCGTGTCAGCCTTAATGGATTTTTGTTGAACTTCCTTTTGAAGTACATTGTTTAGAATGATAAAGGCAGTTTATGTTATGATGTTAAACAGCACTCGGATGACGAATGTATCCATTTCAACTCATTTAGTTTGACACATGCGCCCCTTGAGGATGTAATTTACTTTCATCAATCTTCTGTTTCGTGAGTGATGGCAATGTTCCTGCTGACTATTCGACGACAGTCCAAACGACAGCAGGAGTGTCATTAGGTCAACATTGGCTTTATTAATGTCAGCAAGCAAGCGCACACTGCAATTTTTTCTTTCTCATGAGAGCAACAGGAGTCACTTCCTGTCTCGACCAGGGATGGCTCCAGTGCGTCTGCTGAGTTATCTGGCCTCACTATGGGATCCATATGTGTCAGCCCCCATGTTTCACCACCCCGGGTCACACTGTGATCTACTGTCCTCCACACCCTGTGCAAATGCCAAACATCTTTAACGTCATGAGCAATATGTTTAACAAGGAAAAGGCTGCTCATCGGTTCTAAACGCAGGCCACATCTTGAGGTATGGCGGCACAATACAAGGGGATGAGGAGGTATTAATGAAACAAGATGTTTAATAGTCTTGCGATGAATAAATTATTCCACAGAAAATGTTTGTAAGAAAATAAACATGAAAAAATAAGATTGTAAATTGTCACATTTCAGTTAAAAGCAAGAACTGGTTAGTATAGTAAATCTTATGACCTCGGGGAACATATTTTTTTTTCAGTATTAAAATAAAGTGTAATTGCACATCCACTCAGTGGGTGGCAAAGGCGCTCTAATTTTCAGAGTATGCGCAATATTTTTGAACCAAACAAGAGCAAACAGCAAGAGATATGAAAAGCTAAGACGAGAAAAATATGACGAAGCGTATGTAGCGTTAAGCTTTGACTTTTAATACAGTTGGAGACATGAAAAGACAAGTCTGAAGCCAAATCATTTAGGACATCACTTAAAGACATTAGACCCCAATCACAATGATAAGTCGCTTAATTTTTTTTTCAGCGAAAACGTGCCGAATATTGCTAACAATTGTTCAGCTTGTTAGTGTTTCATCAGTAAACCAGCGAGCACTATTAGCATCATATAAGGTGGCATAGCCAGTGACGTGCGGTCAGGGGAGGCAGGTGAGGCAGAGCCTCACCTGTCATCATGACAAAAAAATAATTATAGCATCAAATTTATATTAATATTTGTCCATTGCTCTTTATGTATAACTCATTTCAAACATTTTTTATAGTCAAAATCGCTGAATTTGCCAATTTCCTGTTCAAATAAAGAAATGAAACGAGAGGTGCGGCAGCAACGAGTAAAGCCTCACCTCTGATTGCGCAATCCATAACAAACTGGGTTGATACATGGAATTGGAGCGTGCTGGTTGCCGTACATCTGCATGTCGCCATTATAATGTTTCCAGATACGTTTATTTGACCTGATTTTCCACAGTCTGGCTAATGTCTTTAACCCTTAAAGTTTAATGTTTGTTAGCGATATATTTAGTTTTGCTGATGGGAAATGAAACCACAGTGAAAAGGCACAGCTTGCGGCAGATAGTACTCTGCCGCACTGAAAGGGGGCGTACGTGAAACTGGACTTTCCGTCAAGAGTGGACGCGATTAACACCACACCGGAGCTAAAAGGTTTGCTTCAAACTGCGGGACAGAAGATAACTCGCGCTTTTCAAACGGACTGGTACACCCGAAAAGACTGGCTATGTGGCTGTCCTTCGAAAAATCGCCTTTGCTGCTTTCCCTGCCTTTTCTTCTCAACTTGTGCCAATGTCTGGACTAACACGAGATATTGTGACATTAAAAAACTACCACGAAGCCTCAGCAAACACGAGAGCTCGACCATTCACATTCAAAGCCTGATTGCTTTAAAAACTTTTGGAAGCTCAAGGATCGATTTGGCTTTGACGAACAGCGGAAGCTCAACGGTAGCATCCAGAATGCTAAGGTAAAGAGTTTGAAAGACCTCATTAATGCAACCTGCATCCTAGCTAAACAGGAGTTAACATTTCGTGGTAACAATGAGCGTGTAGGCTCTTCTAAACGTGGCATATATGTAGAACGATTACATGGTTTTGCTGAGAAAGATGGAAGGTTAGCTTGACAGAGCATTTGGACACATCACTGTGTGTTCTGGCTTGTCAAATAGAACACAGCGATCTAATTGAAGCAATCCTCTCCATTGAGGCGGAGAGATTTTTTTTTAAAGTAAAGGAAAATAAGGAGAACTTTTACAAAAAGGGCGTAGGTTTGCATAGGGACAGTAGGGACATAACACTACCAACTTTTCAGGATGCTAACGTTGTCTCCACCAACTTTTAAGCAACCTTACCTTTTTTGCATGATATAATGTTCAGTTATACAGAGAATTTAGATTTTTCAATAGTTCCATATGTTGTAAGGATAGAATTGACCCTACCATTATTAAGTGAATTATTTTCATTATGTTTATGTTTGCTAATAAAAACCAGACCTTTATTCAGGAAGTTTTCAAAATGTTTCTTTAGTATTTTTTGAAAACAAAGGTTTGAATCGAACAGTGTATCATCTGAACCAATGCACGTAAAAGTTATTATCAGTAGATAAGGATTTATTTTGCATTGATCATTTTGCCTATTAATTAAGTTCTTATACATGAGAAATGTGGCCCTTTACCCCCTTCATCCAATCTGTTTGGTCTTATTAATGTCCCGTCCCCAGCAAAAAGTGTACCTATAGGCAGGTTATGCTGTTATATCGTCCCTACGAATGTTGAGACCAAACCTATGCCCTTCCAAAATAACACCGGTTTTTGTGGTGAAGGACAGGCGCAAGACCACAAACAGTTTTAATTTCAATTTTATAAAAAAAAGAAAAGAAAAAAAAAAGAGCTTAGACTAAGAAAAATACAATAGAATATTTAAAAACTAAATTTTGGCCTTAAATAAAATATTATTTGTTTTTCTTTTCACACATTTTGTTTAGCATTCTGTAATAAATTGATTAAAGTATCAGAATTAAAAGTTTTAAAAACAACTGAATATTTCACCAAAGGTCATAATTGAATTCTGTGGTTTTGTACACCACTCTTTACTCTCATTTATGTTGCATGAATTATAGAATTGCGACGGCCAACACATTGAGTGTGTAGAGCAAATGCATGTTATTTTCTTACTTTTACGTATCGATAATATGTACCGTGTGTGCGTGTTTTGTGAAGAATGCTAATGAGATATGAAATAACCAGTTGCCAATTGAATAAGCTACCCTTTTTGGTTTATATATTTGGAAATCTGACACTAAAGGAGTCAGTGCCTCACCAACCATGAACCTCACCGCACGTCACTGTGGCATACCAAGTTGCTCCGTGCAAAAAAATCTCACAACATAGCAAAGGAGCTGATACCCAGGACATGAACTTTATCTAATTCACCTACTGTTTCTGACTGTGTATCATATTGACTCTGCAAAGCCTTCTGAGACAACCTTGTTGTGATATAGGGCTCTAAAATAAATAAATAAATAAATAAATAAAAATACCGCCTGCAGCAAAAAGAAAAACTATCCCTGTTTCCAATGACACAGTTTTTTTTCGTTCAATTAATTTCCATTTTTTCGGTCAAATTGTTTGGCAAATTGTCCTCATGAGTTAATGTTGCTACTCAATTTTAACGAATTATTACAGTGGTACCTCAACTTACGATCACATCGACAAATACGATCGTTTTGACATCCGACGTAAAATTTGACTCGTCATTTGTCTCGACATATGACGACGTGCTCGAAATATGACTATTAATGACAGCGTTGCAATTTCATTGTTTTCCCGCAAGACGGACGCACGGCGGATTTTCTTGTGAGAGAAATCAACATGGATCCCAAGAAGGTTAGTGCAGGTGGTGAAAGAAGGATTCTCGATTCTCGGTTAGCAGCAAAAAAAAAAAAGTGCAGTAAGCATTTATTTTATGTAAATATGTCGAAGTACAATACTAGTGTGTTACTCAATGAGGCGGCTGCCATAGTAAATGTAGTTAGCGGCCGCCTTATGTGAACAGAGCTTTTACGGTAAAAATTCTTGTGAATAAATACTTAAATTCCCAAATTCTCTGTGGATATGGATATAAAACAGTCTTGATTTTTGGTTAAAAGCAACAAAAAAAAAAGCCCATGCAGTTAGAATTTATTTTACATAAATAGGTCGAAGTACGATGCTAGTGTGTTACTCAATGAGGCGGCTGCCATATGTAAACAGAGCTTTTCCGGTGAAAATTCTTGTGAACAAATGCTTAAACCCCTGAATTCTTTATAGGTATGGACGTCTCGATTCTTGGTTAAAAGTTAAAAAAAAAAACATGTACTTCGCATTAATTTTATGTAACTATGTCGAAGAATGATATAGTCTCTTAGCTCCTTGTTGTGATAAGTAGGCTGCCACAATGGCTTTTTCCGTTGAAAATTCTAGTGAATAAATGCTTCAATCCCTAAATTCTTTATAGATGTAAAAGAGTCTTGATTCTTGGTTAAAAGCAAAAAAACGGGCAGGTTGCATTTACCCTACGTATTTATGGCGAAGAATGATGCCAGTGCCGTAGCGGTTAATTTCTCCCATTGATTTTTTTCACGTTTCAAAATGCATGCATGGTACGAAAAATATATTAAATTACCTTGAATCCTTGAACAAATCCCTCCAGAGACTGTACTGTATTTTTACTGTTTGGATGTGATTTTTTTTTTCTTTTAATTCAGGCAAATTGATGTGCTTCGTCTTTTCTGTTACAAAGAAACAATGTTAATAAAGTTACACTATATTGTACGTTGCTCTATATTACTTTTTCTTTAATATTAAAAAGGACACGATGTTGTGCTTATAATAATAACTTTACGGACAAATGATGCTATTTACAGTGGCGGCAGAGAGTTGGGGGTGGGTGGGAAATGTTAACGTCTTCCTGAGAATAAATAAACAAATAAATAATAAAAATAAAGTAATATAATAATAATAAAATAAAACAATTGAGAAGCACTGGTGTAGACACTGTTGAGTTTGATTTCTACATGGATTTTTTTAAAGGGTTACAGATACAGAAGGAACCAATAATACTAAAGTGTAGAACATTGTCAAGCTCTTTACTGTAATAAAATGTGGGCATTTTGTTATTCATTCCCTCATTCATCTTCTGAACCGCTTATCCTCAAATAATGTAAAACATGTCAGAGCAGAAATGTATCATTATTTTGTAAAGTAAATGCTGATTCAATTTTATTTGAACCCTTTATAGGGCAAATTACTATTTTTGGAGATGTAAAAAAAAAACAAACTACCTCATAAGGAGCTGCTGTCCCCATATGTAGACACATAGTCATAAAATAATAATAATCAAATCAAAATAAATAAAAACAGAAATACTTTGATTCTAATATCATTGAGATCATTCACTGCAAGCCTCTCTCAGTCAAAATGGTTTGGACATTTAGCGCAGTCAATGGCAGCCTTTTTGTGTTCTATAACAATAAAAATAACGTTCCTAATACTAATATGTAAAAATAATGTACTTTTTAATTTTACTTTAATGTGCACAGAAAAATAATGTAGCGTAGCAGTAATAGTGACGATAAGATAAGATCTGGTGTTTGTATTCAAACAAAGTTTGATATGTGGTGTTACTGTCTTCACCACATATTCCAAACATATCAATAACAACGTGATTTGCCGTAGCTGATCAAACAACTAATATGAAGCCGTTACCTTCAATCTAATAGGAACAACCCTACAGTTAATGTGTTTTGCGACAAACAGGCTGCCAAACAGACCTTGAGGCCTGAGATGTGGTCCATTACAGGAAAGTTCTGTCAGTCTCGCAGAAACCACAACCTTGAAAGCGAGGCCTCAGGTCTGATGGATAAAGTGTGCCGCAGATTGGAGCGGCACACCCCCACCCCGTCCCACCCTCATGTCTTGCACACATCGGCGGAGCAGCTTTCATGTGAACGCGGGCCCGAGGCGCAGCGGCCTAGAGTCTACAAGCAGGGATCAACCGCACGACCACTGGGTCCCAAGACTCCCAACTGGCCTGTGTGAAAAAACGTGCATGCTTGGGTTCAATTTAGGATTTGAGCTGATTTGATTGGATTTTCTTGGCCCTGCTTGGTGAGAGAAGGGTCGCTTTATACTGATGTGAAAGGATATTTTGTTATAAAGTGTCAACGCAGTCATAATTAAGTAAGACTAATTCAGTTTACATTTTTAGTCAAAAAAAATGTGTCTTGTTTAATCTCCCTCACAATCTATCTTTGACTGTTGTTCTTCAACATTCTACAGCAAATACCACCCGAAAAAGTACTTTGTTCTCTGAGTAGCTACATTAAAATAGAGTAGTGTAGTAGGCCCAAATGTTAGAAAAAACAAAAAAACAAACAAACAAACAAACAAACAAACAAACAAACAAACAAACAAACAAACAAACAAACAAACAAACAAACAAACAAACAAAATAATACAAGGGTTTATTTAAAGCATAAAAATAGAGTACTAACACTGTGCTTAGATTTCAGGAGGGTAAAAAGTTTTTAGTATTTAAGGACTGAGTAGAATTTTATTCCCCTTCAAAGTTGTTCCTAGACATTTGAAAATAAACCGTTCTAATACATCATATGCGAAATCTTTTGTTGCTGACTTTGATACAACTGAACTGTACCTAATAAATGTTCTGTGGTGGATTAAAAAACATCAATGTTTCATGTACCACTACAGGGGGTCTGCTTACAACTAGTGTTATCGCCACGAAGAGACTCGTTCCTGCAATGCACATTATGGCCAGCAGATGGCGATTCCATATGCCATAGTGGTACCACCAATCGGCCTTAAAATGTCGCTATCTCCACTCAATAGTTAGAAAATAATGCATGCAAGACAATTCAAAATAACAACACATATAACATAACATAATTTGTTCTAGTATCAAAATTAATTAATTTAATACAAATAATATAATGCTAACTAAATATATAGCAGTTTTAAAAGTCAAATCCGCTAGTGACATGTATTAGTAAAGAATTAGATGCACTGCTGGCCAAAAGTATTGGCACCCCTGCAATTCTGTCAGATAATGAAGACCAAAGAACTGTCTGAGGACTTGAGAAGCAAAATTGTGAGGAAGCATGGGCAATCTCAAGGTTACATGTCCATCTCCAAAGACCTGAATTAAAGCCCATGGCACTGTGGCTAACCACCCTAGATGTGGATGGAAAAGAAAAATTGATGAGAGATTTCAACGAAAGATTGTGCGGATGGTGGATAAAGAACCTCGACTAACATCCAAACAAGTTCAAGCTGTCCTGCAGTCCGAGGGTACAACAGTGTCAACCCGTACTATCCATCGGCGAAGGGTAACTTTGCATTCAAATGATCAGGTAATTTTCGTCCAACTGCCCGTTTTTGGGCAAAAAAAAAGTAATTTAGTTATTTCTGCGTCCATATATTTTTTGTAAAATTTCAATCTAAAAACGACGAGGGCCAGATAGCAAGCAATATTGACATTGGAATTCAACCTAAATAAGTGGTGATTGTATACAGAAAAATGCAAATTTTGCTTTTGTTGAGTAAAATTAAGATGATTCTGCATGCTTCCCTCAAGTATCAAGTTTCTTAAGTGAAAATTGAGTGATTTATTACCCTTTGAACACTAAATACACTAAATAAAAAAGATTTAAGTTGCTATTTTGGGCAAAAACCTATATGATATGTTAAATATGGCTATTGATCCTGAAAACATAGGTGATTATCTCTGCATTTGGTGATTTTTGTGCATCTAGCGTAAAAAATGAGAATTTTATAGCCATTTCAAGTTTTGTTACACTTGTATAAAATAATAATCGGGATTTTATGAGGGAACGACTTTGAATTTTTTTATGTCGCTGCTCATATATGCCGAAGCGAGGTTTTGGTTTTAGGTAGCTAGTGGCTTTGGTTTTGAAAATATTTGAATTAAAAATTTTTGAAAATAGGCCCCGTATGGATTGGCCCCGAGCCGTGTCCAGTCAACTGATAATTAAGTATATGAGCAAGCTGGAAAAAAAAAAAGTTTTAGACATTTTTGGGCTGTTCTGATAGCCCTTAAAAAAATGTTTTTTTTTTTTTTTTTTTTTTTTTTTTTTAAGGTTTCATAGCACTCCCTGGACAATACAGAATAAAAACAGAAACTTGAATCATTTTGGGAAAAAATGAAAATAAAAGTGTAAACCATGGAAATAAAAAAGTTAAAAAAAGAAGAAAAAACTACAAACCAAACTACATACCTTAAATCTTCCTTCCCAACAAAGGCCACAGACAGTGGGAGTTGTCAGGCAGGATTGTGTGCAGTGTGAAAAAAACATTCACACGTTCACACAGTGTTACAGCACTAAATACCAGCGGGAGCCAAGAATAAATTGCCTGTCTGTTACTATTTAAATGTAGCATTAAGTCTTGATTTACGCCTGTAATTCTGGATGGCGAAACACTCGGTGAATGTTACAGCTCGCAGCAATTTATGGCTGAAACCAACACCAAAATGAATATTTGACTTAATTGCCGTTTGCGGAAGAATGATGCTGGGCTGACTTGACTTTACATAATGTTTCTGTTGCGCAGATGTGTGTGTTAGATTAAATTCATGCATAGTTTCATAGTTTGCAGTTGAAACGCTATTTCTTTAAAGTGCGTATGACACCAAAAAGCATGTTTATTTCATATTTCACACGGTGTATTATGCTTCTGAATGAAATAGACCGCTTGGATGTGTTTGGAAGTGATCGTTTTATATATATTTAATTTTTGAATCCTGAATTAAATGGACCGCTTGGATGTGTGTGGAAGTGATCGTTTTATACATTCAATTTTTGAATCCCGCGACATGAAAATGAGTGACTTGCGGCTTCAGTCTCGGGTTTAGGATGAATGCGAATGTGACGTCACCCGGGTCAGCATCTCACAATACAGCATTGCTTTATAGCGTGCAGATGGACTACTGATTCAGCTGATTCTGCAGATTAATTATTTTTCGCATCACGCCAGCCAAACGGCTGCAGAAAATTGTTGCTTCACCATGGAGAGACTTGTGAGCCTTTTCGGGTTTTAAAAGGTTCCCGTTCACCGTGGATATTGGTCAAAACAAGCCCTACTACTGTGGGACCATTGGACTTACGAGGAAGTAAGTAAACATCGTATTTTGTATTGTGTCAAATACTGGGATCATGGCACACGTTTTAATACGGCGGTGACTTGCATTTTGTGGCTGATTGTCCACCGAAAATGGCACTAGGCCGACGACCGGCGGCTTGTTCCCCTGTGTTCTGTCAAATTTTCAACCCCATCAGAAATTGCAACTTTGTGTTATAAATGTCCGCAAATACAGCGATTATGCAGTAAACACTACTAACTTTCTTTAAATAAAGGACTATTTATTTACATTTGATCATGGACAGAAATGTAGAAAAATTCTCCTCAGACACATCCTGCCATGTTCGCTGCACATCAACTGCACGCCGCTCTCTGTTTACGTCTTCGCCGTGTAGGAAAGCATTATTTTAAGCCATATTTGTGTTGACCATGTGACAGTTACACGCTCCTCCGACGTTGGACGGTTTGTCCGGCGCTACTCTTCAGCTCCTTCCCTGGCGAGCTCTCCTGTCCGTAACCGGAGAATGAGCTGTAACTTGCTTGCCACCGGGCGGGTTGCCGATTGGTGAACACAATCGACAACCTCGCCGCTGTGTGAATTGATCCGGGCTAGTTTTGTGTGATTTTTTGCTTGGAAAAGCGAAAATAAGACTTTGAGACGTCACTCGGTTCGGGTTAGCATGTCGGCTAGCTGTCACGCCTCCTGGTTTGTTTACATTCTCTGAAGGGGGGCAGGGAAATGACAAAAGCCTTACTACGGTGGCATAAAATATCGTTGAAGGGGTGCGACAGTAAAGGTGAAGTCAACAGTTTTGACCATTATGGAGTAATTTTGCAATGTCGTACTGAATAAATGCATTTTTATTATTTCATATTCTATTTAGCACATGCAATTGCGGAAAAATACTCCGATAAAAAGAATATCCTGTAAAAATAGGAGTAGAGAGACTGAAACAATGACATTTTGCGGCTCTCTTCGTCACATTTCCCTCATTCGGAATTATTCCCCCTCAATGGGTTGAATTCTAAATCAGATGAAACCATGAACCTGCCAACTTCATCCTCGTGTTGGGGACGCTAGAGCCCTATAATGGTAGGCGTGGCTAAACAGCAGATTAAAAGTCAAATTTCTCGTCATCTGCGCTTTGCCAAATTGTTGTATATAGTCAAATCGTCTCAAAATCTGATTCTAATTCACATAATAATGCTATTTAAGACTTTTTTTTAATCCTGTCGTACGCACTTTAAGCTACAAAGACAGCTTGGGCAATTATGGGATTTCAACACAATACGAATCGTTGGAGTAATCAATGTTGCTCATTTAAACTTGATCAAAGCATTTTTTTTTTTTACATTGTTTTGTTGTTGAAATTTTACTCATTGGCTGCCATTGATTGCGTAGTATTTTCATCAACAATGAAGTTTTGTACGGTTTATAGATCATATTTGCTTAACTAAATAGTAAAAAATACCAATTAAAAGTCTTTTTTGGACAAATTATTTAGTTTACAGCATTAAAGTCATTATTATTCAGCCCCCCTCTAATTAATTTGGTGTTGTTTTATTTAAAAAAAAAAAAAATGCTGACATATTCACTATGAAGTTGCCAGTATCTTAAACTCAATAATCACATAACCTGACATTATTAACTGAGACCATGTCTTACACGTAGCATGGTATTTGGCTTTTTTCTACGGTCTTTTTAAACCAAGTCTCGCAATCAGTCCACAATAAATGGCTGGACGGTCTGTCCTAACACAAGGAACACAGGTGAATGCCCGATATCCAACTGATAACACGACTGACAAGACTCTAAGAGCCCCTTTGACGGTGAATGGCAAATTCCACAACTCTCGTTGCCCGGACAATAGTAACTCCCGAATCTTCCTGTCCAATCCACAAACAGACAATAATTCCAAACACATCCTTGGTCCGCCCTGCGAGAGCCTTCAAAAGACTGAATGTTTAACTAATCATTGTCATTTTTCTCGGGAACCTTTTGTTGATGTATGATAGGCCTCGCCTCCCCACCTGAGTGATTCTGTTTCGCCATGCCGTTTTGATCTGTTTCGACCTAAATAAATTGTCAGCTTGTTTTCAGTGTGCCTTCTTTAAACCTTTCAAAATGGAGTCAGTACAAGGGGTTAAGACTAAGGTAAACGTGCAGAGTTTGCCGATCAGGCCGGATTGCCGGGGTCCTGCCGGATTGCCGTGGTCCCGCCGGCCCTGCCCGTTGGAGCTGCATCAGCGCGGGTCCGGCTGGCACGATTCCGGCGGTCTGTCTAGAAGGTCAAATTCCTCAATGGACGATTATTTTTTGCCCATTGTTATAAATGCACTTAAAAATGAACGAATGCAGTTGGCTGTGGAAGTTTTTTTTTCTACAAACATGCTGGTATGGGCATAATTATTTTTTTTAGGGCAGGATCCTCGGTTTTAAAAAAAAAAAACCTGGCTAGGTGTAGACATGGCCTTAGAAATGATCATAAATCTGCACGGAATTTGTTGAAATCAGCTCCATCGGCTAGATAAATCCCAGCTAACTCGAAGATTAAGCCTAAATAAAAAAATTCTGGACTTCCCCTTTAATGAATTAGAAGAATGTCTGTATCATGTTTGTCCTCCTACTGAAACCATACATAGACTTCATTACCTATTGACGTGACACTTCGTCATTCTTTGCGTCATGCCTTATCAGAGTGGGACCGAGCTTCATTCTTCATTTAGTATAGTCAGGCGAAGACGGCACACGCTCAAGTCTAAGCTGGATTCAAACTTGGATTTTTGAAGAACTACGAAAGCTGTACCGCATACAAACAGGAAGGATTGTCTCAGGAGTGATTTGTTCGTAGATTCAAGGTAAATACTATATTTTTCGTACCATGCATGCATTTTGAAACGTGAAAAAAATCAATGGGAGAAGTGGAACTGCTACGACATTGGTGTCATTCTTCGACATATATACGTAAAATAAATGTGTAACTGCCCGTTTTTTTGCTCTATTAACAAAGAATCGAGACAGTTTTATGTCCATATCTACAAAAAATTCTGTGAATGAAGCATTTATTCGAAGGAATTTTCTTCTTTGTTTACACATGGAGGCGGCTAATTTTCGTAACTGACTAGCCTCATAATTTACGGAAAATAAATGCTGCCTGCACATTTTTTTTTTGCTTTTACTGAAGAATCAAGACTGTTTTACGTCCATATCTATAAAGAATTCAGGGATTTAAGCATTTATTCACAAAAATTTTCGCCAGAAAAGCTATGTTTACGTCAGGCGGCTGCTAGCCTCATTCGCTAACAGTATATAGTGTGTAATGATAATAAAGGGCTAGTAGTAGTAGTAGTTAAAAGAAAATAAATTCTTGAAGCACGGCAACTACACAGGACTATCCAATAACAATGAATTAAATAATATATGATGGCAAAAAAATTTCTAGAATATGTTTTTACATGAACGTGATTGCCATTTTAATGAATTAATGGCACATTTAATAACAAATGTTTGTATTTAAATCCGTGGAACTTTTAGTCTCCCATACCACAGAACTTTGAAATTATTAATTCCATATTTAATGGTGTATTTATGTAATTAACCTTGGCACTTTTAGGCAAGGCAAATTTATTTGAAAAGCACAATTTAACACAAGGTAAAAGTGGTTCACATCACATGAAAATAAGCAAGACAATTTCACTCTTTCATACACTTTGTCCTAATTTTTCTAAAGTTGGAGGGGGAGTAAATTTAACTGAAACTACTCCACAACTGGCTGAATACAGAAAATATAAAAAAAAAAAAAAAAAACAGCCTGGCTAATGATACAGTATAATTTTGCTTTAGCACTAAGTCATATAAGCTCTTTGTAAATAACCGCTAGCTTGCAGTTGCGCTCAATCTACGTGCTTATGGAGGAAGTTGGCGTGATGTCACGATGACGTCACCTAGCTTAGCAACGGGTCGCCATTTTGCGAAGGGGGTACGCATAGCTTAACAGATGTCTGAAATTCATACATTTCAGGTGTGTTTTGCATCTTTTTTCCTAAAATACGTCTTAAACGTGGCTTACTATTATCACGAGTAACTGCCGACAGACGCAAGGAGGCGGTACAATTTAAAATTACCGTGCATTGGCTTGGAAATTTGCCCTTACAAACTTGCAGCCGATAGCTGGATGAACAATCCGAAGGAATGGCCTGCAGTGGAGTTCGGAAACATCTACAACTACCTCATAAAGTCACCCAGTAAGTTGACCTTTATCAATTCTAGGTGACGAGTACCCACTATTTTTGTTTTTATTTAGTTTTTTAAAACCTTTTCATTGCCTTTAACATACTTTTTGCATGTATTTGCCTCTAATCCTTTTAACGATTGTTTTTTTTTTAGTTAGCTTTGAAGCAGTTGACCACAGTAGTCACGTAGCGTATTTAAACCGTCTTTACTTGATATAACTACATTTAAGTATTTTCTTAAGGCATTTTTTTAATATGTTCTGCCTGTATGCATCCAAACAAAACAAGTTTAGAGCGCACAGTAGTACTTTGGGTGTCAAATTCGACTCATGTAGGACGTTTCGCCGGTGTAGCACATTTTGGCAGAACACGGTAATTCACCTCCAAGCGTTATTTAATTATTTAAGTTACGGTAATAATAACCACTGCCAAGTCTATTGAATCGTAGCAGCTAATTGGAGCAAAAAATAATTAAAGTTTACTCACCAGTAATAAAATGTCGGCTGCAAACGTAAATGTGCTTGGATTTAGGCTCCCACAAGCGAGAATAGTCCACGGAACCGTCTTCTTTTACTGTTCCTCGATTAATTGCTTTCAGCCATTTGTTTCTCCTTTTCTTCTCCCGAGGAAGAATAAAGAACTTCAAATGCGGCTCCGAACTCTTCCTTGTGTGACAACCCGCAACACAGTAACTTTTAGCCATTCCGACGGAAAAAAGACAGCAAATAAGATGAAAGTTCAATGCGTTTGTATTACAAGTGACTCGTCTTCTGCCCCATTGTCAATATGCCGACACTTTGTTGTGGCTGGTGACGTCATTAAAAGTCCGGATGTCTGACTGCCTCTATGCTGTTGAAAAAAATCATCACAACAAACCTCTGTTTTTCTTCACTTCTTTGCTCTCTTCTTTCTTTTTTTCTGACACGGAGGGCTATTCTCTTTTCATTTCACCGTAACGTCGCTCAATTGTGGAGGATAAAAATAGCACCTTCAGGTAGTTGGCTCGTCTGCTGAGTGGTGAGTGAGACTAGGGACTGTAGGGAAATTATCGCATCACAGGAAAAAGTGAAACGGGCAGAAGGCACAAAAATGATTTCATTATCATTTAAAGACTTAATATGAACGGTTTTGTTGTTCTTTTGTTTAATTGTTGTTTTGTATAATTTTTTAAATACTGCTATAATCAAATATTATTTTAATATTTTTCTTGATGCCCTTGACGCTGGTGCGTCCTGAGGCAGTTGCTTAGATCGCCTTATGGGCGGCACAGGTCTGCTCTATCCCCTCATTTTCCATTTTCAAACATTTTTGAAAGAGCTTCAGTGAGCAGCTAAGGCAGCGTTAAAGAGCCGCATGCGGCTCTAGAACCGCGGGTTTCTGACCTCCACTCTAAGCCCGTTTCAAATCCTAATTCCAAACCCGCTCATGTCACTGTGTCCCAATACTTTTGGTGAAGCAAGGGACTCATCTCTTCCAATCTTTAAAGCCAAGTCCTGAGCCACTGTCACCCCAACTCTCTTGAAGTGGCAAACCACAAACAAACAATTGTCAAGATGAGTGCGAAACCTCCAAACATGGCGTTTGAAATGTAATCATCTACACATTATCTGTGCCGCATAAAAACACAAGTCCTCATCCTTCTAAAACAATCATCAGCTCCAGGCCACCATCATTACTCGCAATAAATCACATGAAGGTTGTCTCAGCATTTGAGGCAAACCGCCGCTCAGTCTCTCCTCGCGCTCTTCCGTCATCTGCCCGCACACTCACAACATTTAGGAAAGCTGGGGTTTTCTAAATGACTAAAATTAACACAATGATCTACAATTAACTTAATTGATGCTTTCACCAATGCCCATTAAGCGCTCATTAGACATCTCTCGGTGGATTTCGACCGCACAAATTACAGGGCTGCGAGAAAGACCTCCACGGCGGAGAGGACGCAAACACGAACGCAGTGACGAGGGAAAACTCTTATGGACACGCCACACGGGGAATCGTCTACTCAACATTTGCATGTATTGACAAAGTTTCTGCTTCAACATGATGCAAGGGCTTTTGCTTGTGAGAAAAGGGGACTCGTTTCTGAGCAGGTGAGTCCAAAGAGCGGGACAGAATGAGGCCAGTGATGAGACAGTCAGTCTGGGGCCTTGGACCATGTGATGATCAGACTTATCCAGCTACAATGGAACTGGTGACAGCTGAGGAAGAGGGAAGATGAAACACACTCACAACCTTTGTATGTCATGTATCAGGTAGGGGCAGGACAAAACAACAATATCACAATATATGAGCTGCCCCCCTACATTAGACATGCCACTACTTTGTCAGCTTTGTAATGGCTTCATGTCTTCTCCTATTCCCTGATTGAGCACAAAGAGCTCCCATCTTTGTTTATTGCTAAGAGCGTTTTTTCTTCTTCTTTTTTTGTGTTAACCTACAGTGTTATTAAATAGTATGTGAACCTTTTGGAATTTCTTACATTTATGCATAAAATCACCATCAAATGTGATCTGATCTTTGTCAAAATCAGACAGAGGAAAAACAATGTCTGCTTTAACTAAAACCACCCAAATATTTATAGGTTTTCATATTTTAATGAGTATAGCATGCAGACAATGAAAGAAGAGGGAAACATAAGTGACCCATCTGCCTACATCTGCCTAAGGAGACTTAAAGAGCAATTGGAACCAACTTTTACCAAACATTTTAAGTCAGGTGTGTGCCTAATCACTTATGAGTGGTGTAAAGCTGCCCTGCCCACTATAAGACACACACCTGGTAAGAATTGTCTAGATGAGAAGCATTGTCTGATTTGCATCATGGCTCGGTCAAAATAGCTGTCTGAAGACCTGCGATCAAGGATTGTTGATTTGTATAACGTTGGGAAAGGATACAAAACCATCTCTAAAAGTCTGGATGTTCATCAATAGACAGTCAGAGAAGTTGTCTGCAAATGGAGAGAATTTGGAACTGTTTCTTCTCCTTCAAGGAGTGGCCGTCTACCAAAGATGACGCCAAGAGTTCAGCACAGAATACAAAGAGAGGTAAAAAAAACCCCTAGAGTGTCTGCTAAAGACTCACAGAAATCACTGGCACAGTCCAATGTTCCTGTTCACACATCAACTATATGTAAAACTATGGCCAAGAATTGTGTTCATGGGAGGACTCCACAGAGGAAGCCACTGCTGACTGAAAAAAACATTGTTGCTCATTTAATATTCACAAAAAAAGGCACTTGGACAGGCCGCAGACGTTTTGGCAAAATATTTTGTGGACTGTTAAAACCAAAATTGAATTGTTTGGGAGTAACACACAATGTCATGTTTGGAGGAAAAAGGAACAGCTCACATGCATCAACACCTCATCCCAAATGTGAAGCATGGTGGAGGGAGCATCATGATTTGGGGCTGTTTTGCTGCTTCAGGGCCTTGACAACTTGCAATTATTAATGTAAGAATGAATTCAAAAGTTTATCAGGATGTTTTCCAGGAGAACCTGAGGCCGTCTGTCAGACAGTGGAAGCTCAAAAGAGGATGGATGCTGAAACAAGACAATGATCCAAAACACAGAAGTAAATCAACTTCAGAATGGTTTCAGAAGAAAAAAATAGATGTTCTGGAGTGGCCAAGTCAAAGTCCAGACTTGAACCCCATTGAGATGCTGTGGCATGACATAAAGACAGCGATTCGTGCCAGAAATCCCAGGAATCTGACTGAACTACAGCAGTTTTGTAGAGAAGAATGGGCCAGATCGATGTGCCAGACTGATCTGCAGTGACAGGAAGTGTTTGGTTGAAGTTATTGCTACCAAAGTGTGTGGGTGGGTGGGTGTGGGTGTGGGTGTGTGTGTGTGTGTGTGTGTGTGGGGGGGGGGGGGTACTCGATGTTGGAAAATGGGGGTGGTGAGTTAAAATATTTTATATTTGTAGAGTGTGGACTGTTGGCCCATCTTTATTTTCATTCGTGTTTCACTCATCTTTATTCAGTATTCATTCATCTTCCGAACCGGTTATCATGACGAGGTTTACAAGAGCGCTGGTGACTATCCCTGTTAACAATTGGCAAGAGGCAGGGTACACATTATCATTGTCATTACATCATGAAATTGTTATGTTCAGTTTATTAGGTTATAACTCCAAATAGCATTTGGAATGTATCATAATTGCTCTGGGGGGTATTTAGATTGGAAGTGTCATTTCATTTATTACTCTTGCACTGTAATTTATTTATACAATCTTAATTAACTTTTAAACTCAGAATGTTTCAGCGGCGACACATTTACGCATTTCATCTTTGAAGCCTCGTCACGCTGTCGTTACGTCACCCACGTGCCACTGGTTAGTCTCACTTGAAAGTGCGTAAATTGAGTTCCATGCCCGTTTTTACTTGAAGTCAATCGAACAAGTAAAACGGGGAATGTCATTTGAGTTTTTTAGTTTTATTGCCCTCATAAATAAGCATTAAACACTGTGTGGAACATGTCTTTATGCCCATATTTCCATCATTTCTTGTCCTTTTTCAAAACCCAAAGCACCACGAAAGACTACATATCGCAGGAGCCATTGTGAGGTCACAAAAGACGGACGTAGTATGAACATTTTTCATAAATTTCTGAGCGAGGCGCCACCTAAGGAGAGGGAGGCGAGGTAGCGAGCGACGGCCGGTTGGATTGAGCATGCAAATTTGAAACGTGCGGAATGAATCTAAAACTAAATTTAGCGCAAGCTAATGCAATATTTCATCGACTCGAGGAAGAGGATGGGCCAGATTTGTTGTTGTTTTCTTCGGCTCCATCGGCGAGTGAGTGACAGCAGCACCTAAAGGGCGGAAGAGTGGTCCGTGTGACGTAGGGTATGACGTAGCCCTTTGTCTTGTTCAAGGGGCAACTGAGTCGCATGCCTGAAAAAAGATTAAACTGAACCATAGACTTTATAATTGTGTTGACGGGACACATTCCACAGACACTGCGCCACGCCTTCAAGTAGGGGGCCGTCCCTCACTGCACTTGAGCTATTTGCAGTCGGTCGCAGTTATTCAACACATGCAGTGATTCAACGGCGGATTTAGGTTGAAAAAGTACGAAAGCTATACAGTATACAAACAGGAAGGATTGTCTCAGGAGTGATTTGTTCGAGGATTCAAGGTAATTATTATATTTTTCGTACCATGCATGCATACATTTTGAAACGTGAAAAAAATCAATGGGAGAAATTCACCGCTACGGCATTGGTGTCATAATTTGCAATATTTACGTAAAATATAAATGTAAACGTAAAATTTGCTGACTGCCCGTTTTTTTTTTTTTTTTTTTTTTTTGCGTTTAACCAAGAACCGACACTGTTTTACGTTCATATCTATAAAGAATTCAGGGATTTAAGAAGAAGGATCTTCAACATAAAAAAACTCTTTGTGGTTATTAGGCGGCGCCACAGTGGCTTAAAGACTAGCAGCACATTCAACATATTTACGTAAAATAAATGTTAACTGCCCATTTATTTATTTATTTTTTGCTTTCAACTAAGAATCGAGACTGTTTTACGTCCATATCTATAAAGGATTCAGGGATTTAAGTATTTGTTCACAAGAATTTTTAACATAAAAAGCTCTTTGCCTGTTTTCCACTCAGTCAGCTTTGATGGACATAGGCCCCCTATTAATCGGCCCTGCCCCCTTTGTGCCGTCAATATATAATGAAGTCTATGACTGAACTAGTTTATTGTCAATATTTTTGGAAATACTTTTTTCCAATGTTATATTTGATTTTTAAATTTTTTTTATTATCAATCTTTTCAATTTGTATATAGATGTGTGTGTTCGAGAAGCTTGATTGCATGTATACACTTTTGATAAGGTGATGGGTGCAATACCTAACCTAACCAACATGCATGTGTGATACATCATTGGAAAGCTTAAAATCTCTATTTTCTGGGGGAAGAAAAATTTTGAACAGGAGGGCATTTACAAAAAAGGACAGCAAAACAGCAAAACCTTAACTGGAGGTGAGAGCGTGCGAGGCATACTTACCTTGTTTCAATCCAAAAACTCCATGTAGCATGTATGATCAAGTGTCAAGACACAGATGTGAATGGCCACAGCCGGATTTTCAGGGGATTTTATGGGTGAGACATGGTAATATAACAAGGGTCTCGATGCAGACATCAAGGAGTGGTTGAGATGTTGTTTTTCATATATTTACCCTTTTAAACGTTTTTTTTTTTTCTTTTCAATTTTTCTTTGTTTGGATCGATTATTTATCATCGAACATATCGGGGAAAATGTGACAGTAACCCCAAAAAAAAAAAATTAAGCCATAGTTATGCGGTAGATATCCGTGACTTATTTACAGACACCATTTTTTTGGTTGTGATGTAATTTGTTCAAAACTTTAAAATATGCGAGTGAATATTTTTTTAATATTACAATATGAATAATATTAATATTAGACATTAATTAATGATTCTAAGCTAAAAATGACAGACATTTTGAATAATAAATATAATGACTTACCTTCTTTTTATGTCTGGGTTGAAACAAAAGCGGTTGCGCGACGTCTATAAACGAGGGTTCCCAGGGTATAACAGACAAATTAAAAATAGTTCGGGGACTTAATACGCCATGAATCTGCCAAGGCAGACATATAGTTCTATCAAACACAACAGTTCTTTTGGCTTAAAATACAGCAGTTTATTTTGTGTTTTACGCCATATGTATTTATATACAGGGTGACCCAAAAAAAAGTTTATACTGCCATAATACAACTTAAATGCCATGTTTATTCATCTTAGAATTAGAATTTAATCACAAATTATACATTATTGTAAAGAACATGTACAGTACACTCTATTTTTCAATGTGTCCTCCCTTAAGTGTCACAACAGCCTGCGGAACGCTTGACAGGTCTTCTTTATGTAGAATGCTGTCATCTTTTCCCAAGATCTAACAATGGACCTCTCCAAGGCTGCCACAGAAGTCTGTGGCTTCTTACAGGCACTGTCCTCCAAAGTTGCCCATATGCTATAATCCAGGGGATTGAGATCTGGACTCTGGGGTGGCCACATATCACCTTGTCAATCAACTTTTTGGTCCGCACAGATCGGCACTTCCAGACCCAGGTTTTCGTGAGGCTGTTCCAGTATCTTTCAGCTTCTTTTTAACTTTGTAGACTGCACATCTGGATATTCTCAGATTTGCTGCAATCTCAGTAGGTGTCAGACCGGCACGCAGCAATTCAGGTACAGCTAAAGTTTTCTTCATTTTCAGCAGAAGCACAGGAATTGTAGAGACGAGAGTTTACCAGCTGCATTAAGTGACCTTAATGAATCACTTAAGCATGACAACCTATTTAGATATGTTTCAATGGCTTTTAAACAAGCAGTCAACTGAGTGTAAACTTTTTTTTTGGGTCACCCTGTATATATATGTATTAGGGGTGTCAAACGATTAAAATTTTTAATCGAGTTAATTACAGCTTAAAAATTAATCAATCGTAATTAATCGCAATTAATCGCAATTCAAACCATCTAAAAAATATGCCATATTTTTCTGTAAATTATTGTCGGAATGGAAAGATAAGACACAAGATGGATATATACATTCAACATACGGTACATAAGTACTGTATTTCTTTATTATAACAATAAATCAACAAGATGGCATTACCATTATTAACATTCTGTTAAAGCGATCCATGGATAGAAAGACTTGTAGTTCTTAAAAGATACACGTTAGTACAAGTTATAGAAATTTTATATTAAAACCCCTCTTCATATTTTCGTTTTAATAAAATTTGTCTAATTTTCAATCGAAAAATAAACTAGTAGCCCGCCATTGTTGATTTCAATAATTACTTAGTCAATGCTCATGGGTGCTGAAGCCTATAAAATCAGTCACACCCAAGCGCCAGCAGAGGGCGGCAAAACTCCGAAAAACACAAGTACACCTTTCACTGTGCTGTCATTTTAATCTGTTTGAGCGGGGCATTTGTGCGTTGTGTAAAATATTTTAAGGTAATTAATTTAAAAAATTAATTTAAAAAATTAATTACCGCTCGTTAACGCGATAATTTTGACAGCCCTAATATATATACATATATATATATACATTTTAAAAATGATGATAATGACATTGTGGTGACCCTTTGTTTGGCATAAACTTTGTGGTCACATGGCAAGTCAGAGGCCATTTCTGGTACTACAACCTGTCTTCATTTAAAGTGACAGTAACACAATACAAAACAAGACAATTCACATGTAAAGTAAAAGTCATTTTAACATTTTTAACAGTGGTAACGGCACACTTGCTCCGCCGGAATGAGATGCATGTGGAGGGTTGAAGCTCCAAGAACAACCCTGGTTTGATAGGTAGTTTTTCAGTGTTGTGCCATCAATGTTTGATGGTATCTTCAAGTCTTTGCAAGCACCGACAAAATTGGTGCCGCGGTCTGAACGAATGTGTTTCACAGGACCGCGAACCGCAAGGAAGCGCCTTAACGCATTGATAAAGCTGGACGTGTCAAGAGATTCTATGATCTCAATATGAACTGCCCTGACATACATGTAAAAAGGACAGCCCACCGTTTGCTGTGTGAAAGACCTCCTCTTGTTCGACGGGAACAGACATTCCAAGGGCCGAAGACATCCAATCCAACATTTGTGAAGGGAGGATCTGTCGAGAGGCGATCCGCAGGTAGATTGGCCATTTTTTGAACAGTGAGAGGAGCTCTGAGTCTTCGACAGGTCACACACTGGTAAATGATGCTGCTCACCTTTCTCTTGCCACCAACTATCCAAAACCCTGCTGTACGGACAGCTCCCTCCGTAAACAGTCGGCCTTGGTGTTGAGTTTGTTCATGGTAATGTTTTACAAGCAAGGCGGCAACATGATGCTTACCGGGAACAATCAACGGAGTCTTTTCAACTTGATCGAGGTTTGCATTGTGGAGGCGGCCACCAACTCTCAACAGGTTGTGCTTGTCAAGGAATGGATCCAGGTTTTTGAGAGGACTGCTCTTAGGAATTTTCTCACGTTTTTGGATGCACTGGATCTCTTGGCTGTAGGTTTCATGCTGCACCGTCTGCATAATCACGTGTACTACTTGTGTAGATTCTTCCACCGTGCACTCTGATTTGCAATAATGCCAACCTTGACACAATTTGTTGCCTCTGAAAGTTGTGTTGAAAAGACGAGCTATATGTATAAGTCGAGTTTGAATTGTGCTATATAAATAAACTTGCCTTGCCTTCCGTACTTGTGTGTCCATTTGGCCGAGCGCGTTACCGGTGTAGGTTCAAGCGCCTACACCGGCTACGACAGTCACGTGACAGAGACACTTAAGAGCCGCGCGCGGTCCCCTCACTATCCACTCGCTCTCGCTATATGATTGGCCGAAGAGTCGAAATGCTCTCCCGTGAAATGCCTGTTTAAAAATGTTCCCGTTGTTACTTCTTGCGTTCACTTATAAGTGCCCATTTAAAAAGGAAAAGCGATGGATGATACTACACACAGAGCGTATTATTAACAAATGTTAAAGTTGTATAATCATATAGCGAGAATAAGAAACGTCACTGAGGCCCCAGTAGGTAGGTAGCCTACCATATGTAGCATATGGAACAATGAAATCAACAGTTCACCTGCTGTGGCCTGAACGTAGTCTCACAATTTCCTCCTGGTGCGCATGGACTTGAATTGCGTGCCCGCTTGTGCAGTCCCTCTTTTTTCACCTCTTTTATCAACACCATCGTCGTTTTGGGGCTTTTTGAAGAAACTTCGGACACTCAGTTGCCTTGACATTTTTTCAGAGTAAGGCCAGTGACGTCATGCATCAAGAGAGACAATAGCTAATTAATATGCTCACTCGCCACCCTGTGGTCTGGGGTGTGAATTGCAACCGGTCAAAATGACGGATGGACTTCAGTTTTTTCCGTCACCGTTTTAAAAAATCGGTCAACGACGGAAAATATTCGGTTAACGCGACCCCTGATATATATATATATATATATATATATATATATATATATATATATATATATATATATATATATATATATATATATATATATATATATATATATATATATATATATATATATATATCATATAATACAAAAAGTCTTAAAAAGTCTTCGGAGAACATCTCTTTGTGAGGTTTTATATATATATATATATATATATATATATATATATATATATATATATATATATATATATATATATATATATATATATATATATACAGTATATTAATATATTCACTATTTTGCACTGTTGGTCTACTGTATATAACCGGTTTTGATCATAGTATGTGTAAAGGCCAAAAACACCAATGGCCATACCTGCTGTTGTTGGTTGTCAATGGAACATCAACATTATAAATTTTGACAAAAGATTTTTGTGTCCAAAATGTTGATTATAATTGGTCAATGAAGAAAACAAAAGTTTGGACATGAAGGTTCTGGTGTCCTGAAAAAAGGGACCCAACTAGGCCAAACCATTGTGAACATTTTTTTCTCTGAAATATTAAGTCAAATTCAAAGGCATGCAAATTTGGACAAGATAGGCTCAGGTGTGAAAGGGTTAATGTGATATTCAAATATTTTTAGGTTGACTAGTTAACATGATGCCTCGTAGTTATGAGATCAAGAGTTCAATCCGATACCTTGACCTTTGTTGAGTGATCTCCCCATGCTTGCATGGGTTTTCTCCTGGTTCTCTGGGTTCCTCCCACATCCCCAAAACATGCATGCTAGATTAATTGAACACAAGTTCTCTGTAGGTGTGACTGTGAGAGTCAAAAGTCTTTACATGAACTGTGATCGCCTGCATGGCCTCTTGCCCAGTATTATCTCTAGCAACTTCACAACCCTCGTAAGAATCAGTAGTATGGAAGATCAATGAATGACCTAACTATTGTAAATTGCACAGGATTGCCACCCATAGTAGCAACCGGGGTTTATTTTCTTGCAGTATATCAATTATCACACATTAATCTTGTGATAATATTGTTGTTGGTAACATGTCGTACCACCGATTCCCACTATTAGCATCTGGTACTAAGCAAGTGGGTTGAGAAAACTGAGTTGTCATGCTTGCCGATCTTTTGCTATTCCTGCACAGTGAAAAATTGCGATTTCTTCCGCTATACGCTTGATTTACCAATCTGTTCTTTTAACTTCTTTACCTCCTCGCTTGTGTGTATAAACCATGGAAATATATTACAGGCATAATAATTAGAGGGAAAGCACAAGTGGTCCACTCAATCTCAACAAAAACATGCACCATTATCCACCCTTCATCACGCTCCTAATAAACTCAGTAAACATGTGGAAGCGGTTAAAGCAAGTTAAATGGCAATTAAATGTGTTTGCCATGTACTGATTAGGCATATTTTCCACTGTGTGTTTCGGCTTTTACATGACAGCCTTAATTGTTCAGGTGGGTCTTTGATGAGGAGACACGCCTCTTTTCGGATAAATCGTGCAAGTGTGACGAACGACATAAACTCGAAACCCGACAGGAACATCAAAAAGGATCTGTAAACATCACTGACCTAATAGACACACTTAATGGTGGCATTTTGGATTCACATCAGTCGTTATGTCTGCTACAGTTCTGTCTTATAAATTCTTTAGACTTATGAGATTTGAAGTCACGCAACTCAAAACCAACTACTAAGGTCACACACTTCTTGATTGGCTTTGAAACATCCCCATTTCCTCTCACAAAGTGGACATTTTCATTTAATGTATTTTAAATAATACATTAACTAAAAGCAAACAGGAATTATGTGAGCTGGCTGAAAGGGCGGACCATTTTTGGCTAATATTAGCTTTTAATGAGCACATGGTGCTTCTACACCAGTAGTCGTACTTCTCAATTATTTTTCTCTTACCCCCAGTAGGAAAACATAAACAGCCCCCCCCCCCAACTCTTTGCCACCACTATAAATAGTATCATTTGTCTGTAAAATTATTATTATTTTATCATTATTATTATTAATACACCTCTACATAACGTTGTGCCCTTTTAACATTAAAGAAAAAAGTTATATAGATTGATTGAAGGAATCTAACCTTTTAGCCAGATTGCCGGAATCACGCCAGCCGAACTGCCGGACCCGCGCTGAAACAATACGGGCCGGCGACACCGCAACAACCCTGTCAAAAGGCAAAACTCCGCGCGTTCACCTCAGTCTTGACCCCTTGTACTGACTCCATTTTGTAAGCCGTAAGAAGGCTTCAAAACACAAGTTGACAATTTATTCAGGTCGACAGCAATCAAACAACAAGGCAAACATCATATAAGTCCCCGACAGAGAGGCAATTCTAGATCCAGGGTCAGTAAAACAACGAGCACGTTGGAATGTCCCCGAGAAACGACAGTCGTTAGCTAAACGTTCAGTCTTTTTGAAGTGCGGTACGGTGGACCGGACAAAGGGTGTGCCTGGGTGTTGTTTAGGATAATTCTTCTGTTGCAGATTTGGGCTGTCAAGTTCGTGCGTTACCATTCGTTACTGGGTCATGGTTACTGAGGCAACCGAGGCAGGAGGTTCGGCACGCCTCACCGTCTGAGAGGTGCCGAGCTATCAAACTTAGGGTTGTTTTTGTTATCGGGTGTTGTGGTAGAACAGGACGTCCCGCCTTTTGTTTTGGACTGTCCTGAAGAGCTGATTGTGGGATTTGGTGTTGCAGACGTGGGCTTGTAGATGTCTTGCGTATCACCTGGTAGTCAGCTTCAATTTTGCTCAGTCAGCTGCATGACGCGCGTGTTGGGCTTCCATGATCAGAAGGCGTCATGTATCTCTTATGCCCAATGTCAAATATATTCTGCTTGTTTTCCTTAAACTATAATATAAATGCTTTTTATTTTATATTGGGTATTATAGAATAATACAAACACTTAAACAGAAAATACAAGAAATTCCCTGGTTGATTATAATTAGTGTGTTGTTGTAAAGACTATTCTCTTCAAGATCAACTTACAATAAAGCATAATTTAGTTTTTTTGTTGTTGTTTGCAACAGATAAGACTTAAAGTGAATAATTTTGCTTGAATTAAAAAAAAAAAAAAAAAAAAGTCACATCCAAACTGTAAATATACACTCATGGTACATTTTTTGACGCAATTTCATTTTCTTTTTATGACCTGTGCATATGAAAAAGATGAGAAAAAAGCTGACTTGAATTAAATCAGCAAATTATAATGAAAACAAAAAAATAGCAACATTAACACATGAGGACAATATGCCAAACAATTTGACCGAAAACCCCCCCAAAAATTAATAGAATAAAAATGACAGTCTCACTGGACAGAGGGACAGTGTTTTTTTTTTTTGTTGCTGCAGGCAGTATCAGCTCCTTTGCTTTTGCTGTGAGGTTATTTTGCACTGCGTAAATTGGTATGCCACCTTATATGATGCTAACAGTGATACTTGCTGATGTAAGACTGACAAAGCGGGACAACTGTTGGCAATATTTGGCTTTAATATTTGGTTTTCGCTGAAAAAATTAAATGGTTTATCAATGTGATTGGGGTCTAATGTCTTTAAGTGACGTTTTAATTGATTTGGCTTCTGCTGCAAACATTTTTAGACACACTAAACAGACTGGTTTGTCCTCATCTCCCACTGCATTAAAAGCCAAAAGTCAAACGCTATGTACGCTTCGTCATATTTCCTCATCTTAGCTCTTCATACCTCTAGTGTTCTTTGCTGTGTTCTATTGTTTGGTTAAAAAATACTGAGCACACTCTGAAAATGAGCGTTACTGACCACTCACCGAGTGGATGTGCCATTTCACTTTATTGTAGTACAGAAAATAAGTATGTTCCCCTCGGTTCCCCTCGGGGGGCGCGCCCCAGTATTTGAGAATTAATGTCCTACACTAAGCAACATGATAACGTTCGCAACCTGACTGTACTGTTCAACTAATATGCGGGTAGTTATAATCAGGGGCGCTGGAAGTCACTCACAGCAGGGGGTGCCGAGGGTCTTTCTTAGTTTTTCCCATCCAAAAACAGCCGTTCCGGTCCAAATTTGTCATTCTCGTACGTTTTCTCCATATAAGGTGTGCACAATGGCAGTACACACGCATGCCTAGTTTACATACTACTACTAGGCTACTACAAGGACAGCGTTCTATTTCACCTACAGCGGGGGTCGACAACCCGTGTTTTAAGAGCCACATGCGGCTCTTTAGCACTGGCTCCCTGGAGCATTTTCAAAAATGTTTGAAAATGGAAAAAGATAGTTGAGGTAAATATATTTTTTGTTTTCAGATTCAGATTCTGAGATTTTATTTGTCATTGACACCAGCTCTCACAAGATGACAACAGATGCAACAAAATTTCGTTCGATGAATGAGCATCGGGCTGCTGCAGACTTGTTCCACGCCGCCACTTCTCTCTCTTCTTCAGAAATTACAGAGAGTTGCTGCCACTTGCCTTTAAACTGCCATGTTGATGTTTGATAGTTAGCTGCCAACGGCGACAACAACAAAGTACAACACGAAGAAGAGGACGCAGACTAGAAGAGGACGCAGACTTGTTTTGATGTTTTTTCCAGGAGGACAAAAGTAACACAAACATTCTTAATGTTTTCCAATGCTGTAAAAATGATTCAGATTCAGAGATTTGTCATTGACACCAGCACTCACAAGATGACAACAGATGCAACGAAACTCCGTTCGATGAGTGAGCATCGGACCGCTGCAGACTTTGTGCCATAATAGAATTGTCTGTAGGATTAACATTCATACCTGTCAACCCGAGGCCGTTGGCAATCTTACAAATAGTGACGTACTGTATGCCCTTACAAATTGATGACTAATCTTACAACGTTGTGTATAGCGTGCAATATGAAACAAAAATAAAACTCAATTTTTAAAATAATATGAATTTATTGGTAATATTGTTGTCACATATAACCTGGTGCAATCAAAGAACAATCAATATCATCAGCTACATCATGATTACTAAAATTTAACAGTGACTTGTTATAATTGTATGTAGCACTTTTGGCAATTCCAAACATGTCTTGATGGCTGCACTTCATGGCACTTCAGCTCGCAATTCAGTTTGACTTAGAGGTAGTTCGTTCATGTGTCCAATTATAGATTAAAAAGGTCAATTGATAAAAATAACTTACCTATGCAATCGTTGAGTCAGGGAACATTTCTTTTGCTATTTCTGAGAAGTGATCAGCAATAGTTGCAGGCAAATTGTGTTCGGCAACAAATTGGCAGAATAAAATCTCCGCTTACATCACTTTTCATTCTTTCTTTGGTCATCTTTATGACCAGTGTTGTTAATCTTACTTTTAAAAGTATTACAGTTACAAATTACTTCTCCCAAAAAGTAACTGAGCTAGTAACTCAGTTACCTGAATGTAAGAGTAATTAGTTACTTGGCAAAGTAACTGGTGTTACATTTCATGTTTTTTTATTTTTCAAAAAAAAGAAAAAAGAAAAGAAAACATAGTAACCTTTGCTATGTTTGGAAGTAACCCCCCCCCCAAAAAAACATGGTAACCTATGTTTGGAAATCGTTTAATGTTGTGAATCAACTCTTAAGTTGTTAAAATTGCTACCGTTTTTGCATTAGTTCCCTTCTGTCTACTTTCGACATGTTAAAGTTTTAAAACTGTTTGATCATTTAAAGATAGATTCAAGCCAAGAGTTTGCAGATTTAGGAGTATTTTAAATAAAAAGTTACTTAAGTTCACTAGGAAGGTTCACTACAAAAGAGCCTTTCTGAGAAGTCTTCTGCTTAAAAACTGCCAAAATGGCGGCTGTTTATTAACGCCGCCGTCTGTCATTTTGCATGTAGTTCTATAAGCATGTGATATCTAGGCGTACATTGTAGGCTGTCGGCTACCGTCAGGAAATATTGGAGCCACCTAGCCTAGCATCGCGTTTGCTACAGCGTCACAACTTCTCTCTCAGTGTCTGACTTTTCTCGCGTCATTCAACCAACGTAGTAATGCATCGTAACGCACATTGTCTCATTGCCGAAACAGTGACAAAATCCGAACGGAGGAAAAAAAAACGTAATGCACGAAAAACGTACAGATTTTGAACGTACGGCGTACATATTTAAAAATCAGTGCTCACTTGTACAAATTACGCCGAAACCATACAACTTGACAGGTATGAACATTTACGCACAAAAATCTCGGTTCGGTACGTACTTCGGTTTTGAGGTCACGGTTCGGTTCGTTTTCGGTACAGTAAGAAAACAAAATGCAAAATATAAATGTGCTAATTTTTTATTACACACTTTTGTGCTTTCAACAATAGGAACATTAGCCTATACAAAGCTAGAATTCTGCTCAAAAATAGAAAATACAATATTCTGAAATGTAGATATTTTGAAAAACAAAATAAAAATGAATAACATTGGCTCAGACTTTTTCTTTAAACAAATATCTGATGTGCAAAATTGAACAGTTGCAACACTGAACAGTTTCAAGTTTCTCATATTAACTTTATGTCCACAGCCTTTAAAAGTAAGAGTTACATTTATTAAACGGTTAAATTTTTCAAAATTGAGTTAATCACCGCTTAAAAATAATTAATCGCAATTCAAACCATCTCTAAATTATGCCATATTTTTCTGTAAATGTATTTATTTATTTATTTTCCCTTCAGGCATGACAAATCCGAACAAACATACAGCATTTATATGTGTTTACAATTAATTCAACCCGAAAAGAAAAAGGCAGACGGGAGAAGCCGAAGCTTATTGAAACCCACCCCCAGTATACCATATAGGATGCAGAAAATATCAAATAACAATTTTTGACACTCAGATTTCGTAGTGATTTTTTTTACCATCCCCTCTGATTGTTCATTTTCCCAATAGTCCATTGTTGATCGTGCCAATGTGCTTGTTTTGTTGATTATATCCAGTAGATTAGTTCAAATTATTCCCAAAATTATTTTTAGAAAGGAAAGATAAGACACAAGACGGATATATACATTCAACATAAGTACTGTATTTGTTGATTATAACAATAAATTCACAAGATGGCATGAACATGAACATTCTTTCTGTTGAAGACATTTTCTCTGCAAAAACAAACAAACAACAGAGCCTTAGAACAGTAACAAAAAAAGTATTATTTATAATGTGTTTAAAGTGTGTGTAGTGTACACATAAATGTGGCCCTCTTCTCTACTCATCCTCTAGCTAGTCGCTGAGGCAAACCATCTTATTTACATTTTCTGAGAGTTGTTCCATCTATATTCTTTTTTAATTTGAATTCCCCACCCAGAGGGCCAACCTACTTTTCTTCCATGCTTACATTTAACCGTTACCCACGCTGCTCACCGCACTTCTGAGTGGTGCGACGGCCCTGGCCATTTAATTGTTCTCTTTTTTGAGACTGTCAGTCAGCTGATCGTCGCATCCGCCAGCTGGCTGCCTCCCCTCCCAACGTGATGTACTTTTATTGACGCCGGACGGGAAGACGACGTCGCCGCCGCTGATGGGCCACCAAAGGAAGGGTGCCAACTTCATAAACTAGCCGCTGTCAACACTCTGAGAATTCGCATTTGACAGTATACTCGCCGCGTACCTCCTCTCCTCGGCAGCTGATTGCTCGCCATTCATTCACCTGTGCATTTGATCGCTACTTTGTTACACTTCCGCTTTTTCGGTGAAGTCTTTTGTGTTCATTCGTTATTGGATCGTTTTTGTTCATCACTTAAAATAAGAGCACCGCAGCAGTAGGCGTAAACAGCCGTCTTTTCATTATTTCCTTTTTACGATCAGGGTTTACTTAGTGGGTGTGGTTTAAGTGTAGTTTCATTTTGTTTGTAGGTTTGGCCTGGGCTTACGTTGAAGCCAGCTTCTTCCACATTTTGTATATTTTGTTCAATGCGAGTTCGACTTGTGTGAATGAATTTGTGTCCACTTGCAACTTGTCCTAAAAGTTCTCTAAAAGGTCTTCAGCTAGTCCAAAATGCAGCAGCAAGACTTTTAACAGGAACCAATAGAAGAGAGCACATCACCCCTGTGCTCCAGGCCCTTCACTGGCTTCCAGTCGAGTTTAGAATTAAATTTAAAATCCTCCTTCTTACATTTAAGACCATTAATGGGTTGGGGCCATCTTATCTCACCGATGCTCTGGTTCCATACCGCCCCAACAGAACACTCCGCTCTCAGAATGCAGGCCTACTGGTAGTTCCCAGGGTTTCTAAAAGTACTGTCGGAGCTAGAGCCTTTAGCCACCAAGCCCCTGTTTTATGGAATCAGCTTCCAGTTAATATTAAAGAAGCCGAGAGAGTCTGCACATTTAAGATTAGATTAAAAACGTTCCTATTCAACAAAGCTTATGGTCAGGCTAGTTGAAGTCGGAGTAGACTCAAAGTTTAGTCTAAGCTGCACTAGAAGCTATAAAGCTGGGGGAAGTAAAGCCACTGAGTTCTATCTCCTTTTTCTCACTCTACCTACCACTTATCTTACTTTATTTCTATTTTCCAATGTTAATATCTAGTTTTCTAGTCTCTTCATCACTAGTCACCCGGTGTCCCCTTTCCCCCCTCCCCTCTCGGGAGGGGCTATTTTTCAGCTGCAGCCTCCTGACTGTCCGGACCCCTGGCTGGATGGACGTCCTCGTTGCTACCCCCGTCTCATCTGGGTCGATGGACCTCTTCTTGTTCCTTTACTCCACTGCATCTTTACGGACTGTAACTTCCCCTGCTAATTCCCATTAGCGGTCCTGGGGCTTCCTGTCTATCCGTCCTGGGAGTGGATCTCTCCTGACTGTGGTACTCCCCAAGGTTTCTCATTTTCTCCCAAAGACTCTGGAGTTTTTGGAGTTTTTCCTTGCCGACATGGAGGGTCTAAGGATGGGGGATACCCAGGACTTGAATTTATTTATTCATCTTTGTTGCTTCATTTGCTGTTTCTGATTGTGTATCATATTGCCTCTGCAAAGCCCTTTGAGACAACGTTGTTGTGATTCAGGGCTATACAAATAAAATTGAATTGAATTGGAATTGAATTAAATTGAACTTGTGTGTGTGGCTCGTTTTATGTTACGCCCTTAGCGAGCTGTCCGTGGGACGTAAAAGTGGGATTATGATGCATGAGCGGGTCATTTCGCGCTTGCGTTAAATGCGTCAAATATTTTAACGTTATTAATTTAAAAAATTAATTACCGCCCGTTAACGCGCTAAATTTGACAGCACTAGATTACGTCAGAAACTCGTTCGATATGCCTCCGTTCCGAACCGAGCACCCACATACCGTTACACTCCTAACATTTACCCCACACAAGAAGGCCTGAGCTGAGATTTAAACCCACAAGTTTCGACTGTGAGGCATGATAACAACTTAGGAAAAACCATGACATTCAATTTGGAGTTCCACTAGATTTTTCTGTAAAAATGCACCTCTCACATGTCTTCAGTTGAAACCATTAGTATCACGTGTGATATATCAGCAGTGACATCGGTCCATCTAAAGGATTAGCCGCAGCTGATTATTTTATTTTTTAAGTTTAGTCAAGTTTCAAATTCTTTGGACTTTGTTGTGCTTCAGAGGGACTTAATGGGCTTGGTGCAAACCAGTTAATTTTCAAGCTGGGAAAACAGTGACTTCAAAGTTGCTGCGAAGCATAGTGTGACTGCAGTGTCGTGTGATCATCATTTTCGGGGTCATCACAACAAATGACACCTTTCACTTAGAAGAAAGCGAGAGAAATGCCTCAAGGATGAGCGCATCAAACAATCTGCCCCCTCCTGCTCCACTCAATGAATGCCTCCTCGCTGGAGTCCGTGGCAGCCCTGGTTGCCAGCTGGAGTACCCTCTAACCTTTAACCCGTGACCCCTAGCGGCACAGAATTCATCACAGAGCTGTCAACTCAACGCACACGGCGGGGAGTACTTCCACGACAACAGAGAGGAAGGATGTGCACAGGTGTTGAAAACTCATACAGGTGCGACTGATTACTATTACCAATCATTAAAACGGCCTCGACGACATTACGGGATTTCACTCGGCGTGCACTCGTGTGCGTTCGTGTGGCTTTGCGTGTCATGGTCCCATCTGTCCTGATGCTTCTGGGCTAAAAAGGGCGGATCCTGCTGTTCCTTGATGGAAAGCTGCTTGCTACAGAAAGATCTGGTTACAAGAACCAAGCGCTTTCATCCTTATTAAAGAAACATGTGCCTGCTCCGTGCAGCTATGTTGGCAAATTCGACTTCCTCACTTCCTCCATAAATGGAGATACTATCTTGTCTGTGTCAAAACTAGACTAGTACGCTGAAATATGGTGGATATAAAATATAATGGTACAGAAAGAGGAATCCGTGCCGGAGCAGGACAGGTAACTTACTGTGTTATGAGCAGCCAAAAAAGAGTAAACGCACATATCAGTGTTGTTTTTGTTAACAATGACAATAACAATAGACGGAGTTTGACTTTTGTGTGTGTGTTGGGGGGGGGGGGGGGGGCAAAACATTTTGATGACCCCGAAAACAGTGTCAGCAATAAAATTAACTTCCTATATACTGTATATACAGATATATAGTGGTACCACTACATACAAAGTTAATTCATTCCAGGACCTTGTTTGTAAGTCGAAATGGTCGTATGTCGAGCAGGATTTTCCCATAGGAATACATTATAATTCCATTAATTCGAGCCACAGCCCAAAAACCTACACTAAATCCTTAATAAATACTGCTGGTACTATTACAAATGGCAATTTCACATAGCAAAACAAATTAATTATAAAAAAAAAAAAAAATCAGAATAATATAATAACAATAGTTCCTGTAATAATGTAACGAATCGGGTTCTAATGTGATGGACGCTTCTTGCTGTACCTGAACGCACCAAACCCGAGAGCGGTGATCTTGAGAGTTTCACTTTCGCTTTCATTGTTTTCTTGAGAACACCGTCAACTTCGGCGGTCAGGAGGATATGTTGAATAAGTTGTGAAATAAATGATAAAAAAATGACGAAGCTGGCGATTTTTTTGGCGATGTTACCACAATAATAATTGTCAGCTTCTCTTATAAGGACTGGCGAATGGTGGTCAGAGGAGGACCATGGAGATGTATTGTTGAGCCAGTTGAGGATGCGCACCCAACGCTCATATTTTTCTATAATTTGCAGCTTCATTTAGAAGGTAAGCGTCACCACCTGTACCAACCTTTTTGAAACTTGTGTTGATTTCTCACACAAGAAAATCTGCGGTGCTGTTATGTCGTCGTATTTCGAGCATGTCGTTGGATGTAGAAACAAATGGCAAGTCAAATTTTACGTCAGATGTCGAAAAGATCGCGTGTCGAAGCGATCGTATGTCGAGGTACCACTGTATACTGTATATCAAGGGCGTAGGTTTGGTCTCAACATATGAAGGGTTACTGGGGGGGGGCAAGGATGGGCAGTGCACACCCACGGACACACTCTGCCCATCCAAAGAAAACTGGATGTACTACTAACGGCAGTCTGGGCATCGCGTATGGTATCCCATTCATATAGTACTGATGTGTTCTAAGTTTTAACCTTTGCGTTGTTACGTCCTCTTTCATCTTAACAAAAAATAAATAAAATGAAATGTTGGTTTTGTTCCCAGGGGGCGCTACAATCATTTACGCGTCTTTTGATTTTTTTTTTTTTTTTTTACATTTTATCAAGGTTTTCACCAGTGTTCACCTGGCTGTTGAGTTTGGTGAGTTTTGAAGCATTGTGAGGGGGTCAAAGTAGGGCTCAAAGCATCGGCGGGACAAAGAATAACTATAATAATAATAATAATAATAATAATAATAATAATAAAACGGAGGAACCACAATAGGTTACCTAAAAAAAACATTGTCACCTGCATGTCCATACTGTTCAGTTATGGATGTGTTCTAAGCCAAATAAAATCAAATCAACTTTTATTTGTTTAGACCAAATCACAACAACAGGAGAAAGGAGAAAACAAAACATGTTTTAAGGTTCAGTAGCCCTACGCTAGATTTCGACATACTTGAGCATTGTAGCTTTTTTTTTGCCCCCCCCCTCCAGGTAAGACTAATGCCCACCCACACCTGGCATCCTGGTAACACCACTGGTAGGGATGTTATAATACCATAACCTGCATGCACACTTTTTGCTTGGGATGGGACATTAATAAGACAAAGCAGATTCGGTGAATGGGGGTCAGGGCTACATTTCTCGTGAATATGAGCCTAATTAATTGATGTGCTATATAGGGTGCTCATTACGTCGATCATGATTGAGCAGTGAATCGCAACGCTGGTGTGGGTAGCTGGCGGCATCCAAAAATAAAACATTTTCTTCTTTTTATGTAAATTGTTAATTATGATTACCGTAATTTCCCGAATATAAGGCACACCCGTGTATAATGCACACCTCAAATTTACTTGTAAAATCTAGGGGAAATTATTGTACCCGTTTATAACGTGCACCCTAATTTTAGCACCAATAAATAGAAGAATACAAGAAAAAAGAGCTCGTGTACAGATACAGAAATGTCATTTTACTGACTGGTGAAACACAGCACAAGCATAGCATATTGGTAGTTCAAAACATTACCATAAACTGACAATATTTACGGTAATAATATGATTTGACAACTTCTCCAACTTCCTGTCGACATGACAGTAACAATAGGAAATATTGTTATTTGGGTTTGAGTTTCCCGAGGGACAGATATAGTTGACGGACACACACAGGAAGTCTGTGTTGTTACGTTTGTTATGGTCTGAGTTGCGGAGCTGCAATAAACGTTGACTCAAATGAGTTCAAGAAACTAAACTCTGTGCTTTATGAAGAGTGAAAAAAGCAGAATTTAACACGGACGAAATCATTCGGCCGATCAGAGTGAAGTATTACCGAAACAAAATGGTGGCGTTACGTACCGTAATGGTCGGCAACGTTTTGGGGGAAAAAAGTGCGCGTTATATTCGGGAAATTACGGTATGTTGTGTTGTGTGAGCAACATTTGAAGTTATGCAGCACCCTTCCCCCTCTAAGCAGCTTCTTGCTCACATTTTTCTGGTTCGATAGTTTCCAGCAGAGTTCATTAAATTTCTCACAGTTTAATTAATGTTAACAGTAGAAAACACAAACAGAAGGACACTTCTTTTTAAGCAACTTCCTACTCGAGTTTTGCAGTTCGAAGTTCACAAAGTTTAATGTTATGCTTACTCTGATGCAGGTCGGACTGGACTGGAGAGCAAGGTTGACTTTTCTAACTTCAACTGCAAAAATCCCGCGTTTCTCACTGGGAAACCTTTGTATTGCAGTCAGAATAGCTCTGCCGATAGTCTCAGCTAAATTTGACTCGCCTGACATAGTTTCTTACAGCCCACCTTCGCCAACTGTGAGAAATGCGGGATTTTTGCAGATGAAGATAGAAAAGTCAACCTTGCTCTCCAGTCCAGTCCAACAGACACCCCTCATGGCTATTTTTAGTAACTTTACTCGCTCTTGCGTAAAAGTGACACTAAAAGCACAAAATACTCCTTAAATGGTTTCTCCTAAATGTGTATTTTACCTAGATATTGTTATTATCACAATAAATCATGTCCAAGAGCCGACTGCCACCGTTGAGTAGGTTTTATTCATTTTCAAGCAACGTAAACAAACAGTCTGAGCTGCTCCAGGTTTTATTTTGTTACTTCCGGTCTCCAGTCATGTGAATTTGCATATTACGCTAAATATTTAGTTTCAACTGTTTCCAGATTAAAAATTTAAATATAGTATTTAGATATAACATATACATTTAGGATTTAATATAAAATTCAGATTTAGGATATACATTTCGAATATAAATTTCATATATATATTTAGGATATAAATTTAAAATATATATAGAATATAAATTTAGGATATATATTTTGAATATAAATTTCATATATATATTTAGGATATAAATTTAAAATATATCTATAGAATATAAATTTAAGATTTACATTTAAAATTTAAATAAATATCTAGTTCTGGATTTAAACATTCAAGTCCAATACTCATTATTTCAAAATAAATATTTGAGTTGCTAAATAATGTTGTAAATGTGCAAAAAAAAAAAGTGACTGCAAACATTTCACACCACATTTTTCACACTGCGTGGCGCTAAATGTGAGAAAATGTTGTCGTAATTTTCGGCATGTGCTGCTTTACAAACGGCGCCCCATAGATGTACAGTGAGGGAAATAAGTATTTGAGCACCCTGCGATTTTGAAAGTTCTCCCACTTAGAAGTAATGGGCGGGTTTGAGATTTTCATTATACCGTAGGTGCTTGTCTGCTGTGAGAGACAATCTTAAAAACATAATCCAGAAATCACAGAGTGTGATTTTTTTTTTTTTTTTTTACAATTTATTTGTATTATACCACTGCAAACAAGTATTTGGACACCTGAATAAATGAATGTCAATATTTGGTACAGTAGCCTTTGATTACAATTACAGAGGGCAAATGTTTCCCGTAACTTTTCACCAGGTTTGTACAGACTGCAGCAAAGATTTTACATCACTGCACTTCACAGATCTTCTCTCGATTAATCAGGTTTCTGGACTGTCACTGTGAAACACGGAGTTTGAGCTTCCTCCAAAGGTTTTCCTTTGGGTTTAGGTCTGGAGACTGGCTAGGTCCCTCCAGAACCTTGATATGCTTTTTACGAAGCCACTCCTTGGTTGCTCTGGGCCATTGTCGTGTTGGAAGGCCCAGTCGCAACCAATTTTTAATGCTCTAACTGAGGGAAGGAGATTATTCCCCAAAATCTCACAATACATGGCCCTGGTCATCCTCTCCTTAACACAGTGCAGTCATCCAGTCCCACATACAATGATGCTACCACCCCCATGTTTCACAGTAGGGATGGTGTTCTTGGGATGGTACTCATTATTCTTCTTCCTCCAAACACCATGAGTGGAATTAAGACCAAAAAGTTTGATTTTGTTCTTATATGACTTTCTCCCATGTCTCCTCTGGATCATCCAAATGCAACTTCATTGTAAAAAGCTAATTTTAGATATGAGTTTTTTGAGTTAGTACGTGTCTATCTTCTGACTTCTATCTTAACTTACAGAGCACTTATTTACCTGTAAGTCATTGGCTGCCATTGACGGCACTAGATGCCTAATAGATTTTGGAGAGACAGCGAGAACCAAAAGTATTTGCGATGTGGCATTTTTTTGCATGGGGCAAAATGTTTTTTTTGGCAATCTGACATTTTTTTTGCCATGTGGCAAGATGGATTTTGCCATGTGGCATTTTTTTGCCATTTAGGAAAATTGATTTTGCCATGTGGCATTTTTTTGTCATGTGGCAAAATGTAGTTTGACATGTGGAATTTTTTATTGGTATGTGGCAAAATGGATTTTGGTTTGTGGCATTTTTTTTTTTTTGGTACGTTAGATTTTTTTGGCGTGGATAGCATTTTTGCAAGCCATGCACGTCCATGCCATTGACTGCTATGCACGTCCAAATTTTCCATTCATATCAAATGGCAGAAAAAACGTGTGGCTGTGATTTTTGACCATACACTTACCGTTACAGCGCATTGACATTCAACTGGCACCCAAGTCAGGCTGTGCACGTCCAAATTTTCCAATCATTTTGAATGGCAGTAAAATGTGGGGTAGTGATTTTTTGAGCATACACTTGACGTTAAAGTGCATCCATTTTGCCACATACCCAAAAAATGCCACATGTCAAAATCAACTTTGCCACATGACAAAAAAATGCCACATGGCAAAATCAATTTTGCCACATGGCAAAAAAACAAAACAAAACAAAACAAAACAAAACAAAACAAAACAAAACAAAACAAAACAAAACAAAACAAAACAAAACAAAACAAAACAAAACAAAAAAGATCCACACGGCAAAATCCATTTTGCCAAATGGCAAAAACAAAAAATTCCACATGGCAAAATCCATTTTGCCACATGGCAAAAAAATGCCAAATGACAAAAAAAAATGCCACATGGCAAAAAAACGCCACATGGCAAAATCCATTTTGCCACATGGCAAATACCACTTTTCGTTCTCTGCCCTGCTGTTTGACTGAATGAACGTTCATTTTATATGCATAACTACTTTTTCTTCCCCATCATATTATAATTTTAGAACATTTGAGTGAAAGTTGGATCTGTAATTAGACAATGAAATGACTCTTTGGGTCGCACACCAAATTTTGATCACTAGATTATTGTTGGACCATTCATAAAAAAATTTAAAAAATTAAATTAAAATTAAATTGATTAGAATCTTCCTGTTGAACCTAACATTGGAATGAAATGTATATTAAGATAAAATAGATTTTTTTTAACTGATAAGAAGAACCTCAATGAATTTGAAAACTGGCACATGCACACACATAATTAAGGGTGCTTCGCTTTGTGGAGACCCTACGCACAACTTGATGATAACTCCTCTTTTGCAAACATGTTTATAGCATCATTAACTCTACTTTGAAGCAAATGTGTTTTTCATCAAGCACCGATTCACCATTGAGTGCTTACTATAAACAGAGGGAAATATGTACGTAACAGCACAATAATCCGTGTCTTTAATGATAAGACCGAAGTCAGTGGATGCACTCATTTAATGTTACTGATAATGAGCAGTCAAACTGGGCAGGAAGAGAAAAAGAGCAGAAGCACACAGCTGATGATAAGGAGACATCAAGCAATGATGTTTACACGTATTTCAAAGTTATTTAGAGGTTCTTGAAAAACAGCTCTATGGCGCACTCAGAAGGCTGAGAAGATGGACTTTTGTTTTCATGCTAATAGTGAAATAACAGTTATCAAAAATGAAAAAATTAGTTCAGTGTAAGTATGCATAACGTGTAACTCAGTCCATGTGTAAGTGATTTATAGGACACGTGACCATTTTTGGTAAGGTCAGAGAGTATGTGTTTTGATAGTTAGTAAAAGAGGGAAAATGATATTGAAAACAAATATTGACAGCTATACACTGTAAATGCTAATATTCAACTTAAATATGATAAGTGAGCCAAACTCAATTTTTATCAACATGTTGTAAACACTAATATTTAATAAGTAAGTTGTAATTGGGGCTGGAAACTAACTTGATATATCTCAGTTAAGTCGAAGTAGATTTTTTTTTTGTACCCAGTGTTCTTCAGGCATTCTGTCAGACACAGATCTGCCTCGTCTATTTCACACTTTTCTGACACCATAACATTCCCGCACACGTCTTTCACATTCAGTTGGACTTTATTTAGCATCTTTGCTTTGAATAACATTTAAACAAGTTGCATAAACATCCTTCTGCAACATGAATACGGCGGGAATAAATGCTTAACGGCATGGGAAAGACGCAGTGAGAGAGAACTTTCCTTCATGTGCGTCCATGACCCAATGTAAGTACGTAAATCCTTTACTTTGGAATCTTTGTATTCGCGGCTGTTTGTAACGTTACATGCATGTGCAGAGCCTCAAAGTTGCAATTTTTGCTGGGGCACAAAATCTGACAGAACACTGTCAATATTAGCTTGCAGCAATTATCGGGGAGAAAAAAGAACTACAAAAGTTAATAAAAATAATAATAATTATAAAAGTTCGTTTTTTTAAATCGTGAAGTTTAATTATTTTGATGATGATGATGATGATGAAACTTTATTTCGAGCATGAACACACAAAAGAAACAAAAAACATACAATATAATTCAACAAAAATAATTGTACTCGAAAGGGAGTGGGAAGAAGAAAAAAACTTATTTTGTCCAACCCCTGATCTCATTGTCCAGCATCCTTACTCATGGGATACTCCTGTCCACACAATGAAAAGAAGAAAAAAGGAAAAACAGACAAAAACAACTAAACCAACAGACAACCAACTAATGTTGGCTCATTCCCAAAAATTTCAATATTTACACCAACTGACATAAACAGCAACACACATTGTCAGCAAATGTCATTATATTGTGACCAGACCATATTTTTATACAGCGATTTAAATTTTTGGATATTCTGAGACTGCTTGAAATGATTTTCTAAATTGTTCCTGAGTTTCACTCCACATCCAGACACACGAAAACGTTTGCAAGTGGTTCGAAATCTTGGCAACATAAAATCTCCAGAGCCTCGCAGACTATGGATATTCTCACAAACCTTAAATAGGTTTTGTAAATTTTGGGGCAGTAATTCATTTTTTGCTTTAAATAGCATTATAGCTGTATGATAGTTTACAAGATCTTTGATTTTTAATAGTTTTGAGAGAGCAAATAAACGGTGGGTGTGATCGAGAAATCCAACCTTATGTATGATTCGTACCGCACGTTTCTGCAATGTGACTAATGAATTGATGGTAGATTTGTAAGTGTTTCCCCACACTTCAATACAATATGTGAAATATGGGAGCACTAGAGAACAGTACAAAGTGCGGAGTGCACTGTCATCAAGGTATGATTTCACTTTGTTTATTAGTGACAGGCTTTTGGAGATCTTGGTTTTGATGTGTCTGATGTGGGGTTTCCATGATAATTTACTATCTACAATAACTCCTAGAAATTTGAATTCATTTACATTCCCGATTGGGACCCCATCAATCTTTATTTGTAGTTCTGCGTTATATTTTAGGTTACTAAATATCATTACCTTTGTCTTATTTAAGTTAAGTGATAATTTATTTATATCCATCCACCTCTTTAATTTACTTAATTCCTCATTAACGGTAGTTACCAATTCATTTTGGTTTTCACTACTATAGAATATGTTTGTGTCATCTGCAAAAAGTATAAATTTCAATAACTGAGATACAGTATATATATCGTTGATATAAATATTAAATAATTTTGGTCCCAAAACAGACCCCTGAGGGACCCCATGAGAGATACTGAGATGTTCTGATGACCATTTCCCCATTTTCACATATTGTACCCTTCCTGTTAAATAACTTCTCAACCACTCCCCAGCAACCCCCCTGATACCATACAGATGTAGTTTCTTGAGTAAAATTGTGTGATCAATTGTGTCAAAAGCTTTCTTTAGATCAATAAAAATTCCAACTGCATGTTTTTTTTCATCCAATGCATTTGTGATTTCTTCTACTGCATCTGTAATTGCCATTGAGGTGGTTGTTTTTGTTCTAAACCCCTACTGGCCCTGATTAATTATGTTGTGTTTATCAAGAAAATTATTAAATCGGCAGGTAAATAGTTTTTCCAAGATTTTAGAAAATTGTGGTAATAGTGATATCGGTCTATAATATGTGTAACTGTGTTTACTGTCATTTTTGTGTACTGGAATTACTTTAGCAATTTTCATTTTGTTTGGAAATTGACCCGATTGAAATGATAAATTACAAATATAAGTGAGGGGCGTTGCTATACTATGTATAACTTTTTTAACAATAAACATGTCAATATCGTGACAGTCGGTGGACAGCTTGCTTTTGCACTTCAATGCAGTACTTATCACCTCCTGCTCACTGGTTGCATAGAGAAAGATTGAATTCTGATTCCGTTTAATTCTTTTATAATAGTGGTCGGGGTCCTAGTCCGGAATACCTGCAGCCAATTCTGAACCGATTTTTACAAAGAAACTATTAAAGCTGTTAACAACTTTTTTCATATCATAATTTACACCATTCTTTTCAATGAAGTGGTCAGGATATGTTGCCTTGGTAGATCCTTGTTTGATTAATTTGTTCAATATGTTCCATGTGCCTTTTATATTATTTTTATTTTCATATAATTGCTTGTTGTAGTATAGCTTTTTACTAGTTCTTATTATAGCTGTTAATTTGTTCTTGTAAATCTTATATTTCAGTTCAGCTTCTTTGGTTTTTAACTTGATAAACAACTTGTATAAATAATTTTTCTTTTTGCAGGTGTTGATTATTCCTTTTGTCAACCAAGGGCATTTGAATTCCCTTTTCTTTGTGCTGCTTCCTTCAACAGGACAGTGCGTATTATAAAGAGAAGTAAATTTCTCTAGGAACTTATCATATGCACTGTCCACATTTGATTCCCTAAATACAGTAGTCCAATCCTGGACCATCAAACTGTTATTGAATGCGTTCATATTTTCTTCGGTTCTTTTCCGTTGATATACCACTTCACTATCCTTACTTTTCCAGATTTCACAATCAAATAAGGTAAAAACCGGTAAATGATCTGTAATATCACATATGAGCAAGCCACTGACTATCTGATTTCCCAAGTTGTTAGTAAAGATATTGTCGATAATTGTAGCACTGTGTGATGTAATCCTACTTGGTTTAGTTATTGTTGGGTAAAGAGACATACTATACATTGTATCCAAAAAATCGTCTATTGCTGCCAGTTTGCTTGGATTTAATAAATCAATATTAAAATCTCCACAGATGAATAATGTTTTTTGCTTAATAGTGGAAAACAATCGGCCCATCCATTCAGTGAAGGATTCAATACATGAACCTGGTGATCGATAGATACAGCTGACAATTATATTTTTCTTTTTTTCATTGTAGATCTCTATTGTCAAACATTCCATGCACCCATCCAGTGTTCTTGACATATCTGTTAATACCATACATTTAATTGATTTATGTATATATAGGGCAACTCCACCACCAGTTTTCTTTTCTCTATTTATGTATTTTAATTCATAATCACCCATAATAAAATCAATACCTTTATCAATATTAAAACACGTTTCTGTGATAGCAATTATGCTGAAGGGGTGTGTAAATTGTTGCAGATAGTCTTTGATAGAACTGGAATTTTTGTACATGCTTCTGCTGTTGAAATGTATAATTGACAGTTGCCCATTGAGTTGATATTATTTTCATACAGATGCCGTGTAAAATAATTACAATTGGTAACAGTAGAAGAAAAAAAATGACTGTCAGGATCAATTTCTATATTAGGGTCTGTTTTGTTGGACTCGTTGGATTCAAAGGCCTCAAGTTCTATTTGTTTGTGCTGAAGGGTTCGCAGTAGTGTATCAATATCGCTCTTATTCCTGAGTACAGTTCGTGTGTTTGATGTATCGTTCATAGTCAATTATGCAGAGATGGTACCTGGTCTTGATAGGTATCAGTACTTTTCAAGCTCTTCAATATCTCGCACCATCAGCACTTTTGCTTCCTCAGGCGTTCCGTTCAATTTAATGTATATTTTACAATTGACTACCCACGTGTGTTGAATTTTGCGTTGCTTTTTAAGATATCTTTTTGGCGATATCAGCATTCTTCCGTGTTAAGTGATCGTTCATATATACGTCGGTACCTTTTAACTTGCGACCTTGTTTCAGCAGCATTGTCTTGTTTTAATTATGAACTATGAACTGAACAGTACATTTTAAAATTTGTAAGCTGCAATTTGATCGAGTTCATGTACAAAATGAACTTTCCCAACACTGCTTTGTTGCAACACAACAGTTTATGAAAGAGTAAAATATTGTATCGACTGTTATTTATCTGTTCCGCCGCAATGGATGATGGGTAGCTGTGGCAACCACAACTGAGAGTAGTGATTGCTAAGGATGGGAATTGATAGAATTTTTACGATTCCGATTCCATTATCGATATTGCTTAACGATTCGATTCTTTATCGATTCTCTTATCGATTCTAATTTGGAGAAAAAGAAGAACAAACGTTTTGATTGGCATCGAGTTTGTTTAATCAGAAGTCACAACCTTACAAACTCACAACGAGGTCAAAAGAGGCCCAAAGCCTCAATGTTAACTGTGCCAATATGTGGCAAATACACAAGAATGTGTAACATTTTACTAAAACATTTTCTAATAGAAATAAAAAATATTGGTATATATTGGTATATTGGTCGTATTCCCTCCCGACGCAGTTATCTCCACCTTGCAATGACCAGGCATGAAAATGAGTCAGGGGTTAAAAAGGTAAGAAGGGTGTGGAGGAAATATGTTACGGTAGGCCTGTCCCAAACGACTAATTTTCTCCCGATTAGTCAGCCGACTATTTATACAATTAGTCGACTAATAAAAAAAAGTAATATAAATTTTTTTGGTACTAATTTAGCGATGAAATTTTTGTTGACGTTTATTAATTCACGAAAACATTTTGGAACACTTAAATTCTTTATTGAAGTACAAATAAACATGTAAATAACAATAATTAATCACACATGAACAATGAGGTCAAATGCTCATAGCATTAACTAGTGCAAAAGAATGGAATGTAAACAGATTCAGAACACTGACTTATCCTTTCCAACATTATTCAAAACAATTCTTAAAAAGAAATTAGCATTACTATTATAGTATACTACTATACAGTACATAATAGTCTTATGATAATTGTAATATTCATTGCCAATCACATTTTTAAAAAAGGATGTCATTTTCAAGCTATTCTTAGTCTAGAATCTGAATTCTGTAGTATTATAGTATTTACATATTATTGTATTAATTCTGAAGTATGTGGGATTAACTCCAGAAATCGTTATTTATATGAACGTGGCGTGCTTTTACTTTTAAATGTACACTGGAAGTACATTCGCTAAACCGCTAACAGCTTCACACTCTGCAAAAAAATCACTTTTCGTCATTGCTTGTGGTGTCACTGTCAGCTTTTTTTGGTTTTTTTTTTTTCTCTCTCAATTTTTTCGTTTGCAAATGATGTTAACCAGGGATTTTTCATGTTTGAAGTGTCACCTTTTAACCGCAAGTTTGCGTTTTGGAAAAGACTGCCAATGTTTTATAGCAGGTTAAAGTAGGTTGTCTTTTTTTCCCCATTAGTCTCAATGTAGCAATGCCAACGCTTACAGTGTTTGATATACACGTGTTTTCTTATTTTGTATATCTGAACTGTAATTCTACGGTGTTTTGTTTACTAATAAACATCTGTGAAATGAACTGGAGTCTAATAGTCATCTACACGCACACACAAATGTACAATGGGGCAAATAAGTATTTAGTCAACCACTAATTGTGCAAGTTCTCCCACTTGAAATGATTAGAGAGGCCTGTAATTGTCAACATAGGTAAACCTCAACCATGAGAGACAGAATGTGGGAAAAAACAGAAAATCACATTGTGTGATTTTTAAAGAATTTATTTGCAAATCATGGTAGAAAATAAGTATTTGGTCTATACCAGTAGTTCATCTCAATACTTTGCTATGTACCCTTTGTTGGCAATAACGGAGGCCAAACGTTTTCTGTAACTCTTCACAAGCTTTTCACACAATGTTGCTGGTATTTTGGTCCATTCCTCCATGCAAATCTCCTCTAGAGCAGTGTTTTTACTTTTAATTCATTGTTTTGATGTTTTAAATTTATCTTCATTAATTTGATTTAGAATTAGAATTTCAGAATATATTCATTGATTTCATTTAAATTATTTGTATCCATGTTTTATTGTCCATCGCAAAATATAGTAAGTGCGAGCAACACTAATACAGTGATACTTCGCTATGTCGCGCTTCAAAATTTGCTCCCTCAGTCTATCGCGGATATTTTTCAATTAAAAAAAATACAGTATTTCAAATAAAATGCAAAGATATATGCATGTATACATACACAAATTGTTGTTTTCTTTTATATATATCTCATTTATATCATAATTAGTACATTTGCAGTGCTTAAAAACAATTTATTACAATATACAAAAACTTTTGTTTTAAACTTCGGGTAAAAAAGGGAAAACAAACATTCTTATATGTCTAACTTTTCAAATGCTGTTAAATCTAAATAAATACATTGAACACACGCAAAAAATATTTATAAATTTATCTTATTTATTACATTTTTTTTTTTTTTTTAATTTGCTTTAATTGATCTTTTAAATTGTTTTTTTCTTTTCAATTTATATCTTATTTCTTTATATTTTTTAAAATTCATTTTAGATCAGCTAGGCTACAATATTAACATTCGGTACACAAGTGTGACTTACATGTTTCTCAATTTGAATTATATTACTTTCCGGGGCACTGTTTCGGTCCAAATATGTCACGCTCGCACTTTTTCGCAATACAAGGCGTGCACAATGGCAGTACACACGCATGCTGGGTAGTTTACATACTTCTACTAGGCTACTACAAAGACAGCGTTCTATATCACCTACAGTGTGTTTTGGAGTTTTTGTATTGAAAATAAAAGTGCCCATGTATGTAATGCAAATCTCTGCAGCTAGACGGCGCAATGGTACACACGCACATTTGAAAACTAAAAGCTCCAATAAACCTTGGTTTACACCCACTTTTCACAACACTCAAATAAATTACACACGAATATCCCACCGCGCTCTGCACGGTGGCAGCTCAACAGCAACAACAAACAACAATATGGCTACAATACAAACTATTTAGTCTCTTCATCACTAGTCACCCGGTGTCCCCTTTCCCCCCTCCCCTCTGGGGAGGGACTATTTTTCAGCTGCAGCCTCCTGACTTTCCGGACCCCACGCTGGATGGACGTCCTCGTTGCTACCACCGTCTCATCTGGCTAGACGGACCGATTCTTGTTCCTTTACTCCACTACATCTTTACGGACTGTAACTTCGCCTGCTAATTCCCATTAGCGGTCCTGGGGCTTCTTGTCTATCCGTCCTGGGAGTGGATCTCTCCTGACTGTAGTACTCCCCAAGGTTTCTCATTTTTCTCCCGAAGACTCTGGAGTTTTTGGAGTTTTTCCTTGCCGACATGGAGGGTCTAAGGATGGGGGAAACCCAGGACTTGAATTTATTTATTCATCTTTGTTGCTTCATTTGCTGTTTCTGATTATGTATCATATTGCCTCTGCAAACCCCTTTGAGACAACGTTGTTGTGATCCAGGGCTATACAAATAAAATTGAATTGAATTGAATATTTCAAGTTCTCCACGGTCTAAATCTGCAGCTAACTTTTCTTCGCTGCGCACTATTATAAACTGTCATAATCATCTGTTTCAAACTCAAATTGAATTTTACAAAATTTCGCTGTTTTTGCAAAGTTAAAAATCGCTAAATTGTTTTTGCGCCATGTTAACGTCTCCCCTGTCAAGTTACATTTTCCGTTTAAATTGCGCCTTATCCAATGTGGCCTGGTAGCAAGCAAGGTGTCAGGTGGTGACCATGTTGTTTACAAAAAAAAAGCTTTACAACATATATATTTAATCCCCAAAGTTAAATACGCTATTGTTTCGGTATGTTTTATTTATTGATTAAATTTTTCAAAAAAAAAAAAAAAAGAATCTACCAAAACACGTTTTTTTCCCCCTCCCCAACACCAGAGGGTGCCCTCAGCACCCTACTTCCCACACCACTGACATGTCTGCATGTGTGCGCCATGGTGTGGTACTAGGGACCGTCGAGTGTTTTTTTAGCTAAGCCAATCTGTACTTGCAAGGGGATGTAGCTCAGTGGTAGAGCGCATGCTTTGCATGTATGAGGCCCCGGGTTCAATCCCCGGCATCTCCACCTTTATACCCTCTTTTTAGATCTAAAATGTTTGTGTTCGAAACAGCTGTTCAATTTACACATTGGTGAATGGGCATGATTTCTGGTATTGGGCATGAGCTATTTACCCATATCACTTCTCCTCACAGGACGACTTTGGTGGTTCACTAGTGTTCGAGGTGTCTGGTTGGCTGTTTCAATTTGGTATCGTGAGTTGGGCCATCGGCTGCGCTATGGAGAACTGGGGTTTACTGCAACTAACCAACTACAACAAATGGAACTACTAGGCTACAACAAAGACAGTGTTCTATTTCACCTACAGTGTGTGCTGGAGTTTTTGTATTGGAAATGAAAGCGTCCATGTATTATAATGCAAATCTCCGCAGCTAGACGGCGCAATGACACACACACACATTTCAAAACTCAAAGTTCCAAAGCTTCCGTTTGACACCCACTTTTCACAAGACTCAAATAAATTGAAAACGTACGAAAGCTGTACAAACGGGAAGGATTGTCTCAGGAGTGATTTGTTCCAGAGTTCAAGGTAATTATTATATTTTTTTGTTTTTTTACAAGAATTTTCAATATGAAAAGCTCTTTGTTGTAAGGCTGCCGCCACATTTTCTAACAGACTAGCATCATTATTCGACATATTTACGTAAAATAAATGCTAAATGCACGTTTTATCTGCTTTTAACCAAGAATCGAGACTGTTTTATGTCCATATCTATAAAGAATTCAGGGATTTAAGCATTTATTCACAAGAATTTTCCCTGAAAAAGCTCACACATATACATATGGCAGCTGTCACATTGACTAACAGACTAATATCGTACTTTAACATATTTACGTAAAATAAATGCAAACTGCACGTTTTTTTTTTTCTTTTGACCAAGAATCGAGACTGCTTACGTCCATATTGTAACCCAAGTGTCAATGCCGCCCCGCGTTCCGCTCCCACTTCTGACCAGGATGGGACGTGAACCCGCGCGCAATGGCAAATCTAGTCGGCAGGCAAGAACGTTAACCACTGCGCCAACAAGGCTGGAGCTCATTGGCGCAGTGGTTAACGTCCTTCCCTGCCGACTGGAATCGTCGCGGCGTGCGGGTTCGCGTGGGGTGGGGTTCGGGTGGGAGCGGAACGCAGGGCGGCGCAGACACTCGGGTTACAATGTCTATAAAGAATTCAAGGATTTAGGCATTTATTCACAAGAATTTTCAACAAAAAAAAGCTCTTTGTCTGTGATTCCACGGCCACGCCAACAATGCGGGCCCCCTATCATCAATATCAATATCGTCAATATCATTATGAAGACTATGGACCATGTTATTTACAAAAAAAATAATAAAAATCCAACTAATATATTCAATCCCAAAGTTAAATAGTTAAATAAAGTTAAAAGAATCTACCAAAACACTTTTTTCCCTCCCCAACACAAGGGGGCGCTGCATAACCCTCAGCACTCAAATTCCCACGCCACTTTTTTTTTCATTAACGATCCTTATTTTCAATGATAAAATGAAAAAAAAAGTTTATAAAATGTACTGTATATGAAAATAAAAATGATTAAAAACAGAAATACTCATTTGACATGGTTGACGATTATTTTTATTTATATAATTTTTTAATTTTATGTTTTTAAAAGCGTCTCCACAAGCAGTACGTTTTTTAGGAAAACCAACAAAATGAGTTAAACGCACTTGAAGTGGATGACCACAGTGTTCTGTTCTAATTAGCCTAACCCAATAAGGATACTCATTGAGTCTTCTTCAAACAAACTGGGCAACACAAGATGAAACCCGGCTAAAGGGTGTTATTATTACATTATTGCTTTACATAGGCCTATGAACTTATCCCTGCGGAAAGACGCTCGCCAAAGTGGGATTTTACTAAAGTCTGAAAATCACTCCCAGCTGGCCCGAGTGCAGGAAATGCTGTTTTCGTCTCAAAACCTCAGAGCAAATAGTACATGAAGTGTGGCGCATTCAGGAGCACGTCCGTCCTCGCAACTCATGTCTGTCCTGGATATTACAGCATTTTTATGCCCTTCGGGATTACAGCCAGCCATGTGTTGCCTTTAAGGCCCCTTTTCTTGGCCTAACCTAGCTATTCAACATCCTTGTCAAGAAGTTCCTGGCTTAGGAAGGTGTGCGGGATGTCATCCTGCTCGCATAATGATGTCAACAATTGCTGTGAGGTCAGCCACACTGTGACCAAGAGTCTTCGTGGATATTTAAAGGTCCTAGAGGACATCTTAGCAGGCTTTGGTCTCATGCTTATGAAAGCAGTTTAGCAATGGCCCAGGGCCAGCAACAACAGAGTGGAACTGATTAAGTGAGGAAAAGAAAAGAGGAAAAAGGAGATAGCGTCTGATAACATCTCACCCTGCGCGACGAGAACAGACAGTTTAAGACGGTAAAACGGGCGTATAAACCCTCGTGCCAAATGTAAGCAATAACAATAAGGAATATGAGAGCGAACTGTTTTCGGAAATTGCAGTGGAAAATATTAACACACATAAAAGAGTATTCGTCTTTGATCACAATATGTGTTTTGCAGTGTAAGTTACTCCTGTAATTTAATATATATTATACTTTATTTTAAATATCCTTTGATAGTAATTAAATTGCCATTTTCTTAATTTGAATGGGTCACACAATGTATGTGTTACATTTACTAATATCAAACTGCATGGAAAAGGTTGATTAATGAAAAAACAGAACTACTTTCTATTTACCTATTTTACCTTGTTATACAAAATGAACATAGCTTTAGTAAAATCTTCAAATGAAATTTATGATTAGTTTACACATACATACATTGAAAATTGGCTAAATTGGGGTATATATATATATATATAATGTAAACTTATATATACAGTATATATATATAATGTAAACTTATATATACAGTGTGTGTATGTGTGTGTATATATATATATATATATATATATATATATATATATATATATATATATATATATATATATATATATAATCAGGGGTGCACATATTTTTTTTGCCCAGGTTCTCAGAGGAGGACCTGGAGATGTGACTTGGTCCTCATTGAGCTTGAGAGCCGACCCGCCTGATGCGATAAAATTATGACAAGCTTTAGTTAGAGCCAAATACCTTTTATTAATTATATTAACAATTAATGCCTGATTAACATCAACTGGCACAACAAATTTGCCATTACTTTGAAGTGAAATGTAAAGAAATAAACATAAAAGCAGTACTAATTCAAAATAAAGGGCATTATGCAGCTCCCACGTTACCTCCAAGCCTTTGTAAAAGTGGGATGTCGTCCTCCTCATAAGAGCTCATTGAACGTGCATGTTTAGCTTTGTGAAATGCGAGCAAAAACACGTTTGTCAGTGCATGGTGCTGCTCTTCATTAACTTTATTCCGCCACTTGTCCATAGGGCGAGTGGGGTGCTGCCTGACATCGATAGTTTGCTTAATTGTCACATGCTCTGTTTTTTTCGTGCATTTCAAAGTTTGGATGGCTGAAATTCTTGGACCCAACATAAAATGCGCTGCCGTTATCAGCGATTCTCACGGCAAATTTTGTACCACATATCCATGCGAGCATCATTTGCTTCTAGCTATGGTACCTCCTGCAGCCACTTTTCAGCAAAAGTCCTTTTTTTGGTAGCTCCGGTGACGTCTCTGTCGTCTGTCTGTCCTTTGACGGGGGTGGGGGAACACGGAAATAATTACTCAGTGGGGCCTGCCTCCCGACATTTTGAGAAGTGATTATCTCGTGTCCGCCGCAAATACAGTGGTCAGCCATCGGTACGCAAAAGCGTATGGAAGCCGTTGAGAGCCAGCGCGTTTGTATACGTCCAGTACGCATGCGCGCATGCGGACCACTTATGTGCACCCCTGTATATAATGTAAACTTATATATACAGTGTATATATATATATATATATATATATATATATATATATATTAGGGCTGTCAAAATTTACGCGTTAACGAGCGGTAATTAATTTTTAGAATTAATTCCGTTAAAATATTTGACGCAATTAACGCACAAATGCCCCGCTCAAACATATTGAAAGGACAGCAAAGTGAAAGGTGTACTTGTTGTGTTTTTCGGAGTTTTGCCGCCCTCTGCTGGCGCTTGGGTGCGACTGATTTTATAGGCTTCAGCACCCATCAGCATTGTGTAAGTAATTATTGACATCAACAATGGCGGGCTACTAGTTTATTTTTTGATTGAAAATTTTACAAATTTTATTAAAACGAAAACATGAAGAGGGGTTTTAATATAAAATTTCTATAACTTGTACTACTTATTATCTTTTATTTATTTTCTATAATTTTTTATAAATATTTATATATTTTATTTATTTATATATTTATATATTTTATTTATTATTTTTATTTATCTTTTATGAACTAAAAGTCTTTCTATCCATGGATCGCTTTAACAGAATGTTAATAATGGTAATGCCATGTTGTTGATTTATTGTTATAATAAAGAAATACAGTACTTATGTACCGTATGTTGAATGTATATATCCATCTCGGTCTTATCTTTCCATTCCAACAATAATTTACAGAAAAATATGGCATATTTTATAGATGGTTTGAATTGCGATTAATTGCGATTAATTACGATTAATTAATTTTTGAGCTGTAATTAACTCGATTAAAAATTGTAATCGTTTGACACCCCTAATATATATATATATATATATATATATATATATATATATATATATATATATATATATATATATATATATATATATATATACCCCAATTTAGCCAACTTTCAAAATTGTCCGATATGCATGTGTAATACATCATTGGAAAGCTTAAAATCTCATTTCTGGGGGAAGAAAAATTTTGAACAGGAGGGCATTTTTTTTTTTCTTTAAATGGTTTTTAAACAGCAAAACCCTAACTGGAGGTGAGCGCACGCGAGAGCAGAATTACAGACGCCATGACTTTAACGAGATATTACTGCGTACTTACCTTGTTTCGATCCAGAGACTCCATGTAGCATGTATCACTGAGTGTCAAGACACAGCTGTGAATGGTCACAGCCTGATTTTTTGGGGGGATTTTATTGGTGAAACATGGTAATATCACAGGGGTCGCGATGCAGAAATCGCAGACATCAAAGAGTGGTCGAGATGTTCATTTTCATATATTTACCCTTTTAAACTTAAAAAAATTTTTTTTTTCTTTGTTTGGATCATTTATTTATCATCTAATATATCGGAGAAATTGCGACAGTAACAAAAAAAAAAAAAAAAAAAAAAATTAAGCGATAGTAATGAGGTTGATATCCGTGACATTTTTACAGACACCATTTTTTCATTGCGACGTAATTTGTTTAAAAGTTTAAAATCTGCGCGTGAATAATTTTTTAAAGTTGTTTTTCTTTTCTTTTTTTAAATGAAATACTAGACATCAATTAATGATTCTAAGCTAAAAATGACAGACATTTTGAATAATTAATATAATTAATTACCTTCGTTTTAAGACTGGGTTGAAACAAAAGCGGTTGCGCGACGTCTGTAAATGGTGGTTTCTAGGGTAAAACGGACAAATTAAAAATAGTTTTGGGGCTTAAGGCGCCAGGAATTTACTATGACAGCATATGGACATATTGTTCGATTAAACACAACAGTTCCTTTGGCTTAAAATACAGCAGTTTATTTGAAAGAGAGGTGCAAGCGTAGAAACTGCTTTTTCAGACTTGTCTGTGTTTTCCGCCAAATTGCTATGGGTTTAGATATTAATGGCTATATTTTGAGTTATTTTGAGGGGAAAATAAATTAACTGTACTATATAAGCTGCACACAGACTACTTTTCATTGTGTCAAAGTGTCATTTTGTCAGTGTTGTCCCATGAAAAGATATACTTAAATATCTACAGAAATGCCAGGGGTGTACTCATTTTTGTGATACACTGTACAAGTATTTATATCTGTGGATCCCTTTAACCACCCAAAGGTTTTCAAATGCTAATCAACTAATTCTAACATTAATGATTCCATATCCAGGACTATACTTTGAGGCAAGAATGGAAAAAAAAAAAAGAAATGAGATAAATATACATGAATTATCACTCTGACTCATTCTGTCATTATTATTATCATAAGAAACAGTGATTCATTGGAATAATGATGTGGTTGCATGATGATTTAACCATTTACAATATTTACGCCTTCTCCCCTTAGTACTCCGTCTCTTCACTCCCCCCTCTGCGTCTCCGTTGCCAACTCTTCATGTGTCAGTGAGGGCTGTTGCTAATAAAAGTTAAAAAGCAAATGAAAAGGAGGTGAGAGGGAACAGAGGGAGGTACATTCTTTCTTCCGAGCATGGGAAGTGTTTGTGCTAAGTGTCTGAAGGGGGTATAAACCAAGGGAGGTGCTGATCAGAGTGGTTCGGTTTCACAAACACTCCAAAAAATGGCCCGGTCAGCTTTTAAAGACACAGCGATTACATGGGAGACGTGAGGATGACAGGAGAGCCAAACACTCTTGAGGGGAGAGAACCACGCCTTCCCAAACTTTACAGAGGGAAGTCATCCTCGACATGGTTATTAAGCGAGACTATAGCGGCACCCAAAAAGCTCATCTCCATCTTCTCTGTCTCGGGAGGAGAAGGCGGCCATTGTGTGCCCGCTCCTCTCTCCCCAAGTCAGTTTCCTATTGAGGCACTGAAAGGCCCTTTGAGGGGCCCCCGTTTTGGCTGCGCAGCTCACCTGCAGAGGGGAAACTATGGGCCTATTCTGAAGCCCAGCAGCTGCCAGGGCACAGAGGCTGGCACCCAGTGGGAGATAGAATAGCCACCGCCGACTCTTTCAATATGAAGCCACTTAGTAACAGAAGGCATGTGCCAAGCCTGCAAAGGCAGGATGAAGAGTCACCCTTTGAAAATATCAGCAAAGACCCGTCGTCGCTCCTTTCTTCCCATCCTATCTCTGCCTCCGCTGGCTTATAGGATGATGGAAAAGGGCCAGCACGTCGGATCGGGGTCTTAAAGCCATCACGCCGGGCAGGATGGCAGAGAATTGACCAACTTCAGAGGCAGCAGGCCCGCAACACAAAGCCCCTTTTCTGTCCGCCGCCTAGCTCCCACACTGGCGCTAATTTATGATGCCCTCACAGCGATTTCCACAGTCAGAAAAGTTCAATTGTGTTTTCCAGCTCATTAACCATCAGCACAACAAAGCTTTCATCTTCTTCATCCCGCCGCTTTCTCTCCTTCCACCCATCATTCGCTCTTTATCCCGCTGCCTACTAATCTGCCGCTTGTTCCAAACATCCAATCTAAAAAAGATGAAGTGGAGAAGGTAAAAATGGCTTTTCTTATGAAAACAATCTCTCTCCCGCTTCTCCTTTTTTTTTTTTCTGTCAGCCCCAAGTTCCACTGTTCCCCTACTAAGCGAGAATTTAATGGTTGTTTATTCAGGGGCCTCTGCTCTTCCCTCCCATCTCTTTCACAGCTCCTTGAGACAACGTGGCACCTATTGTCACTGACCAAGAATCAGACCAACATATTTGTTCAGGTTGTCACTGTGCTGAGATCACAGGAACGTTCTCGCATTCTCACACAGATTGACGATATGCCAAACACTTAAAGACTTTATACGTCACATCTCTGCATTTGAAGTACAGCAACTACATAAATATCACCGAAGTAGTACGGTAACACACTGTCACTGTGCGATTCAGATCCAGTAACAACCTGAGTGAAAGGAAGAGAACACAAAGTGAATCTATTCCCACCATCGAGCGCTGGCTTCCATGTGCCCCTGACTAAAGCTTGTAACCCCAATTTGTTCCAGTTTTGACTCCCCTAATGCCAGGCCAGTCTCAGCTTCTAAAAGAGATGTTGTAGTCTCATTTCCTCGCTTCAAATGTTTGATCCCAAAAACCGATGAAAGATCAATTCCAGACAGATATTTACACCCAGATTTAATCAGTGTTTGCATGCAAGCTAGCAGACCTACTTGATGGTTCGGTATTTAAACAAGACAAAAATAAATTACTGTAATGAACCCTTCAAAACCAGTGGACATCTATTCAAAAGTTATCGTTCTCTGCCAGCCTGGCTTACAGAGTATATACTGCTGGCCAAAAATATTGCCACCCCTGCAATTGGGTCAGATAATGCTCGATTTCTCCCAGAAAATGATTGCAGTTAAAAATGCTTTGTTAGTAATATCTTCATTTATTTTGCTTGCAATGAAAAAACACTATAGAAAATGAAAAAAAAAAAAAAAAAAATCATTATCATTTTACACAAAATTCCAAAAATGGACAGGACAAAAGTGTTGGCACCGTCATTCTAATACTTGGTATCACAACCTTTAGACAAATTAACTGTAAACAACCGCTTTCGGTAGCCATCAATTAGTTTGTTACAATGCTCTACTGGAATTTTAGACTGTTCTTCTTTGGCAAACTGCTCCAGGTCTCTGCGATTTGAAGGGTGCCTTCTGCAAACTGCCATTTTCAGATCTCTCCACAGGATTCAGGTCTGGACTCATTGCTGGCCACTTTAGAAGTCTCCAGTGCTTTCTCTAAAACCATTTTCTAGTACTTTTTGAAGTGTGTTTTGGGTCAATGTCCTGCTGGAAGACCCATGACCTCTGAGGGTGACCCAGCTTTTTCACACTGAGCGAAAATTATGCAGCAAAATTTGTCTTCCGACTTCATAATGCCATGCATACGGTCAAGCAGTCCAGTGCCAGAGGCAGCAAGCAACCACAAAAAATCACCGAACCTCCACCATGTTTGACTGTGATGACTGTGTTCTTTTCTTTGAAGGTCTCGGTTTTTTTCCCCCTGTAAACTCTAAGTTGATGCCTTTTCCCAAAAAGCTCTACTTTTGTCTCATATGACCAAAGAACATTCTTCCAAAACGTTTTTGGCTTTCTCAGGTAAGTTTTAGCAAACTCCAGCCTGGCTTTTTTAAGTCTCTGGGTCAGAAGTGGGTCTTCCTGGGTATCCTATCATAGAGTCCCTTTTCTTTCAGACGAGACGTATAGTACAGGTTGACACTGTTGTACCCTCGGACTGCAGGACACCCTGAACTTGTTTGGATGTTAGTCGAGGTTCTTTATCCACCATCCGCACAAACCTTTGTTGAAATCTCTCGACAATTTCTCTGAGGTTAACCCCAGTGCCATGGGCTTTAGACTTATTGATGAAACTGCGCACAGTAGACACAAGAACATTCGGGCCTTTGGAGATGGACTTGTAACCTTGAGATTGCCCATGCTTCCTCACAATTTTGCTTCTCAAATCCTCAGACAGTTCTTTGGTGTTCTTTCTTTTCTCCATCTCAATGTGGTACACACAAGGACACAGCATAAAGGTTGAGTCAACTTTAATCCATTTTAACTGGCTGCAAGTATGATATAGTTATTGCCACCACCTGTTATGTGCCACACAAAAGTAACAGGTGCTGTTAATAACACAAATTAGAGAAGCATCACATAATTTTTCAAAGGGTGGCAATACTTTTGTCCGGCCCATTTTTGAAGTTTTGTGTAAAATGATAATGATCTACTTTTTTCCCCATTCTCTTTTGTGTTTTTCATTTCAAGCAAAATAAATATTACTACCAAAGCATTTATAATTGCAATCATTTTCTGGGAGAAATTGAGCATTATCTGACAGCAGTGTATGTTATGGTAGTTAGACCAAATGTCTCTTTTCCCCGGAAATGTCCACTTTTTGCATTCTGTCCGGGGCGTCCGGAGGGGTTTTAATAAATTCATGAAATTTGTTTGAACCCTTTTCATTATTTTTCATGGGACCAATTAGTGTGCGTTGTAATTGACTGACGCTTTGCACAGAATTCTACGATACTGTGCTGTCTGTAACTTATTCTCAATAAGCCTGCCCAGTGGTCGGCTCAGCTGTGCTCAGTAACAGAGAAAGCAGACGGCAGAGCAGTGTTTCTTGGTCTATGACGGAGTATTAGGGCAAAATAAAGAAAGAAAGTGTGGGGGGGTGAGGGACTAAAAGATTAAAGTTGTACTATTGCTATGAGAAATCAAAGTATTATTACATAAGGGTGATTATTTCACATTTATTCTCGTAGTAACAGTTCGACTATTTTTTCTCGTACTATTACTACGAGAATAAAAGTCGTATTGTCACGTAGGGCTAGTGTAGCTGAATAAGCAGCTATGTACCCTAATTTTCGGACTATAAGCCGCTACTTTTTTCTTTCATTTTGAATCCTGCAGTTTATAGTCCAGTGCGGCTTATTTGTTGATTTATTTAGGTTAACAGGTAACACTTTATTTGACAGCGGCGTCATAAGACCGTCATATTATGACATGACACTATCATGGGCATGATGACTGAATGCGTATGAAAAATGTTATTAAGTGTCATCTAACAAATTATGTCACTAACTCCATTTATGTCCAGCTCGGATCTTTTACATCCATTCATAATTTAGATAATTTGCCGGATGACACTAAATGACCTCTGTCAGAACAATTCATTAATGCTCCTGACAGTGTCATAATTATGTTGTCTAATGACAGTTTTACGGTGCCGCTGTCAAATAAAGTGTTACCAAATACCATAACTAGCAATTAATGAAACAACTGGAACAGTAACTGAAGAAATAATTAGCACAGAACATACATTTTGATTGCTATTTACATCTTTAGTGATGCAATACATGCTAGGAGGTGTGTTGGACGACAACAGTGTTGACAGCAGGTGGCAGCAGAGGCTTGACTGTCTCCCCTAAGGGAGCAGCGACGGCCAAAGGAAGCTTCTTGAAGCAATGAAGCTTTGAAGCCAATTGGTTCAAAGCTTCATGGTGGTTCATTTGGTCTTATAACAGTCGTATGATGCCGCTGTCAAATAAAGTGTGACCGGTTAATATATTATAGTGTAAATATCCCATACTGCAGTGAGGACAGCTGCAGCTTATAGCCCAGTGTGGCTTATCTATGAACAAATGTTGTTTTGGTGTCAAATTTGGTGGGTGGCGGCTGATAGTCAGGTGCCCCTTGTAGTGCAGAATTACGGTACTCTACCTAGCACATTGCCGCCTCCGTTAAAATTAACAATATTGAATCTGAAGGCATCTTGTATTTTAGAATCGTTTTCACAAATAAGGAAATACTTTCCTGAGAGCAAAATATAACTGGAGCGGACATGGGCCAGATGTACTGCAAATTTCAGCCCAATTTCATAAAATGGATCTGCCCCAGTGTCTTTTTGAACAATGGCCCAAACTCAGTATGGAGACAATTGCCGGATGAGCAACCAGTTTTGGGCCAGAACTGGTCCAAATTAGCAGACCATACATTCATGTACTGTGTGGCCCGGATGTGGCACACTTTACCCTATCTGGGCCAGATTTGTATCAAAACCGTTTTCATATTAAATATGGGGTTCATTGTATGTATCATACTGTTATTGTGTTTATATTACGGGTGTCAAACGATTAAAATTTTTAATCGAGTTAATTACAGCTTAAAAATGAATTAATCTTAATTAATCGCAATTCAAACCATCTATAAAATATGCCATATTTTTCTGTAAATTATTGTTGGAATGGAAAGATGAGACACAAGATGGATATATAAATTCAACATACGGTACATAAGTACTGTATTTCTTTATTATAACAATAAATCAACAAGATGGCATTACCATTATTAACATTCTGTTAAAGCGATCCATGGATAGAAAGACTTGTAGTTCTTAAAAGATAAATGTTAGTACAAGTTATAGAAATTTTATATTAAAACCCCTCTTAATGTTTTTGTTTTAATAAATTTAGTAAAATTTTCAATCAAAAAATAAACTAGTAGCCCGCCATTGTTGATGCCAATAATTGCTTACACAATGCTCATGGGTGCTGAAGCCTATAAAATCAGTCACACCCAAGCACCAGCAGAGGGCGACAAAACTCCGAAAAATACAACAAGTACACATTTCACTGTGCTGTCATTTTAATGTTTGAGCGGGGCATGTGCGTTAATTGCGTCAAATATTTTAAAGTGATTATATTAAAGAAATTAATTACCGCCCGTTAATGCGATAATTTTGACAGCCCTAGTTTATATTGCAAATTATTGTTTTCTATTAAAAAAATAATAACAACACACCTTTTTCATACCATTTATTAATGCTAATATATTAATGCACCATAACAATACTGTACATTGTTTTTTCACAAAATATTTCAATTGGAACAAGCAAATCCACATTAAAGATGACCTATTTTTACGAGTCAGAGGCAAACTGGCAGTGGTAAAAAGAGTTCATTGATGATGAGAGGGAGTGGCAGATAGTGTCCGAAGAATCCAGCCGGCAGTTTGGTAATAGAACAGGTGAAAAGGCAGGCAGGCGTCTGGCAGGCAACCAGTACAGGATCGAGGGGGGGAAAAAAATAAAAGAGCTCTGTATCAGGATTACAAGATTCGGTCAATTGTTGATCTGGCAATGATGTGAGGCCAAGGACCGGTTTAAGTAAGCTGCTGACGATGATCAGCGGCACCGGGTCCCAGGCTCACCCATCTGTGCAACCAAAAGCAGTGACACAAATACACAAACACAAGGAGGAGGGGCTCAGTTTGAATAATTGTATTCAAATATTGAAACATTTATATCAACATACTGTAGATAGAGTAAATCCTTTCTCCCTCCATATGTTGTTATTGTTATGCAACAAATTTGGAATTACTTAACTCGCAGACATGGCAGATCACTTGAATACACTGGCCATTTTATTAATGCTCGGTTGAATAACTTTTTTAATGGTTAAGCAGTGACTTCAAAACCCGATTATGACTTTGAATAAAGCACTGACCATACCAATTTGCCGTCCCCTGTTGTGTCGTGAGTCCTGCTTGCTCTTCTGGGTAGTTGCCTTTCAGGTGCGCCCTTACAGTGACGCAGGGGTGTTACCAGGAGGGGGCAGGGTGGGCAGTGCCCACCCACGGACACACTCTGCTCACCCATAGAAAACTTTGCGTTGTTACCAGGGGTGAAAATGGCTAGAATTTCTTGCCGGATCTCCCTACATGAAGGTCGCCACGGAGCCAGAAATTTTCTTTATTTTTCTTCCTTTTTTTTGTGTGTGTGTGTGTGTGTGTGTGTGTGTGTGTGTGTGTGTGTGTGTGTGTGTGTGTGTGTGTGTAAAACCTCTTAAACTACTGAAATGCAAAGAAAACTGTTTTAGCACAGTTACTGTATTTCTATAACACATACAAGAACTGATTTTCATTCTAAATTGTATTTTTTCAATAATTTGCAAAATAAAAGTTAACAAAAACAGCAATAACCCAAACCATCTCCTAATTTTTATTTTCCCTCATTCCTCACATACTAAATGCCAAATCTCAATTTTAACTACTTAAGAACATAGGATGTATATTAAAATTGAAGTTAATGTAAACATTTTTTTAAACAATAAAGATATAAGTAACATACATTCAGAAAAATAGGTACAAATGACTTATATTATGCAGAGTGAAATGGAATATATTTTGAAGATCACGCAAACATTGACTTTTTTAAATCATAAGGAAATCAATATAGTAGCCTAACATAAATGAAGAAATATAAGTCCAAAGTGCACAATGGCAGCTAAGATGTTCTGAACCTCCCCATCAGAGCAAATAAAACTAGATATAATAAATAAGCCTACTCAACTCTTTCGTTGCTCTTAAAGATTTAATCCATTGTATGTTACATTGCCCTTTTTTTGTCGCTTCAATTCAACATCCTTTTTTTTTTCTTGCTGTTCCAGAAAACATGCACGTTTGAACCAATCAGAGCTAACTATCTTTGCTGATCACATGTCAGCATGTCAGCCAATTGAACGGATAAATGAGTCCAGGCATTTTGCTATGCTGCGTGCATTCGCACATTAACGTGACTCATCATTGTCAGACTCTGATAACTGCAGCAGCTGGGGAAACCTCCATGCCGTCCGTAGAATAAAATAAATATTGGTGGAAACGGATTACACTACACAAGCACTCTATTATGCTTGTTGTTAACACTTGTGTATGTAAATCTGATGTAGGTAGATTGTTTTCTTCTTGGGGATGAAATGCATGTGTGGCAGCTTAGCTTTTTTTTACATAGCGTTTTGACAGTTGCTGTCATATTTGCGGAATCAAAGCACCGTGTACCTGAACAGCATTCCGGCCCTGAATCTTATACCGGAACTGCGTTCTGGCCCTGAATCTTATACCGGAACTGCGTTCCTGACCGTTCTGCCCCACTTTCACCCCTGGTTGTTACCTCCTCTTTCACCTTTAAAAAAAAAAAAAAGAAAATGGAATGTTGGTTTGATCCTAGCGAGCGCTACACACATTTACGCATATTTAGATTTTTTTTTTTTTTTCCCATTTTATCAAAGTTTTCACCAGTGTTCACCTGGCTGTTGAGTTTGGTAAGTTTTGAAGCATTCTGAGGGGGTCAAAGCAGGGCTCAAAGCGTCAGCGGGACAAAGAATGACTGTTAGGGGGTGCTTGGAAATACATAGAGTATTTGGAATTTGTCTTTACACAGTATCAAAGATTGCACCCTAACCTGCTTGCCGATTTTGGTGCATTTTGAAGCATTCTAAGGGGGTCAAATTGAGCTCAAAGGGGCTGTGGACCAAAGAATACCTATAATAATAATAATAATAATAATAAAACCAAGGAACCACAATAGGTTACCTAAAAAAAACATTGTCACCTGCATGTCCATAATTCAATTCAATTCAATTCAATTCAATTCAATTCAATTCAATTCAATTCAATTCAATTTTATTTGTATAGCCCTGGATCACAACAACGTTGTCTCAAAGGGCTTTGCAGAGGCAATATGATACACAATCAGAAACAGCAAATAAAGCAACAAAGATGAATAAATAAATTCAAGTCCTGGGTATCCCCCATCCTTAGACCCTCCATGTCGGCAAGGAGTCTTTGGGAGAAAATGATAAACCTTGGGGAGTACCACAGTCAGGAGAGATCCACTCCCAGGACGGATAGACAGGAAGCCCCAGGACCGCTAATGGGAATTAGCAGGGGAAGTTACAGTCCATAAAGATGCAGTGGAGTAAAGGAACAAGAAGAGGTCCATCTAGCCAGATGAGACGGGGGTAGCAACGAGGACTTCCATCCAGCCAGGGGTCCGGACAGTCAGGAGGCTGCAGCTGAAAAATAGCCCCTCCCCGGGAGGGGGAAAGGGGACACCGGGTGACTAGTAATGAAGAGACTAGACAACTAGATATTAACATTGGAAAATAGAAATAAAGTAAGATAAGTGGTAGGTAGAGTGAGAAAAAGGAGATAGAACTCAGTGGCTGTACTTCCCCCAGCTTTATAGCTTCTAGTGCAGCTTAGACTAAACTTTGAGTCTACTCCGACTTCAACTAGCCTGACCATAAGCTTTGTTGAATAGGAATGTTTTTAATCTAATCTTAAATGTGCAGACTGTCTCGGCTTCTTTAATATTAGCTGGAAGCTGATTCCATAAAACTGGGGCTTGGTGGCTAACTCCGACAGTACTTTCAGAAACCCTGGGAACTACCAGTAGGCCTGCATTCTGAGAGAGGAGTGTTCTGTTGGGGATGTATGGAACCAGAGCATCGGTGAGATAAGATGGCCCCAACACATTAATGGTCTTAAATGTAAGAAGGAGGATTTTAAACTTAATTCTAAACTCGACTGGAAGCCAGTAAAGGGCCCGGAGCACAGGGGTGATGTGCTCTCTTCTATTGGTTCCTGTTAAAAGTCTTGCTACTGCGTTTTGGACAAGCTGAAGACCTTTTAGAGAGCTCTTAGGACAAGCTGCAAGTAGGGAGTTACAGTAATCCAATTTCGAGGTAACGAATGCGTGAATTAAATTTTCTGCATCGCTTTTAGATAAAATGTTTCTAATTTTGGCTATGTTGCGCAGGTGAAAGAAGGCCGTTCTGCAGGTTTAAACGATAAGTCAGGGTTGAATAAAACTCCTAGGTTTTTAACTGTGGTGCTGGAGGCTACACTTACATTGTCCAGAGTGACTATCTGGGAAGCTAAAGAGTCTCTCACACTTTTCAGGCCTATTATAAGGACTTCTGTCTTTTCAGGGTTAAGTAGAAGATAGTTAGTGCTCATCCAGGTAATTATATCTCCAACGCAGGTGCTTAGTTTGTCCACTTGCCTGATCTGCTCAGGTTTAATTGATAAATGATAAATACTGTTCAGTTATGGATGTGTTCTAAGTCAAAATCAAATTTACTTTTATTTGTTTAGGCCAAAAAACGACAACAGTTATCTCAAGGAGAAAACAAAACATGTTTTAAGGTGAAGTAGCCCTATGCTGGATTTCGACCTACTTGACCTACTTGAGCATTGTAGTTTAAAAAAAAGAAATTTTTAAAAAAAATTGAAATCGCTGGTATGGGAATACTTCAGCTACAGAAAAATTTGATGGCTGCGGCTTAGAGGAGGAGGGCCAACCAACATGTAAAACACGTTTGCGGAGGGTGTTTGCTGAGGAGGCAATACCTCCAATATGATTTCACATTGATACAAAATTAAAGGTTAGTAAACACTGTCATGAATGTTTCCCACCAGCTATGAGAGTTAACTCCAGCGTGTTAAGTGTGTCGAACGGCGGTAAAACGTGTTTTTCTCTCTCTGGCAACTGTCTGTATTGAGAAAGAGAGTGTGTGTGTGATGTAAACATGATACGAGTCATACACACGTGCTTTTTATGGAAAATATTTGAATCATTTTTGTTCTGATGGTAATAATGTTGCGCTATAGCTGTGGGTTTGGGCTCACCTAAACGACTGCATTCATTTTAATTTTATTTTGAATATTTTATCATTTTTAAAATTTATTTTAACATTACTTATGATCCAATTTGCTAATATGTTTAAAAAATGAAAATCTTGTTCAATGGAAAAAAAAAATTCTTTCTTTTTTTTCTAAACCCAGATATCTCAAAGTAACACATTTTAGAGCTGTAATTGCAATACCGAGATAACATTAAACCGTGATATTTTGGCATAAGTTTATACCATCAGAATATCATACCGGCATATGCCTACGGCATATACTGTACAATATACAAAGACAAACGGCTCTATACATTAGATACAAAATCAACAGCAGAATGAGACTGTTTGCACAACAAATTGCATCAGATTGTAATCCTTTGTATATTGGGCTACCATTATTGCGTATTTTTTTATTAAAGATACATTTTAGAACCCTTTGTGTGCATCTCAGGTTTCTTGCTGCATTAGGTCTAGCTATTGCGCTGTCATCACCTTCAAACGAAAGACGCCAACTTCTCCTATCATGGCCAGACAATAAAGAGCCTGTGATAATTGGCCATCTCCAGCCTCTGCTAGTGGCTCACGCTCTATGGTCTTCATCAAGGCCATTATCATGACTTAGAGTCTAAGTTGCCCTCCCTGCTGTCAGCACGGATCCTGAGCTCACACGAGGGTGTCTAATTCCATTCGTCCCAGTCCGCTCCAGCCAGATCCTAACAATGTACAGTATCTGTGTTCACCTGTTAGCACTCCTCACAGCAGGGCGCCGTCGGCCTCACTTGGCCCGACCATGTGAAACGCACCTCCCTGTCATCGCTGCCTCCGTCCCACAAAACGCAAGGAAGAATAACAAACCACTCACCGCTCACCTTTCAGCACTTTCACTGGCAGCTGAGTCATGCTAACATATAGAGGCTACATGAAAAGCACTTAACCAATCAACCATCCATCAAGTAATTACACAAGAGTATCAGAGTCTCTTCTGAAAATGCTGTCCCAGTAAGTCCTCTTCAGAAAGTTTCCACATTCATGTTACTGCAGCAATTTCTCTAAACATTTGGCTCGACTTCAAGGTTACTGTTGGCAGACATACATGAGTAATTGCCTACAAAGAATTTATCGGAATGGACTATTGTTTAATAACATGTTAATACAAGGCAAAATGGAGTACACTGCTTGGTGCTGATAGTTTGTGATAGAAAGAACACAAAATGACAGCAAGTTCAGAAAGGTGAGTAAGCAACAGATGACAACTTTTATACAATACAGTACATACAATTCAATGCATTGAAACAGGTGGTCTGGGAAATTTAGAGAGGGATTCTCCACAAGTGTAATGTGCAATGACTCAACAATTTTTTAAATTAATTTTTTTATTGCTGTCAATTTAGTAGTATTTCCTTGTAACAACAAAATCCGTGTCAGCCCTTCTACATTCAGCAATTGTAATATTATTTGTAATTTCAGCTCATTTTGGTCACTCAGGTGGCCGGCGTATCGATCGACCCCTCACGTCAACACAGGCTGACATGTTGTTATAATTTTGTCCGCGAATGATCAGCGAACTGATAAGAACAAACATACAATCGTTTAGGTAGATCGTTGGTTTCAGAGCCATATAAAAGGAGTCGTGACATCAGGGGTCGCGTTAACCGAATATTTTCCGTCGTTGACCGGTTTTTTAAAACGGTGACGGAAAAAATTGAAGTCCATCTGTCGTTTTGACAGGTTGCAATTCACACCCCAGACCACAGGGTGGCGAGTGAGCATATTAATTAGCTATTGTCTCTCTTGATGCATGAAGTCGTTGGCCTTACTCGGAAAAATGTCAAGGCAACTGAGTGTTTGCCTGGCACAGCCAGACTGTTCTCCTTGTATTTTTCAAACACTGAGAGAAAAGTCCGGGACCCAGCCCATTAACGGCCTCTCGAGTAGGTACAAAATCAATCGACAAATCAGATTTGTTTATTTGCGTGACGTGTTCTTCACGAGCAACGTCACTGTTGCGCACCGAAAGTCGTCTCTACAAGAACACGGATGGCGAACGGGAGAGCCGAGAATATGTTCCAATCCGTGGTAAATTCAGTTTTAAATGAGCTAAAACACATCGACAAGAGTCACTGACACCAGTCTGTCTCGCGCTAGCCATGTTGAATAAACTCCGCTCTCCTCATATGTTTACTTCCGCGCGCAAGTCCCACGTCCTGCCCTCGTCGCTTTGCTAACGGCACGTCTGCCCGTCGCTGATTGGTGCACTCCGCTGTCTGTTTGCCTCTTGTTAAGCTTGTTCGGACAGAATATTAATTAAAAATGAATGAAAACTAAATACTATTGAATATGTCATTATTATCATTTTAAAAATGTAAGTGACGGGTAAAAATAGATTATGACCGGATTTTTATGACACTGTCAGTCAAAATGACAGACAACGAAAAAGTCTAGCGCAACCTCTGCGTGACACCCTTTGTTCTCGCCACCGGTGGTCACGTGGTTCATGTGGGGCGTGAGTAGTTCCAAGCACAAGCAGCGCTGTAGTGGTTTGCAATGGAACTGACAGCGGTAATTGTGACATTTATGAAAAATGGATACAATCACGTATCTAAGTACTTGTTTGATTATGTCATTTAATTATGACATATATGTAAGTGTTAGTTTTATATTTGGAGTGGTCAGGCGACAACTAAAAATTATGTAAACTCTAACGCTGAAGGGTACTTTCCCATGTTGTGGAGTGAACACATCATGTTTCTGTTAGCATGAGCACAGGAAATCGACTTTTACATTGAAATGCAAGATTTAGGTTTTCTTTTTTCACAACTGGAATACTATTTTTCCAGAGAATGTCAAGATTTCCTTGATTCACCTACCTGTGGTAATATATTAAAGATAACGCATAATGTAAACTCTAACGCTGAAGGGTACTTTCCCATGTTGTGGAGTGAACACATCATGTTTCTGTTAGCATGAGCACAGGAAATCGACTTTTACATTGAAATGCAAGATTTAGGTTTTCTTTTTTCACAACTAGAATACTATTTTTCCAGAGAATGTCAAGATTTCCTTGATTCACCTACCTGTGGTAATATATTAAAGATAACGCTATGTAGAACGTATTTTGTTCCCAAGTTCTAAGTGGTAGTTCCAAGTTTGTTTTGTCGCATTGACATATAAGAACACTTGTTCCCCAAAAAGTGTGGGTTTGTGGTCACGACTTTTAAATTCTATTTTCCACTTTCTACTGCTTATATATACAGTATATAATGCTTATATACTGTATATGTGTTTGTACATTTTCCTTTTTATTTTATAGACTTAGTTTGACCTGAAACAGAAAAATGACATTTAATAAATATTTCCTGCAAAACTTAACCAAACTTTGAATATAGCCTCTAATTATAGCAAAATCAAACCTGTACCTCTTTAAAGGCATTTTTCATTTTGGACCCAAGCAACACAAATTGATTACGAGACAGGAACAACATTTTATGATTTTTCTCAACATGGTGTCATGTATAACAATAACAACTTATTGCCCTTTGATAAAGAAAAACATTTTTGAACAATTGGTGTCATGGCTCAATGTTTACACCTAAAATGTTATAGATTAGTGACCTGCAACGGTTGGTTGTGCAGCATGGTTTCCCCAAAGAACAAGAGGAGCAGAAAAAATGAATGGAAATGGTCAGCCGTCAAAACATGAAATAAATATGTTTTATTTTTATTTATTTATATATCTATCTTAATATGTTTTTGCTATTTGAAAAATGGGCTTCGTGCCCACAGCCAGCAGTCACCATCAGCAGGCACCACCAGCAGCATGATGTTCATCCATCCATCATCTTCCGCTTGCTCCGGGGTCGGGTCGCGGGGGCAGCAGCTTTAACAGGGAAGCCCAGCCACTTCATCCAGGTCCTCCGGTGGGCTTCCAAGGCATTCCCAGATCAGCCGAGGGACATAGTATCTCCAGCGTGTCCTGGGTTGTCCCCGGGGCCTCCCGCAAGTGGGACATGCCCAGAACATCTCTTCGGAGAGGTGTCCAGGAGGCATCCGAACCAGATGCCCGAGCCCGGCTGGCTCCTCTCAACGCGGAGGAGTTGCGGCTCAACGCCGAGTCCCTCCCGGATGACCGAGCATCTCACCCACTCTAAAGGAGAGCTTGGACACCCTGCGGGGAAAACTCATTTCGTCCGCTTGTATCTGGGATCTTGTTCTTTCGGTCATGACCCACAGCTCATGACTATAGGTTAGGGTAGGAATGTAGATCGACAGCAGCATGATGTGCATCATGAAAAAGTAAACAAAAAAAAAAAACACATTAAATTCGTTTTGTTTTTATTATAAATGTGTCTATTATTTGTTGACATCACTTTTCAATCTATACACATCTCTAACATATGATAATGTCAAACATTTTGGTGTTTAGAATACAGGTTGTCATGCGTTGACTTAGTACTCTTTCATGAGGAAATATCTTACTTTAGAGATTACAAAATCGAGCTAGTAAGCATGTGAATGCTGGTCGTCTACCAATACTCACAAATACAGATGAGTGCGTATGTCACAAAGGGCCTCTGAAAGAGTTAACAACTTAAAAGAGGTAGGGGCAATGAATTTATCCCTGGCGATACATTCCTAGTTAGCAGACTCGGCTTAAGAAGTAGCAGAAAATCGCTCGTAGACCAAGATAAAATATATGTATAATTACGCCACGCAGCTACAAATAAAGCTCAACATATACATCCTAAAGCGATTCTGATATAATACAGACTGTTGAAAATTCAAAAGGGATCGTTTTTTTCTTCAACTTACTTCCGAATATACTTTACAGCCAGCCATTCATATGAATGCGGTCCGCCCTGGTCGAAGCCATGTTTGGAACTACCCGAGGCTCCATAACCCGGAAGTACCCGGAAGAAAATCGTATAATGGATCTCTACAGGAGTGTCGTAACCCTCTCTCTAAAGCCCTGCTTGGTTTTAAGCAACGAGTCACATGACATTTTGAAGGGAAATGACAAGCAGTACTCAGTTTGGACATTTAGGGATGTACGTAGTTTCTAAGGGGTGTACTCACTTTTGTTGCCAGAGGTTTATATATTAATGGCTATATTTTGAGGTTTTTTGAGGGGAAAATAAATTATCTCTATTATATAAACTGCACACAGACTACTTTTCATTGTGTCAAAGTGTCATTTTGTCAGTGTTGTCCCTTGAAAAGATATACTTAAATATCTGCAAAAATGCGAGGGGTGTACTCACTTTTGTGATACACTGTAGTTATGAACGCACAATTTGAACTCCTGTTATTAAAGATGAAACTAATTTCCTTTTTATTTTAGTTTCATTCAGCAAGTGTTGATTTCATGAGCAGCTGAAGAAAGTCAGCGAACCACACAGACGTCTGACATTGTCATTTCGGAGCTTAACTCGCTATCTAGCTAGGACTTACCTCTTGGCGAGGACAGTACAATGACACATAATACATGTTTTTGGATAGTTATTTTTATCTTGAGAGGGTATTTTGGGGTACTTATGGGGTTAATTCTGATTTACATGGAAATTCAGGTTACGTTGCGAGTGTAAGAAAAGAACTCGTTAGTAACCCGCGGAGTACCTTTATTTTGTCTCCTCTACATCAAATTATAATCACTAGAAGGATTTATACTAATGCTTCATCGTAGCTGCCAGCTAAGGTACATACTAGTATATGTAAAGTGCGTGGTGGCTTACAGCTACATTACCCCTACATAATAATACAACTTTAATCTCTTAATTTGGCCCTAATACGCCGTCATACTATGTAAATTAGGCCTGCAGCTAACGATTATTTTAGTAGTCGATTAATCGATGAACTAGTTCGTTCGAATAATCGAGTAATCGGATAAGGAACATAAAAAATTAAAATACCTGACCCTCAAACGGTATAAAAAATAAATACATTAGAATATATGTATAACAAAAGAACAATTTGATAACTTACATAGCAAAAGTTCGCTAGTTTAAATGCTATAAAATGGCAACGTTTTTTTTTTTTACAATGCTCTTAACAAATAGTTCAAACACATATTCCCACAAAAAAACGGCTAAATATACCTTTAAACTAAATTACGAATGCATTAAAAAAACATGAGCTCAAACAATAACAGCTTATGTTGGTCTTAACAGGGAGCAGCTGGATTCGGCCCTGTAAAATGAGGCAGACTACAGGCAGTGTATCCACCCAAATCAATAAAACTAAAGGCAAAAAACTAAAAAAAAAAACAAAACAAAACATTACAACGCCACTTTAGTTAAACGAATACTTGAGGCAGCAATTTATTTGAATATTTTTTTTCTCATCTTTTTTTTCTTCTTTTTTTCTAATCGAATAATTACTCAAGTTAATCGATTCATCGCTGCAGCACTAATGTAAATCTGACGTTGGTAGATTGTTTTCTTCTTGGAGATGAGATGCATGTGTGGCAGCCTGGCAGCTTTTTTCAACAAGGGGTTTTGACAGTTGCCCTTATATGTTGGGGATCAAAGCACTGTTCCGGCCCCGAATCTATTACCGGAACGGTGTTTCAGCCCACTTTCACCCCTGATCATCAGTTACTTGCCTATTATGTTTGTCCCTGTGCCTCCCAAAATGTTCCCACGTCAATCGCTAGTCTTTAACACCCACAGGGCTACTGGGGGAAAAAAAGTTGAAAAATGTTTAGTACGTGTTAGTGATGTCATGAAACAGTGACTTTTGGGTTAACAGGTTAGACATGACACTGAACAGGCTGAGAGATAATAGCATTTTGAATGAACCACAGAGCACAACATGAAACAACTCATCAAGGCTGACATGCTGTTGCTAGCACTTCCCTTTCCCACTCTGATCAGATAAAAAAGACCTAAGGCCCCCAACATCAACTTACCACGACTGGCATGACTGAGCACGTATGGTTTAATATTTCAAAAATTGCTGTAAAGAATAATTGCCAAAATAAAGTTTCTATGTCATTAGAAAGAATGTGTCAGTCTTAAAACTGAGGAGTGATGCGCATCAACGTACAACCTGATTCCAGTGTTGTTTTTGGCAGCCCTTTTAATTTTCGTCTTAGTCTTTTGGATGATAATACTCATTAGTCTTAGTGATATTTTAGTCATCTCAAAATGTGTTCGTCTTAGTCTAGTTTTTGTTGAAAAAACTCAAGACTAATTTCTTGTAGTCAAAGTTTACTCAAAATGTTTTCGGCAGTAAAATTTAAAAATCTGACTCTAAAAATGAATGATTAAATAAAAGTTACCAACTATTTCGAGTGAACATTGACGGTCGAGCAGTGCTGGTAATCTTACTTTAAAAAAGTAATTAATTACAGTTACAAATTACTTGTCCCAAAAAGTAATTGAGATGAATGTAAGAGAAATTAGTTACTTGGCAAAGTAACTGGTGTTACCTTTCATGTTTTTTTTTTTCCATTCCAAAAAAAAAAAAAAAAAAAAAAAAAAAAAAAAAAAACGTCATTTAATGTTGTGAATCAACCATTAAAGTAAAAAATTGCTCCCGTTGTTGCATTAGTTCCCTTTTGGCTACTTTCAACATTTGAAAGTTTTAAAACTGTTCAAACTCATTTAAAGTGCGTAAGACAGGGTTTAAAAAGTTTTAAATAGCATTATTATGTGAATTAGAATCATATTTTGAGACGATTTGACTATGTACGACAATTTGGCAAAGCGCGGATGACGAGATATTAGTCTTCCGCCGTTTAGCCACGCCTACTATTATAGGGCTCTAGCATCCCCAACAGGTGGATGACGTCAGCAAGGTCATGGTTTCATCTAATTTTAAATTAAACTAGGGCTGTCGAAAATATCGCGTTAATTTTTTAAATTAATCACGTTAAAATATTTGACGCAATTAACGCACATGCCCGGCTCAAACAGATTAAAATGACAGCAGTGTAATGTCCGCTTGTTACTTGTTTTTTGGTGTTTGGCGCCCTCTGCTGGCGCTTGGGCCCAAATGAGTTTATGGATTTCAGCACAATGAGTGAGCATAGTGTAATTATTGATATCAATTTCAGTCAAAAAATAAACTAGTAGCTCGCCATTGGAGCTACTAGTTTATTTTTTGATTGAAATTTTTACAAATTTTAATAAAACGAAAACATTAAGAGGGGTTTTAATATATAATTTCTATAACTTGTACTAAAATTTGTCTTTTAAGAACTACAAGTCTTTCTATCCATGGATCGGCTTTAAGAGAATGTTAATAATGTTAATGCCATCTTGTTGATTTATTGTTATAATGAACAAATACAGTACTTATGTACCGTATGTTGAATGTATATATCCGTCTTGTGTCTTATCTTTCCATTCCAACAATAATTTACAGAAAAATATGACATATTTTATAGATGGTTTGAGTTGCGATTAATTACGATTAATTAATTTTTAAGCTGTAATTAACTCGATTAAAAAATGTAATTGTTTGACAGCCCTAAATTAAACCCATTGAGGGGGAATTATTCATAATGAGGAAAATGCGACGAAGAGAGCCGCAAAATGTAATTGTTTCAGTCTCTCTACTCCAATATTTTAACAGAATATTCTTTTTAAGACCCCACTTCTGACCCAGAGACATAAAAAAGCCAGGCTGGAGTTTGCCAAAACTTACCTGAGTAAGGCAAAAATGTTTTGGAAGAACGTTCTCTGGTCAGATGAGACAAAAGTACAGCTTTCTGGGAAAAGGCATCAACGTAGAGTTTACAGGAAAAATAAAACAAGGCCTTCAAAGAAAAGAACACGGTCCCCACAGTCAGTCATGGTGGAGGTTCCCTGATGTTTAGGGGTTGCTTTGCTTCCTCTGTCACTGGACTGCATGACAGTGTGCATGGCATTATGAAGTCTGAAGACTACCAACAAATTTTGCAACATAATGTAGGGCCCAGTGTGAGAAAGCTGGGTCTCCCTCAGAGATCATGGGTCTTCCAGTAGTACAATGACCCAAAACACACTTCAAAAAGCACAAGAAAATGGTTTAAGAGAAAGCACTGGAGACTTCTAAAGTGGCCAGCAATGAGTCCAGACCTGAATCCCATAGAACCCCTGTGGAGAGATCTGAAAATGGCACCCTTCAAATCTCAGAGACCCGGAACAGCTGGCCAAAGAAGAACTGTCTAAAATTCCAGCAGAGCATTGTAAGAAACTCAATGATGGATAAAGGAAATGGTTGTTCGCAGTTATTTTGTCTAAAAGTTGTGCTACCAAGTATTAGGCTGAGTGTACTTTTGTCTGGCCCATTTTTGGAGTTTTGTGTAGAATGATAATGATTTCTTTTTTTTTTCATTCTCTTTTGTATTTTTTCATTGCAAGCAAAATAAATGAAGATATTACTACCAACGCATTTGTAATTGCAATAATTTTCTGGGAGAAATTGGGCAAAATCTGACAGAACTGCAGGGGTGCCAATACTTTTTGCCAGCAGTGTACCTATATACACACACGGATATTAGATTTTTTCATAAGGATAAAATACTTTAACGTTTTAGTTGTACAGTAAATTTTAAAGCCAGTACTTTTGTATTTTTACCAGAGTATTTCTTTTCCTAGAAACCTGTACTTTAATACAGTATTTTTTTTACATCTGTATCTGTAATTTTACTTCAAGTAAAAAAAAAAAAAAAAAAAGTGAGTACTTCATCCACCACTGGTTTCCAGTAGTCATTTGGATGATTACACAAAAGTATTGCTACTCTTAAAGAACGTTAAGTCTTGTTCTATAGTCATTGTGTTTTGGCAGAGTGGAACTCCCTGTTGCCGTGAAAGAATTTGGATCGAGCATTTAAAAAAAAAAAAAAAAACTATTTAAATAATTGATTATTTTTTCATAAATGGCTCCTTCAATTTATTAATTCATTTAATCTATTTAATAATAATTAATAAAACAAATTTAATTCGTGAATGAAAGGTTTATGGTATTGTTCTGAACACTTTTCATGCTCATTGTGTATCTGCCATTTGTGATAAAAGGTAACGTAATTGGTATGTGTTATTAATTAAGGTTGTACTTTATTTGTGTGTGATTTCAATTTAGAAAATACTTGTATGTAACTTGTAGGTACCCGCTTCTGTTGATTGGCTGATGATTTCAATAGCATGTGAGTATTTTTGGAAAAAATGGCAATGAAAGTATGTCAACTGAAATCCTATCTGACAATCCAGATATGGTAAGATATGCTTACTTTTAAAGACACTCTCACCACAAAAACTCCCCTGCCGTGTATTTTATAAATGTTTATGCCAGATGACTCCACACCCTCCCTAATGTTTGCCTAGGAGGAGCATGCCAAAAAACTCATGAAAGGGACTTTTTTTTTTTTTTTAAATGAAATAAAGCCTGCGCCAACATGTTTGGTTTGAGAGGAAAACCAAACTTATCTTATTAAACGTTTCTTGCCTTTGGCGAGCGTCAGCACTCGCAGAAATGACTGCAATTTGACACTTCTAAATTTACCGAGCGTCTTATTTAGTAATTCTTATGCTTTGATATTTACAAGCAAAGATGACAGATGAGATGTAATAAGGCGAAAATAGTGACATAGAAGATACAAGGGTATCCCTTTTTTTTTTTTTTTTTTTTTCAGTCAACATCAACACATTTCATGAAGATATAGCATTGAATAACACCTACAAACCCCAGCAAAAAGTATGGAATCACCAGTCTCTCACTCAGACATTTTATCATGTAGAACAAACTCAGATAAAAAGCTTGAAAAATAATGAATTAGTTCAAAAGTGCAACTCTTTAGCATTCAGAAACGCTAAACAAATGAATAAAAAACATTGTGGTGATCAGTCAATGTTACTTTTATAGAGAAAGTGCAGAAAAATAAATATAGAATCACTCCATTCTGAAGAAAAATATATGAAATCGTGAGAAACAAACAAAGAAATAACAATCAAAACACATCTCTAGTATTTAGTAGCACCACGTCTTCATCACCTTGTCCAATGCAGATTCTTGACTCTTGACACCTTGTCCAATGCAGATTCTTGACTCTTGACAAGGTGATGATGCTGGAACTTTTGTTTGGTGCTGTTCCAGTGAGATTTGCAAAGATGACTGCCTGAAGAAAACATCAAAATTCCCTCAGTCCTTGATGATATGGAGCTGCACGTCAGGCAAAGGCACTGAGGAGATGGCTGTGGTTAAATCTTCAATAAATGCACAAGTTTACATTGAAATTTTAGACAGCTTTCTTATCCCTTAAATTGAAAATATGTAATTTTCCCAAGATGACAATGCATCATGCCACAGAGCTAAAACTGTTAAAGCATTCCTTGGAGAAAGACTCAATGTCATGCCCTGCAAATAGCCCAGATCTCAACCCTATTAAAAACCTGTGGTGGAAATTGAAAAAAAAATGATCCACAGCAAGGCTCCGACCTGTAAGGATGATCTGGCAACTGCAATCATAGAGAGTTGGCTCCAAATTGATGAAGAATATTCATCAAGTCCATGCCTCAGAGACTGCAAGCTGTCATAAAAGCCAGAAGTGGTGCTACTAAATACTAGAGATGTGTTTTGATTGTCATTTCTTTCTTTGTTTCACATGATTCCATATTTTTTTCCTCAGAATGGAGTGATTCTATATTTATTTCCTTGCACTTGCTCTATAAAAGTAACATTTTCTGACCACCACAATGTTTTTATTCATTTCTTTTTGTGTTTCTGAATGCTAAAGAGTTGCACTTTTGAACAAATTCATTATTTTTTCAAGCTTTTTATCTGAGTTTGTTCTACATGATAAAATGAGTAAGTGCTCGTCCGAAACTGGTGATTCCATACTTTTTGCTACGGGTTGTATTTTCTGCTATTTTCTTCTCCTTTTTTTTTTTTTTTTTTACTCAAAGCTAAAATTCCAAGCTGACTTTTTTAGGAATGTGCATGCTGCTTTGAACGAGGTAATTAACAACTACATACTGTAGTGTATATGCTTAAAATAAACAAAACAAGCCCGCTTTGCTAACCCAGATCCTTTTTCAAAGAGTGGGAATCAAAGCCAAAGTTGCTACATTCACATTAAGTAGGGAGAATGCAATGTTGAACACTAAATTACAGGCACTGAAATGTTGTCTGGTTACTCAGCAATCTATCAGTCACACACATAGAGAGAAAGGGCGAGGGCGGGAGGGATGGTATGGGGGCGACGGGTAGCTGGAAAGGGGGGGTTAGACATGAAGCAGACAGGCGCCAGTCACAGCAGGATCAAAGTGAGAAAAGTACCTCAGGGAAAGAAACGGTTAACTCCATTTAACCAATTGTCCCACAGACAGTCAGTGTGCTGCTACCCCCCGCAAAACCGCTCCCATAAGGAAAAAGAAAACATATTAGGTTTCTCTGAAAATGATTAGACTTGAAGTGCTGCAAAGCAAGACCCAATCAGATGGGCCTCTTTAATGGGGCCTCTTCAAGTTGATTTGGGGTTTCACTGTCCAGGAGTTGGCTGACAAAGAACACAATAGGTTGAAATACGGCCAATACGCAGCCGTAGATAATTTGATTACCACTAGCCCGGGACGCAGAAACTCTACAGTGACAATATTAAAGTACGGTAAATAACAACACCTCTTTTTTAATGAAACACATTAGTAAAAACATCTCAACATCAAACACTACTGCTCAGATGAAGAAGTCCTCAGGAATTTTCTTAAACATTGCGCATAAAACGAAACAGTAATGTGACCACAAATGTCACAGTAGCGTACCACACGAATGCTATTTTTAGACCGTGACGTCGCCATCGTAACGCATAACGCCCTCGCATACAATCCATGTTATTTCTGCTTGTTGTTTTCTGTTAATCTTTCAAAACAGACCATATCGATCAAACACTGCTGCTATGGAACTTGTAGAAACGACTGTAGACATTACGACATATGAAGAATGTTTTCTTCGTATGTTTCCCGAAACCATAAACTCGGCGGAAAAAATGTGAAGAATGGATCAACTTGCGCGGACGTCCAAAAGACCACTTTAACGCCAGCAAGGTGAAGCCATTCACATTTCATATGCAGTAAACATTTTGTTAGGAGCCATGGTTCTACAGAGGATGAAGAGGTAAGCCATTTCGATATTTTTACTTATTTTTAGCGTGGCGTTTTGCCGTGCTGCTTATGTCTGACAATGAATGACCTGAAAAAAATTAAAATGGTATCTGACTGCCACTGTTACCTTTTCTGTTGTAAAAAACAAGTTTAGTAAGGGGAAAGTGTAAATAAATTGTAGAATTAAGATTAAGATATAAAAGCAATTAAATAGCAATGTAAATTGCCCCCATGAACAGTCAGACACGTAAGATAACTAGAGGATATAGGAAAAACAGGGCATATGGTGGTAATGGATAGATGTTTGAAGCAGGAGAATGTTATTGTCAGTGGCGTAAGGCAATGCACACAAGAAAAGGTGTCGATAAAAAAAGCTAACTCTGGATCAGGTCGGCTCTTTTTCGCGTCTTTTTTTAAGCCCTCGACACTCAATTCATATCTTTAACTGAACATTTGTATGTTTTTCCACATCTGTACCAGTGAATTTAGCGCCAAGGACATCATTTTGGGACAGAATTGGTAGGTTTAGCTCAGTAAACATCTCTTTCGTACACTATTTCCCTGCATTTACTATTGGGGACAAACGGGAGGTTGACCCGCCGAGCAACATTTGCTAACGTCATGAATATTAATGAGCAAAAGTGATGTCTTGCTTGCGGTACGCCATTAGGGATGTACCGAAAGCAAAATTCTTGGCCGTTAAATTTGTGACACTTGAAAAATGGGTCTCACATCTCCAATTGCTAAGTTAAATGAGAACTCAATGTACGTTTATGTGGAACTGTAGTTCACAACAAAAAGCTATTCCGTTTTCACCGAAACTAGTAAGGCTTTTAACAAGGATATTACAATCTGTCCTATAAAACTTAAAATTAGACTTGGTGTTTTTTTTGTGCAACAAGTGGAATCCATTGAGAGCCAGGCGAGTGGGCTGAGTTCTAGCAGCGACCAAGCTGAGCGAAGTAACTCCCGGCCAGATTAAATGCCAACTATCTGGTCGTTGAAAAAAAGTGACAATGAGCCAATACTGTTAGCTCACAGTGTTTTGATGGCGTCATCACAAGAGGACCAAGGTTCTTCACACTTTACAGTGGTAAACTTTTGGCCTTTTAACGGAAAACCGAAAATCCAATTTTAGCTATTTTCGGCCAAAAGTTTTCGGCGCCGAATTTTCGATCACATCTCTAGTCACAATAAGAAAAAAAGCAGTGTATTATTATATCTAGCTAGTCTGTGGGGGAACAACACTAGTAGCACCAGTTTTTCCAGTGTTTAGATGGAAACAATGGGCCAAATCTCCTTCCTGGAATGTATTTTTAATATAATTTTTATTAAATAGCAATTGTAAACTGCCCTAACCACAACATGTCACGTGCAAATTATCTCAACTGTACTCATCTATTCCAGTGATTTCCAACCAGTATGTCCTGTCCGTAAATGATTTAGCTACAACAATGTATTATTTTTGATAATTTTCTATGCCAGTGACATATAGTAACAGACAGGACAATCAAATATTTTTCTACTTGACGACAGATAGGAAACAACAAACCTGTGCATCCACTTTTTCTGCCATTTTTCTTTGGTGGCATGCTCTGGGATTATTTTTACCCAATGTAAAATATGTTCTTTGGCTAAATAACAAGTGGGAAAGAGTTATTTACAGACCAGGGCTATTTAAGATTTTGATTCAAACCATATAAAGCTCATTAGTGGAGGAATATAACAAAGTAAAAGTACTTTGTCAGTGTACTTAAGTACATTTTTGTGTATCTGTACTTTACTTGAGTATAAATATGAAGTGGTACTTTTTACTTTTACTTCGCTACATTTTACAGCAGGTATCTGTATTTTTTTACTCCACTACTTTTCAAATTGCCGCTTGCGTTATACGTTACTTTTGTTTGTTTTCTTTTCTCTAATTGTGAATTGATAGTTTTGTTTTCATGCTTCCGGCGCAATCAATAAACCCTGTGCAACAATGCCGTAACTGAGCTCTAGCGGCATCAACATGAGTACAAACAAGATTGGCAGGTGAACAAAATATTAACCACTTCACTCTTGTACAGTAGGTGGTGGTATGGTGGTTGCTTGCAATCCACCATTAAACTAAGTTTTGGAGCTTTTGTTTACAGTGCAGTCAATGCTTGTTTTTTCCATTCTGATTTCTTAATTCTGAATTTTATTTATTTATTTAGTTTTTATATTGACTCAGATCTCTCTCCATATATTAAAAAAAACTAATATATATATATATATGGCGGAAAACACAGACAAGACTGAAAAAGCAGTTTCTGCTCTTGCACTTCTCTTGAAAAGAAACTGCTTTATTTTAAGCCAAAAGAACTGTTGTGTTTGATAGAACAATATGTCTATTTGCTGCCATAGCTGATTCACGGCGCATTAAGCCCCCAAACTATTTTTAATTTGTCCGTTTAACCCTGGAAACCCCCGTTTACAGACGTCGAGCAACCGCTTTTGTTTCAACCCAGCCATAAAACGAAGGTAATTAATTATATTTATTATTCACAATGTCTGTCATTTTTAGCTTAGAATCATTAATTGATGTCTAATGTTTCGTTTAAAAAAATAAAGACTTTAAAAAAAATATTCACTCTTATATTTTAAACTTTTAAACAAATGAAGTCACAATGAAAAAATATGGCGTCTGTAAAAAAAAGTCACAGATATATACCTCATAACTATCGCTTAAATGTATTTCTTTTTTGTTACTGTGGCATTTTCTCCGATATGTTAGATGATAAATAATTGATCCAAACAAAGAAAAATTGAAAAAAAAAAAAAAAAAAAAACATTTAAAAGGGTAAATATATGAAAAATATATGAAAATCTCGACCACTCCTTGATGTCTCCGATTTCTGCATCGCGACCTTTGTTATATTACCATGTTACACCCATAAAATCCCCCCAAAATCCAGCTGTGGCTATTCACAGCTGTGTCTTGACACTCAGTGATACATGCTACATGGAGTTTTTGGATCGAAACAAGGTAAGTACGCAATAATTTCTCGTTAAAGTCATGGCGTCTGTAATTCTGCTCTCACCTCCCGATGGGGTTTTGCTGTTTTTAAAAAAAACCTTTTTTTTTTTTAAAAAGCCCTCCCTCTGAAAATTGAGATTTTAAGCTTTCCATTGATGTATCACACATGCATATAGGACAATTTTGAAATTTGGCCAAATTGGGGGTCTCATAGCAGAACTTCAAGTCACCTGAGTGTTTTTCGCCACATATATGTGTATATATATATATACAGTGGGGCAAATAAGTATTTAGTCAACCACTAATTGTGCAAGTTCTCCCACTTGAAAATATTATAGAGGCCTGTAATTGTCAACATGGATAAACCTCAACCATGAGAGACAGAATGTGGGGAAAAAAACAGAAAATAACATTGTTTGCTTTTTAAATAATTTATTTGCAAATCATGGTGGAAAATAAGTATTTGGTCAATACTATAAGTTCATCTCAATACTCCGTTATGTACCCTTTGTTGGCAATAACGGAGGCCAAACGTTTTCTGTAACCCTTCACAAGCTTTTCATACACTGTTGCTGGTAATTTGGCCCATTCCTCTGAGCAGATCTCCTCTACTGTAGAGCAGTGATGTTTTGTGGCTGTCGTTGGGCAACACGGACTTTCAACTCCCTCCACAGATTTTCTATGGGGATGAGATCTGGAGACTGGCTAGGCCACTCCAGGACCTTGAAATGCTTCTTACGAAGCCACTCCTTTGTTGCGCTAGCTGTGTGTTTGGGATCATTATCATGCTGAAAGACCCAGCCACGTCTCATCTTCAATGCCCTTGCTGATGGAAGGAGATTTTCACTCAAAATCTCTCTATACATGGCCCCATTTATTCTTTCCTTTACACAGATCCGTCGTCCTGGTACCTTTGCAGAAAAACAGCCCCAAAGCATGATGTTTCCACCCCCATGCTTCACAGTGGGCATGGTGCAATTCAGTATTCTTTTTTCTCCAAAAGCGAGAACCTGTGTTTCTACCTAAAAGTTCTATTTTGGTTTCATCTGACCATAACACATTCTCCCAGTCCCCTTCTGGATCATCCAAATGCTCTCTAGCGAACCGCAGAAGGGCCTGAACATGTACTCTCTTCAGCAGGGGGACACATCTAGCAGTGCAGGATTTGAGTCCCTGGCGGCGCATTGTGTTACTGATAGTAGCCTTTGTTACTGGGGTCCCAGCTCTCGGTAGGTCATTCACTAGGTCCCCCCGTGTGGTTCTGGGATTTTTGCTCACTGTTCTTGTTATTATTTTGACGCCACAGGGTGAGGAGTGAGTTGAAAGTCCCTGTTGCCTTGTACATATACATAGTGTCTATATATAGGGTTGCCACCTTTCAGAAATAAGAAATACAGGACGCCCCCCTCGCGCCCAAAGCTGTACAGGCAGAGAAAAAAAGGGACATCCCCAAAACTCCTAAAATGCATAGAAATGCATCTATTCACTTTTATTCCGTATCAGTTCAATACGGAACGCAACATTTAATTCCCAATTTCTGATTGTTCCTTATTTTAAGGGACAGGTGGCAACCCTACATATACATATACACTCACCGGCCACTTTATATATACAGTATATACAGTGGGGAGAACAAGTATTTGATACACTGCCAATGGGAAAACCCATTGTCAGTGTATCAAATACTTGTTCTCCCCACTGTATTATATACATATACGTATATGGAATATACAGTACAGGCAAAACACATTTGGACACACCTCTTTCAATGCAACACAAATGAAGGTCCCAACCCATTTGATAAAGCAATAAATTCCACTAATCAACCCTGAAAAGGCATACCTGTGAAGTCAAAAACCATTTTGGTGACTCCCTTTTGAAGCTCATCAAGAGAATCGCAAGAGTGTACAAAAAAGTAATCAGAGCAATGGGTGGTTACTTGGAAGATGCTAGAATATTATACATGTTTTTAGTTATTTCACCTTTTTTGCCAAGTACATAATTCCACACCTGTTCATTCATAGTTTCATTACCTTCAGTGAGACTTTATAATTTAAATAGTCATTAAAATAAGGAAAACGCACAAATGAGAAGTGTCCAAACTTTTGGCCTGTACTGTATACAGATCGTCCTCGGGTTACGAACAAGTTCCGTTCCTACGCTGGCAACGTAATGCAAATTACCACGCAAGTCGCAATTAACCCTTTAAATTTTCAAAATACCTACCCAAAAGGTCCAAAAGTATTGTATTTTGTTTAATGATACACTGCCCTCTGGTGGCAGCATTGGGTCTGGCTGGACTGTTGCCTTGTATGACTGAGGAGCAGAATCAGACGTCTGACATAGATAAAGGACAGCTGCGATCTGGTTTGGCCCACATAAGGCTGTAAGTTGTTTCAGCTAATATATGTTTGCGCATGCATTTGTAATTAAGTTTAGAGCTGCAGTTTGTAGAGTTATGTGTGAGCCATTTGCTACGAGAATTTGTAAATACGTTGGCATTCATAGCATTTAGGATAGCATTTTGTTAGGCAAATTAGGCCAATTTAATCTACTAAATTTACACATCTATCAGACTAGATGGACTTTGGAACACCAATTGTTTTGTGTCAAGTGTTTTATTGTTAAAATGCGTGTCATTTTGAACATAAGTGTGCATATGTGTTACAGCTTTACAGAATGTCAAAAGTGAAGGAAGTAAAAAGTTTCAAAAAGCACAATTGCTTTGTTTGATGTCTGTTAAGCTGAAGAACCTCACAGAACACATCATATTAATTAAATAAAGTAAAGAATAAGATACTGTGAGGTACAATAAGGCATTGTTTATACAACAACAACAAAAAACGACTGGAGACAAAATGTTGGATGAGACTCTGGCGTCGTGAAGTCGAAATCGCATAATTCAAGTTCGTCATCACACGGGGACTACCTATATAAATATGATGTAGTATATTACATTTTTTGCATTGGGAAAAAAATACTTTTACTTTTTTACTAATAAATTTAATTAATAATTTAATAATTTATTTAAAGTACTTTGTCCTTTTACTTGAGTAAATTTTTCCTAGATACTTGTTCTTAAGTAATTTTTTGTGCCTGTATCTGTAAGTGAATACTTCATTAACCACCGAAGCTCATCAACAGCTATATTTTTATTCATCAGTTTAAATTTTATTGTCTTTGCTATTTTATGTACAGTGCCATGACAGAAAAGGTTGATAACACCTTGGAGAGTGACCCATCCATTTTTTATCCTGTTTAGGGCCGTGGGGGGCTGGAGCCTAACCCAAATGAAACAGACTACACCCTAGACTGGTCAACAGTCAATCACAGTGCAATGGAGGAGTCAACTGACCCCAAAAAACAAAACTAAAACAGTAAAACTGCAATTTCCCGATCATCAAGAGAGGTTATGCATATGTGGTTTCTACAGTACATTTTGGTTTTTGAAACAAAACTTTGCTATTTTGAGTGACCGACCAATGATTTCCTGCATGCATCCATCATTTTTTTCCCCCCTCGGCGTGTTTACTACAAAGCCACAACTCGGTTGTGACGTCATTCTGGAATTTTTTTGTAAAAGACTCGTATTTCATCTGAAAACCAAGGTATCTGGACTGGAATGCAGACTATTAAAGCTCCACATTAACTCACAGTTACATTCATATCAGTAATTTAGTTATTCAAAATTGTTGTGCTGTAATTGAAGATAATGTGCAAGGTTGGAGCAGCACAAGGTCGTCGTTGCCTCAGATCAAAAGTTTTAAAGTTTAAATCCCTATGTGAGTTCGCATTTTCGTGTCGACCAGTCCGGGGTGAATCTGAGCTCCTAACCAAATTAGCTTGGAACGGTTCAATTTTATTTGCAACCCTAATGAGAACAAGCAACGGATGGACAGGAAGATCATTCGGTTAGTCATTAAAAGCAGCAAATGATGTGTACTTCATCAAACTATTTCCAGACTGACGAAGTAATAAACGCAAATATCTCCTCTGGCAAAGTTAACAATGCAATGAAAGTAAAACACTGTAGGTCTGAAGTGAAATGAAGGTTTCCCATGCATGTTATTGCATTATTAAAGCTAGGCCGCATATCCACCAAGCGGCAGTTTGGTTTGGTTTACCACAGTAAAGTTTGGAATGCGGAGTTAGCGTTTGACTATGCATATTTTATGTAAATAGCTTGAAAGGGACAGTGCTGTAGACTGAGAGTTAAGAGGACAAAAAATTTTTTTTTTTTTTTAATCACTGGAAACAACAGTGCATTTGTTTAATTATTAGTGTGTATTTTTTATTAAAGTGCTGTTTGCTGTAGTTAAGTGATTTACTCGCTGAACAAACCTATGGAAATCAACAATTGTATACAGTGGTACTTCTATTTATGAAAGTCTTTACCAGTGTTGTTTTCGTCAACGATGACGATAACGAAAATAGTTGGTTAATGAACACTTTTTTCATGACGATAATTAGACGGTAACGAGCAAAAACTTGTTTTGGGAGACTCAAACATAACGAGACGCATGCCAGTTTTCATCTAACGAGACGAGAACAAGACGAAAATGTGCAATTGTTTCCGTCATATGTTCACAATGTGTGACATTTTATGTGTAGTTAGCCTGCATCTTAGCAGTGTCTGGTTGAGTCACTCGTGACGTGCTGCGCCCCTCTTCACCTTCCAGTCTCCATGAAGGCTTACACACATGTTAAGATTTGTTTTCTTGGCGAGAAAGAATATGCAATGTTGCTTTAACCTTTAAAGGTCTGTGTTGAGTGATCATCACACACCAAATGTAAATTGTAGAGTTAGCATAGCATTCGCGTTCAAATTAGCAATAGGGTAATGCTAAAGGTGCGTCCTCTTAAATAACTTTTTTTTTACATACAGTTCGTGGTGTCCAGGTGGGTATTTATAAGTGAAAGTAATTTTGTTTCCCTGCTGAGTGTGTATTATCACCAAGTTGGCATTATCCTTGTATACGCTACAATATGTGCTCGTTTTTCAATGTTCATTCAAAATACAGTATTAGTTGGAAACCTTTATTTATTTATTTTTGTCATTTAAAAAGAAAAAAATTTTTACTGACTTTTCCACTGTAAAATTAAATCAAAAGAATTAGTCTTTGAGTTTTCGTCAACAAAAACTAGATGAAGACAAACACATTTTGAGATGATTAAAATATGCCTAGTACTAATAAGTATTATCGTCCCAAAGACTTAGACGAAGTAAAAAATTAAAAGGGCTGCCAAAAACACTGGACACTACACCAGAGAATTTGCAGGTTAAGACACGCCTCAACGGGAAAACATTGCCTCTTTTCCAACTATTTCCAGAACCAATTAATTCTCTAAGCAGAGGTACCACTGTACTTGTTACTCTGAACAGTAGTTTTGCATGATTTATTTACTGATGAATTCATATTTGAGGTTTAAATTAACATTTTCATGCACAATTTTTTTAATCCCTATAGGGCATTCATTTAACTCATTGGCGGCGCTAGATGTCCAATCCATTTAGACAGGAACGGGCGAATGAACATTCAGTCAAGATGGATTGGACGTCGAGCACCGTCAATGGCACAGAAAAATGACCAGTCGCAGCTATTTTTAGACCTCAAGGCTGCGTCACATCACCATCGTAAACCAGAATGGGTCAACATATAAGCGCGCTTGCATACAACCAATGCTATTACTGCTTGTTTTCTGCCGGTAATCTTTAAAAAAAGAACATGCCGATTAAACACTGCTGCTATGGAACTTGTAGAAACGACTCTAGATATAACAACCGTCCACATATGATGATGTTTTCTTCATATGTTTCCCGAACCCAAAAACTCGGGTAGGGAAAAAACGTGAACAATGGATTGAATTGTGCGGACGTCCAAAAGACTAGTTTAATGCCAGCAAGGTGAAGCCATTCACCTTCATATGCAGTAAACATTTTGTTGGCCACGGTCCAACAATCCTGCCCTGCCCCGAACAGGTAAGCCATTTTGATTTTTTACTTTTTTTTTTAACGTGGCGTTTTGCCATGTTGCTTCTGCCTGGCAATGAATAACTTGAAAAAAATAAAAATGTTATTTTATATCACAACAGTCATGTGGGCCTATTTTTCTAAAGTACGGATGTTTAAATAAATTAGCCATGTTTGGCCTTGGTCTTGGTCTTTTTGTATAGTAAGCCTGTTTATGCCTACAGGTAGGTTCTAGACTTAACAGCTTTACCTTTTCTGTTGTAAAGAAACAACCTTAGTAAGGGGGTAGTGTGAATGAATTAATAAAATTAAGATTTGTTATTAAGCGGCACGGTGGCTGAGGTTAGCATGTCTGCATCACAGTTCTGAGATCAAGGGTTCAATCCCGGGCTTCGGCCATCCTGTGTGGAGTTTGCATGTTTTCCCCGTGCCTGCGTGGGTTTCCTCCAAAAACATGCATGGTAGGCTGATTGAACACTCTAAATTGTCCATAGGTATGAGTGTGTGCATAAATGGTTGTATGTCTCCTTGTGCCCTGCGATTGGCTGGCAACCAGTTCAGGGTGTCCCCTGCCTACTGCCTGTAGTTAGCTGGCACCTCCGCGACCCTCTTGAGGAAAAGCGGCATGGAAAATGAATGAATGAAAGATTTGTTATTAAAGAAAAAATTAAAAGTGTTTGTTGGCTGTCGCTGAGTCGCAGTTGCAGTTACACAAAAATGCAAAACACAAAAATAGCAATCTAAATGACCCCCATGAACGGTCAGAAACGTAGGACAGAGGCATAGACTTAGACAATAGGAATAGACAATAATGTATTGACGGGACATGGGGCCGATGAATAGGGGGCCTGCATTGTTAGCAAGGCCATCAAAGCTGACCAAGTGGAACCACAGACAGAGAGCTTTTTCCTTGAAAATTCTTGTGAATAAATGCTTAAATACCAAAATTCTTTATAGATGTGGACGTAAAACAGTTGATTCTTGGTTAAAAGCAAAAAACAAACAAACAAAAAAAAACATGCGGTTAGCATTTATTATACGTAAATATGTCAGAGTACAATGCTAGTCTGTTAGTAATTGTAGCTTGCGGCGGCCTGATGTAAACAGAGCTTTTCTGGTGAAAATTCTTGTGAATAAATGCTTAAGTCCTGAATTCTTTATAGAGATGGACGTAAAACAGTCTCGATTCTTGGTTAAGAGCAAAATAAAAAAACGTGCAATTAGCATTTATTTTACGTAAATATGTCAAAGTACAATGCTAGTCTGTTAGTGAATGTAGCTAGCGGCTGCCTGATGTGAAAAGAGCTTTTCCGGGGAAAATTCTTGTGAATAAATGCTTAAATCCCTGAATTCTTCATAGATATGGACGTAAAACAGTCTCAATTCTTGGCTAAAAGCACCAAAGAAAAAAACAAAACAAAAAAAACTGCAGTTAGCATTTATTTTACGTAAATATGTCGAAGTACAATGCTAGTCTGTTAGTGAATGTAGCTAGCGGCCGCCTGATGTAAACAGAGCTTTTCTGGTGAAATTTCTTGTGAATAAATACTTAAATCTCCGAATTCTTGGAGAGATGGCCGTAAAACAGTCTTGAGTCTTAGTTCAAAGCAAAAAAAAACAAAAAACAAAAACGTGCAGTTAGCATTTATTTTACGTAAATAGTCAAAGTACAATGCTAGTCTGTTAGTGAATGTAGCTAGCGGCTGCCTGATGTGAAAAGAGCTTTTCCGGGGAAAATTCTTGTGAATAAATGCTTAAATCCCTGAATTCTTCATAGATATGGACGTAAAACAGTCTCAATTCTTGGCTAAAAGCACCAAAGAAAAAAACAAAACAAAAAAAACTGCAGTTAGCATTTATTTTACGTAAATATGTCGAAGTACAATGCTAGTCTGTTAGTGAATGTAGCTAGCGGCCGCCTGATGTAAACAGAGCTTTTCTGGTGAAATTTCTTGTGAATAAATACTTAAATCTCCGAATTCTTGGAGAGATGGCCGTAAAACAGTCTTGAGTCTTAGTTCAAAGCAAAAAAAAACAAACAAAAAACAAAAACGTGCAGTTAGCATTTATTTTACGTAAATATGTCAAAGTACAATGCTAGTCTGTTAGTGAATGCAGCTAGCGGCTGCCTGATGTGAAAAGAGCTTTTCCGGAGAAAATTCTTGTGAATAAATGCTCAAATCCCTGAATTCTTCATAGATATGGATGTAAAACGGTCTCAATTCTTGGTTAAAAGCAACAACAACAAAAAAAACTGTGCAGCTAGCATTTATTTTACGTAAATATGTCGAAGTACAATGCTAGTCTGCTAGTGAATGTAGCTAGCGGCCGCCTGATGTAAACAGAGCTTTTCTGGTGAAATTTCCTGTGAATAAATACTTAAATCTCCGAATTCTTAGAGAGATGGACGTAAAACAGTCTCAATTATTGGTTAAAAGCAAAAAAAAAAAAAAAAACTGTGCAGTTAGCATTTATTTTACGTATATATGTCAAAGTACAATGCTAGTCTGCTAGTGAATGTAGCTAGCGGCTGCCCAATGTAAACAGAGCTTTTCCGGTGAAATTTCTTGTGAATAAATACCTAAATCCCCGAATTGTTTACAGATATGGATGAAGGACAAACGTGAGCTTGACACCCCCCCCCCCCCCCAAGCAACAGTTGCTAACGTCATGAAAATTAATTGGCAAAAGTGACGTGTTGCGTGCGGTATGCTATTGGATGTCTGTTGCCATGCAGTGAGTTAAAAACTATGGGGGAAAAAATCAACTTCAGAATGTTATGTGGGGCTGTAACCAGTATGTATTTTAATTTTAATTTTATTAACATAGTATTTATCAATATTATGTTAATACATTGATTAATAACTTTAAAATACAAGAAATACAATAATTATTAATAATTATATAATATTTGCTAATATTTTAAAGCTTTTAAGAGTCAACTTTTGAATAGGTGCCCACTGTAGTGACCACTGACTCTCAAATGGTTAATTAAAGGTGAAAAATGATACAAATTACATGCAATTCTTAGAAAAAAAAAAAAAAAAAAACCTAGCTGAGCTGAAGGGTCATCAGCACTACAAAGTAAAATGAGAATCTAAAATGAGCAAGCTACAGTTAGGAATGCCAAATAACAGGGGGGAACCCTGCTGGAATGTTGAAGGGGGCGAGAGTTCATGCAATATAACATTTTTAGGGTCTCAAATTAAGCCCTTGGTTGAAATTATGCATCACAAACTCGTCATGAGGACGACCTACCCAATCAGAGAGATTATGGGTGGAGTCACGGAGGTCCATCACTGAAGAAAGCGTGTGATACAGTAAGTAGGTAAGGCACTTTACTGGTGGGAAGCAAGTTGTTGTCTGATTCAAGTATTTGTCAAAGAGCAACCTAATTATTGGGGCAAAGCGAGCGAAAAACGGCGGAGAGCGAAGAAGGACATTTGTATGGCACCTCAGTTGTGCGTCATGAATCCTGCGCAGGGATCGCCACCTTCGGCCGCACCGGGGGACACTTCCGCGGAGGAGCACGCCTCCGAGGGCTCCGCGCCCGATCAACTCGACCTGTCACCTGGCTCCAGGTGTAAAGGCAAAAGCGTGGAGCTGCCTTTTAGTGTCGAGTCGCTCATTTCGGACGTGAAGCACACTAGAATCAGGCAACGATCCCCGGAGCCCGGCATGCGGGTAGAAGAGGACACCGGGCGCACTTCACCAATGGAATTTAATCGCTTCAAAGGAGAGAATGTGGACGTCAACGACAAGGAGAGCAGCCCTTGGTCACAGTCTTCTTATACATCACCTCCTAGTGAGTGAAAGCACTACATTATTTATCTTGTCAAGATCTGTTTTTCTTTTTTTAAATAGGAAAATCGAGGGCATGTCAAAACTTGAGTAAATAGTTTAGAGCACTGTATTAAATTTGGTTGAATTATCAGTCACACCTTGAATAAGCATGTTATATATATATATATGTAAATATATCTTTTAGATTCTAAGGCGTCTACAAAAGCTTTAAGTTTAAAATTAAATAATTACAAGTCAATTGAGGCTGGAAAAACAATTGCTGTGTTGGTAGAAATGCACCGCATACCGTCAAGTAATTGTAATATTTCAGAACTTTCATCCAGCAGGCAGTTCTACACATTAATAGCAATTATTAAGTGATCAAACTGTTGTTTCATTGCTCATTAAAATTGCACCTTTAATAATAATAATAAAGAGAAAATGGCACGATTTATTCGATTTTAGTTCATTTTTACAAGTCTAATAATTGTGTCTGGAAAGATAATTGCTGTGTTGCTAGAAACGCACTGCATACCGGCAGGTGATTATAATATTTGAGAACTCTCATGCAGCAGGTAGTTCTACACATTAATCGCAAATCACAATTATTGAGTGATCAAACTGTTTTTTCATTGCTAAGTAAAATCGCATCTTTAATAACATTCAAGAGAAAATGGCACAAGTTTTTATGTTTTCTTTAGACTGTGCAGGTGGTCCTATTTTATTAAAGGAAAAAAAATGTGTCCATTGACTATAAACAAATACGTTTAGTGTCTGATGAATGACCAGATATTTACTAATTTCTACTCGCAGGACTCCCCAGTCCGAGCCACTGCAACCTTCGCAAACATAAGAACAACAGGAAACCCAGAACTCCGTTCACGAGCACTCAGCTGCTGTCTCTGGAGAGAAAGTTCCGCCAGAAACAGTACCTGTCCATCGCCGAGAGAGCGGAATTCTCCAGCTCCCTGAGCCTTACAGAGACACAAGTCAAGATCTGGTTTCAGAACCGCAGGGCCAAGGCCAAGAGACTGCAGGAGGCCGAGTTGGAGAAACTTAAACTGGCCGCCAAGCCGCTGCTGCCGGCCTTTGCGTTTCCCTTCCCCCTGAGTGCTCCTATGGGCGCCCCGGCCCTCTACGGGGCTGTGAACGGCCCGCGGCCAGCCTTACCCTTACCAGGACTATTCGGCGGACCCTATGGGATGTACTACTTATCTTAACACCGCATTACACGGACACTTTGTGGCAAGGGCGTAGGTTTGATCTCAATATTGGTAGGGACGATATAACAGCACAACCTGCATGTACACTTTTTGCTGGGGACAGGACATTAGTATGACCAAACAGACTGGGTGAACGGCGGTCAGGGCTACATTTCTCACCAAAAACAACCTATCTAAATTGATAGGCTAAATGATTAATGCAAAATAAATCTGTATTGACTTATACCAACTTTCACACTGCAAATTTACATTACAACATCTTAATCAGATATTTTTTCTTAAATCTAGTCGAATAATTTTCTTCATTGCGGTTTGTTCTAAAGGCTAGTTAAAAGATTAATGTGTCAGATTCTTCCAATTACTTTTAGTAAATATTACCATTTGTTCTTAATAAGCCCAAAAATCGTCAAAAGTCGGTAATTTTTCACCAAACCAAGAAAAAAAATGCTTTCAAATAATATTTTGAACAATATCTATTCTTGAATTAAAACCATTTCTGACAAACAAGTTTTTTAAGATTAAATATAGAATCTTTTTTGCTTAAAATAAGTATATCTTATGTTCAGCTAGATATTTTTATTTCAAGAAATCTGAGTAAAATTTACTTGAAGCACTGGCTGATAATTTCACTTATTTCTAGTAGATTTACGCTGAAAACAAGGGAATTTAAGTTTTTCTTTTTTTTTCAGTTTTAAGGAGATGGGTTTTTGAAGTGCATATGTATAGGTTCAGGTGATACACCATTCGATTCAAACCTTTGTTTTCAATAACTACAAAAGAAACATTTTGAAAACTTCCAGAAAGAATGTCTGGATATAATTTGCAAATTTAAATTGCAATAATTGTGTATTAACATACAAATTAAAAATTGTTAATCATCCCTTCACTATACAGGAATGCAAACTATCCAGGAATGAATGAATGAATGAATTTTAAAAAAGTCTTTATAACGCTCAAAATTGTCTAAATAAATTAAATATGACAAAAAACAAACAAAAAAAACATTTTAGTCAGGGAATAACAAAAATAAATAAAAATGGAGCCTTCCTTCAGGAAAAACACTACTTTTGTCAACAAGCACAGCCAAACTCAACAAAAATGAAAGCTTTAAGACCAAATAAGCTGCTTTAAGACCACATAAGCAAATCATCAGCCAATCAAACGTGTGTTTGAGGGAAAAAAACATGAAATGGCTCATTCAGCAAGTGATAAGGGGGTAAATGTAAGTCTGAAAATAATTCACTTAATAATGGTAGGGTCAATTCTATCGTAACAACATATAGGAAGACAATCTAAATGACCTATATAACTGAACACATTATATAATGCAAATAAGGTTGCTTAAAAGTTGTTGCGGACAATTTGTGCATCCTGAAAAGTTGCTAGTGTTTTGTCCCTACCGTCCCTATGCAAACCTACGCCCTTGCTTTGTGGGAGTATGTGTGCCTTGCCTTTCAAAATGACCTCCTCTGCCACAAAACACGTTTAAATCTTATGAAGAATACATCAGAATATTTATTTAGTAAAATAAACTTTTGAAAAAATATGTTTATTAAAACAACCAGTTAAATTAGTCACTAGATCATTTAATATTTGACTGCATTCAGAAACCTTTTTGCAATGTGAAACCCATTTAAAATTTCAATTGCAAATGAGGTATTTTCTATCAAATATTTCTTTAAAAAAGAACGTCAGTATTTGACAGAATGTAGTGAAATGCTGAATTTGTGAAAATTCAATACGTACCAATGTATTTCAGCTTTTGTGTATTGACGTACAGACTTTGATCAAGAATTATGCACCAAAAATGTAGCATGTGACCCTTCCAAAATTGTGATCCAAAGATCCGAAAAGCAGCCAGTCAAATAAATTTGCACATAGGTGCTATATTAAGCAAGTTGTTCAAAATGGACTTGATAGCTCCATGCGCATGCACTCACATTATACCAATTCTGTTAATATTTCATATTTCCCTTAATTAAATTTTTTCACGATTGACATTTAAACTTGCATAGTTTTTTCCCCCCCCTCAGTGTTTTAAAAGCTTTTTTAATAAAACAGCAAGCACCAGTTGCATCTGTAAATAAACCGTTGATTACTTATTTTATATTCCAGAGTGATCAACAGTGTATTTGATACTTGTTGGCTGAACAAGTATTTTTGGACAATTAAAATCTATTACAAATATACTGAGGTTTGGTTTTTTTTGTTCGTCAGTTTTGAAACAAATATTATCGATATGTCACATGAAGAATTGTCTGAATAAACGATATGACAGAAAATATTTTATTTGTTGTCATGTGAACTAAAAGGCAGACATGAGCACATATTTGTGATATCTGAAGTAGTTTCATTTCCTCCTTCCTCTTTGACCTCTGAAACCTCGGGTGGAGCCATGACCAAAGCACACAGTGGAGGGAACCCTAGAAAAAAAAAATAAAGTATGATATTTCAATTTATACAAAGGAATAATGTGGAATTTTTTAAAAAGCAAGTCACAAAGCTGAAATTACAAACTGGTTAAATGCTGTTACAGCAGTCTGACAAACCTGTAGGAATATCGTGGGTTCAAATGTTCATCGTTTGTGTTGTGACCTGCTGCCTGTTCCTCATGTGAGGCACCCTTTTCACAAAAGTGGATCTCTGTTGTGGATAAGGGCATTTCCATGGATTCCTCTTGTTCTGCCTGTTTGGACTGCTCTTCACAAAGAACCGCGCTCACGTTGTCCGCTACCTCCATCGCTGTTTCTGCCTGCTGCTGCTTTGTCTCTTGATGTCTTTAAAAAAAGAGTAAGTTGAAAAAGTTTTCAAGAGAATTTACAACAATTAGGTTGTACTGTAACAAAGGTTGCAAATGACGGGCACAGTCATGACTTCATTGCCAATCTAACTCGTGATGTTTGACACCACTTCACCAATCAAACATTGACATGACCACTTACAAATTGGTATACTGACTGCGAGTATGCAAATTCTGCTGGTGAGCCCATTTTGCATTTTGGTGAGTGTAACAAAGTTCATTTAAGACCAGGTCTTGCCTTTGTCTTCTATGCATGAATTTATTTGACAACTTGTTATTGTTTAAAGTGCTATTGTTGAGCTACATCTGAATCTGCACAACCCTTATTAGACATTTTTTGTATATTTCGTTTTCATGCTTAAATATTTTTTAATCATATATTTTTCAATAACTCATTACTTCAGTTATCTTCCCCCGATTGAATACTTAAACACTACTACTTTTTACTTTTGAGTCCATTTACTCTTAAGTAACTGTACCTGAGGATACTTTGTACCTACTCAACCCAACTTTAAATATTAGTTTGGAGGATATGAAATTTATAGAATCATAAATACAGTTGAAACCAAGGTCGTAGGTTAGCATAGGGACATACAGTGCTGGCCAAAAGTATTGGAACCCCTGCAATTCTGTCATATAAGGCTCAGTTTCTCCCAGAAAATGATTGCAATTACAAATGCTTTGGTAGTAATAGCTTCACATATTTTGCTTGCAATTAAAAAACACAAAAGAAAATTAAAACAAATCATTATCATTTTACACAAAACTCCAAAAATGGGCCGGACAAAAGTATTGGCACCCTCAGCCTAATACTTGGTCGCAACACCTTTAGACAAAATAACTGCGAACAACCGCTTGTGGTATCCATCAATGAGTTTCTTACAATGCTCTGCTGGAATTTTAGACCATGCTTCTTTGGCCAACTGCTCCAGGTCTCTGAGATTTGAAGGGTGCTTTCTCCAAACTGCCATTTTCAGATCCCTCCACAGGTGATCTATGGGATTCAGGTCTGTACTCATTGCTGGCCACTTTAGAAGTCTCCGGTGCTTTATCTCAAACCATTTTCTAGTGCTTTTTGAAGTGTTTTTTGGGTCATTGTCCTGCTGGAAGACCCATGACCTCTTAGGAAGACCCAGCTTTCTTACACTGGGCCCTACATTATGCTGCAAAATTTGTCGGTAGTCTTCGGACTTCATGTTGCCATGCACACGGTCAAGCAGTGCAGTGCCAGAGGTAGCAAAGACACCTCAAAACATTAGGGAACCTCCACCATGTTTGACTGTGGGGACTGTGTTTTTTTCGTTGAAGGCCTAGTTTTTTTCCCCGTAAACTGGGGTCTTCCTGGGTATCCTAACAGAGTCCCTTTGGATTCAGACGCCGACGAATAGTACGTGTTGACACTGTTCTACTCTCGGACCGCAGTACAGCTTGAACTTGTTTGGATGTTAGTCGAGGTTTTTTATCCACCACCCGCACAATCTTTCGTTGAAATCTCTCGTCAATTTTTCTTTTCCATCCACCTCTAGGGAGCTTAGCTACAGTGACATGGGCTTTACACTTATTGATGACACTGCGCACAGTAGACACAGGAATTTTTCAGGTCTTTGGAGCCTTGAGATTGCCCATGCTTCCTCACAATTTTGCTTCTCAAGTCCTCAGACATTTCTTTGGTCTTCTTTCTTTTCTCCATGCTGAATGTGGTACACACAAGGACACAGGACAGAGGTTGAGCCAACTTTAATCCTTTTTATTTGGCTGCAAGTGTGATTTAGTTATTGCCACCACCGGTTATGTGCCACAGGTAAGTAACAGGTACTGTTAATTACACAAATTAGAGAAGCATCACATGATTTTTCAAAGGGTGCCAAAACTTTTGCCCGGCCCATTTTTGGAGTTTTGTGTAAAATTATAATGATCTACTTTTTTTCCCCATTCTCCTATGTGTTTTTTTCATTGCAAGCAAAATAAATGAAGATATTACTACCAAAGCATTTGTAATTGCAATAATTTTCTGGCGGAAATTGAGCATTATCTGACAGAATTGCAGGGGTGCCAATACGTTTGGCCAGCACTGTAGGTCATTTAGATTGTCTTCTCATATGTTGTAATGATAGAACAGACTAGGGCTGCAGCTATCGATTACTTTAGTAGTCGATTAAGCAATGAACTATTTATTTAATTAATTAATTTATTTTCCCTTCAGGCAAACCCGAAAAGGGCTGACGAGAGAAGCCGAAGCTTATTGAAACCTGTCCCCAGTACGAATTAGTACGAATAATTGATTAATCGGATAAGGAACATAAAAAACTAAAATACCTGCGCTGAGCCTCAAACGGTTTAAAAAATAAATAAATATGAGGATCTATGTACAACAAAAGAACAGTTGGCTAACTTACAAGGCAAATGTCCACTAGCTTAAATGCTATAAAATGCTTTTTTTTTTTTTTTTTTTTTTTTTTTTACAATGCTCTTAACAAATGGTTCAGGCACATATTCCAACAAAAAATGGCTAATTATACCTATAAACTTAATTACAAATGCACTGAAAAAAACATTAGCTGAAACAAAAACCTAGCTTATGTTGGTCTTAACAGGGAGCAGATGGTTTCAGCCATGTGAAATGAGGTGGACTAGAGGGCCGTGTATCCACCCAAATCAATAAAACTAAATGCAAACACTTTCAAAACAAACCATTACAACGCCACTTCAATTCAAACCTTTTTTTCCTAATCGAATACTTGAGTTAATCGATTAATCGTTGCAGCACTACAAAAGATCCTACCAATATTAAGTGAATTACATGGGTACCTCAACATACAATCGCTTTGACACACGATCTTTTCGACATCCGTCAATAAGTTTGACTCGCCATTAGTTTCCAAATCCGACGACAAGCTCAAAATACGACGATTTATGACAGCGCTGCAGTTTCAGAACGGTGGATTTTCTTGAGAGGGAAATCAACAAGGGTTCTAAGAAGGTTAGTGCAGGTGGTGAAAAATAGGAAAAGGTTGTATTTTGAGGGGATAATAAATTAACTCTATTATATAAGCTGCACACAGACTACTTTTCATTGCGTCAAAGTGTCATTTTGTCAGTGTTGTCCCATGAAAAGATGTACTTAAATATCTGCAGAAATGCGAGAGGTGTACTCACTTTTGTGATACGCTGTATTGGTTCCACCTGTTCCCCATTACCTTCTGTGTGTATATATAGTCAGTCTCCCCCTTGTTTTGTGCCAGAGTGTCATCGTCTACCGTCGTGTCACCCCAGCTAACTTCTTGTCCACAGCCATAGAAGAAAATCCAATCTTGAATCTTTTGTAAGCATTTCAGAGTTTGTGTGCTATCATTTTTGCCTTCCTTGGTGAAGTGAATTTTTGTTGAAGAACCTGCCTTCTGATTGTGAATCTTTTGTAAGCATTTCTGAGATTGTTTGCTACTTTGTGTTTTTGATAACGTTTTTGCCTTCCTTGGTGACGTGAATTTTTGTTGAAGAACCCGCCTTGTTTGTTTTTACCTTGAGAGAGACATCGTTGAATAAATCATTTTCGTTAACCAAGAAAACTCTGCATTTGGGTCCTGCCTCGAGTTCTGACGTTTGTAATAGTACCAGCAGTATTTATAAAGGATTTAGTGTATGTTTTTGGGCTGTGGAACGAAATAATGGAATTATAATATATTCCTATGGGAAAATCCTGCTCAAAATACCACATTTCGACTTACAAACCTGGAACGAATTAACTTTGTACATAGAGGTACCACTGTATTTTCATTATGTTCTGTTCTGTTTGTCCCTGTTCACTTGCTAAATGTGCTGGTCCATTTTTTTCATTAATTTTTATCCCAAATCACTTCTACTTTAGTTACAGTCTAGGGTGCTCCAGTGTCCCCCAGAAGTGGATCCATTCTTGGATAGCTCCCAGTTTTTTTAAATAAACAATTATGTAAATGGAGAACGTTGCTGCCATCTATCGAGCAAATGAAGTAAGTGCACCCTTACCCTTTTTCTCTTTTGGGTTTGTCAAATCTGAAGTCTGGAGGGTACTTGTGAATTCGTATCAGGTGGTCCTTCCTGAGTGTGCTCGTCCTGAATTTGTGTCCACAGCCCTCCACCAAACACTGGTACTGTAAATCATGTAGGCCATGTAAAAATACTTATATTATTTGGTAGACACACTGAGTGTCAAAATATTATAGAGACAACGGGATTTCTCCATGTGCGAACAAAAGAGTCCCCCCCCCCCCCCCCCCCCATGTTTCGTACCATGTCTTGCCGCTGTGCCAGGACCATGAAGACAGAGTCGTGCCACTCCTGAATGTGAATATCCAGGAGGCGAGCAGTGGGTAGTGAGCGTCGGCAGATGGAGCACACATGACGGTGTAAGGAGTTGTAGTGATGCTCATACTCCTCTAAAGTGGCATGGACTGCGTTGCAGCCTGAGATGTGACAGGCAAATTCTGACACTCTGGAGAAAGAACAGGATTAATAAAAAAATCAAAAAATACAGGGGTTGCCAATATAATGCAGCGTAAAAAAATGGAGTAATGCAAACACCGAACTTAATTGAAATGCCTAAAGTGTGTTTATTGAATTACACATATAGAAAATGATAGCTCCAGAAGTTTCCCAGATTCAAAAACATCTCTTATAAAGTTGAATAAACGGTTAAATAAATAGCTCTCAGAAATTGTTCCAGAGAAAAGAAAGCCCTGATGACCTCGTCTAAGTATCCTTGAGCAAGATACTAAACCCCACGTTGCTCCTGGTGCTGTGTCACCAGTAAGTAGATGAGGATATAGTGTAATATGCTTAAAGGGTACCACGAATAGAAAGACATGTACCGGTAGTTCTTAAAAGATAAATGTTAGTATGAGTTATAATAATTTTAAATTAAAACTCCTCTTACTGTTTTCGTTTTGATAAAATTTGTAAAATTACTTTAACTACGGTAGTAAGTCGCCATTGTTGTTGCCGTCGCAGAGCGGTGACGTCACTTGGGTACGCTGCCGGGCTTCTAAAGTGTCACTCTTAAACTACATAAAGATGTCATTGGTTCTGCCCTTCCAAATTTGAACCCGAGAGCTCCTAAAACCACTGAAATGCAAATAAAACTGTTTTGGCACAGTTATTTCTATAACACATACAAAAGCTGATTTTCATTCAAAATTTTATTTTTTCAATGATTTGTATAATAAAACAAAAACACCAATAACCCCATCCTCCATCTCCTAATTTTTATTTTCCCTCATTTCCTCACATATTAAATGCCAAATCTCAATTTTGACTACTTAAGAACATAGGGTGTATATCAGAATTGAAGTTAATGTAAACATTTACTTGTGCTTTCCTTTTTTTCAATAATAAAGATATAAGTAACATACATTCAGGAAAAAAAAGTACAAATGACCTATATTATGCTGAGTGAAATGGAATATATTTTGAAGATTGCAACATTGAAATATTGACTTTTTAAATCATAAGGAAATGAATAAGTAGCCTAACATAAATGAAAAAAAATATAAGTCCAAACTGCACATTGACAGCTAAGATGTTCTGAACCTCCCCATCAGAGCAAATAAAACTAAATGTGATAAATAAGCCTCCTCAACTCTTTCCTTGCTCTTAAAGATTTGATCCATTTTCTGTTGCATTAAACTTTTTGGTCGCATCAATTCAACAAACTTTTTTTTTTTTTTTGCTGTTCCAGAAAACATGCACATTTGAACCAATCAGAGCTAACTATCTTGCTGATCACATGTCAGTATGTCAGCCACTTGAACGGATCAATGAGTCCGTTTTGCTTTGCTGTGTGCATTGGGGTGACTCAACATCGTCAGACTCCGATAACTGCAGCACCTGTGGAAACCTCCATGCCCTCCGTGGAATAAAATAAATAATAAATATCGGTGGAAACGGATTACGCTACACAAGCACTTTATTATACTTGTTATTAACACTTGTGTATGTAAATCTTATGCTGGTAGATTGTTTTCTTCTTGGAGATGAAATGCATGTGTGGCAGCTTAGCATTTTTTTTTTTTTACATAGCGTTTTTACAGTTGCCGTCATATTTTTGGAATCAAAGCACCTTGTACCGGAACGCTGAATCTTATACCGGAACTGCGTTCCTGACCTGCATCTTATACCGGAACTGCGTTCCTGACCGTTCTAGCCCACTTTCACCCCTGAGTGACACTGTGGAAGTACGACAGCATACCCATGTGACGTCAACGTCCTGTGATGTCAACAACAATGGCGAGCTACTAGTCAATTTTTTGGTTAAAATTGTACAAATTTTATTAAAACGAAAACATTAAAAGGGGTTTTAATACACAATTATTATAACTCTTACAAACATTTATTCTTTCAAGAACTACATGTATTTCTATCCGCGGTACCCTTTAACTTAGGGTGACCAAACGTCCTCTTTTGCCCGGACATGTCCACCTTTCACGTCGTGTCCTCGTCATCTGGCCGGGTTTTATAAATTCATGAAAATGTTCGGTTTTTATGATTTTTCACGGGACCAATTTGAAGAGAATATCTCCGGCCGCTGGGGGGCAGCGCTTGCCTGCGTTGTCGTGGCTCCTACTAGTAGGGGCGGGAGAAGGAGTACAGTTTACCCCTTGTATTATGGGCCATTACCGCCATCTACTGGGTTGACGGTTTGGCAAGAGAAGAGGCAGTTACGGACTACAATAAGGAGTAGTTTTAAGAGACGTTTATCATGCTCCGTACACCTTTCTGTAAGTTTATCTTCTGTTAATGTGGCTCATGTGTCTTCTGTTATATATTATAAAATATATGGGTACAAAGAGATGCAGTATGTTGTATTAGTCTTGTATTAATTGTTCTGCGTTCGTGTATTTGGTTTAATGTTAGTATTATATTTTAAGTAGGAGCGCCTGCCCAGTTGTTAAGAGTTTTTTTTTACGATAAATACGTATAAAATGGCAACTGTTGACCTCTCTCGGAGCTTTGTACTGGCATGATCTGTAAAATCCCGTTTGATGTCAAATCGTTGCGCTACCGATGATTGTAAACTTAGATAGCAAAGTTTGATTTTGCCTCGCTAATAGGGTAGCTATCAGTGAGCTAAGCCGCGCTAGGCATTATGGGAAACGTAGTTTTGAACTGCTGCGTTTGGAAACATGCTGGTTGAATAGTTTGTTGGTTTATTTTGGTTATTGTTTGCGTGTAATCTAGAACATTGAATGGGAATAAAAATTGAGTGGGAATAACAATTTCTCAACGACAATTGTCGTGATAGTAATTTATTTAAAAAATTATGTGGCACAAGCCTACTGTGTGTCTGTATTGACTGTACTATATTTCTACGGGTCTGCATGCTATTTTTTTTTTTTTTTGTCTTTTTTTTATCTTTTTTTTTTTTTGCGTTTTTATTATTATTATTATTTTTTTTAATAAGAATAAAGCCTGTTAAGTAAAAAAAAAACTTATTTCCATATAGTATATAATATACACTATGTGACATTTTTTTTTAAATAAAACTGAATTTTTCTGTCCAGACTGAGGAGGCACACATTAAATATATTAAAGTGATATAGGCATCTTTGAGTGAACTGCGAGTAAAATTCAAGTATCTCGAGGCCGGGCCGAGTGTCCTCTGTTTTTGGAAATCAAAATATGGTCACCCTACTTTAACTACAGAATGAAGCACTTGCTTCCCCTAGATGTATCGCGTACAACCGTCACCTGAGAGTCTGTTTGTCGCCGTCTGCCTCTGAAATATAAAGGTCTTGAAGGTACATGTGTCTTTCAACATCTCCATCCTGGAAATAAAACGACCAGTGTAAGAATCGAGCACATTTGAAATGTAGTTCAGCTTGACGTTCGGCTACCTCAAACAGTTCGTGGTCCTTGTGAAGGTACATGATGAGTTGCGGGCTGAAGTTAAACGGGTTTTCATCCTCCTCCTGTGGCAGGCAGTCAGTAGTTGTACAGTCTTCATTATATAAATTTCCCAACACCCTTACCTGAGTAGGAACCAGTTCTGGCTGTAACATTTCTTTATTTCGACGTCCATGTAGTCTAATGTTTTCCTTTTTTCACTGTCTTGTTTGCAGTTGCTTATGTCGCTGAATGATGACGTCAAATACAATGGAATTAGAAAATCATTTTCAAACCTTGTTTTTACGTCTTGACTTAACAAAATGTTTTAATGTGATTAACTCTCGTATGTTGTTTTAATCACGTGATAAAATTAGAAATATTTAAGCACTGTAAATTGTATTTGAAAGACTTTGTTCAAATTTATGCAGTTCAAAAGATGACCAGCAGATGGTAGCAAACTTACGTCTTAAAAACTAATTGATTGCTTGAGTTTAGTTTTTTTTTTAATGTTATTTTATTTTATTTCCTTGTTATTTTTATTATTATTCCCCTGGCCTTCGTGAGGATAAGCGGCTCGGACAATGAATGAATGAATGAATGAAATGTTATTATTATTATTATTATTATTATTAATTTCGGATAAGTTAATATTTCCCATTTTTGTACCCATTTGACGACTAACAATATACTAAAAGGGTTTAAAGACTTTAGAAAGTGTCAACGTGATCCCCCACCCCCTTTAATTCTTGCGTGATTTCGACGCCTCATAGGGTCAGTTTAGGAAATTACAACGCAGAGGGGCGGAGAGTCTTGAGCATTTTCTTTTTCAGCACATTCCAGCTCACAATGACTGAGTCCGTCCAAGCAGCATGAACCACTTTGGATATTTGATATGGATTTTCTTCTCTGCTTTGGGTATTTTTATTTTTTGTATATTTTTTTCATACCCCATATCACTTTTTCCTTCTTTCTTACCCAGCTCATTGGGATATTCATGATATTTGCAGGGAGTGTGTGGACTCTGCCTCATGTGATGAAGTATCAAACAGTGATCCCTCAGAGGCTGAAGAATTCATCTCACATCACTAATGCTGCCACCCATCAGGTAAACCCTCACCGTTGCACAGCTTCATTTTAACATTTCAAACAACCACCCATATTCAATATTGTGTGTTTTATAGAAGTTCCCTGATATACTGCAGTACTCTGTAATGATTGCTGGACAAAATTGCACTTTACACCTGGAGAGAAATAAGTAAGATAAGTTTATATTTGTCCACTCTCATTTTTTACATTGTGTATTTAAATTTGCTAATCTTGCAACCAATCTGATCATTTCAGGGAGCTGATTGGAGAAAACTTCTCTGTGACACATTATTCTGAGCAAGGTATCGAACTAACAACACCTAAACTTGAGGTATGAATGGCTACATTTTTAAAATACACCCTAATGAAAGGAAATGTGTTAGTGTAGTACAGTGGTGTGAAATATTTCCTTTGAGTAGCCATTAAGTTTTTTATTTGTGGGTTATGGAACAATATTATGTGATTGTTGGAATTTGTAGGTTAAATGCTTTGGGACTTTTAGCAGTCACATCAAATTGTATCACAAGCTTTATATGGTCTATGACGAAAGAATTTCAGGAACCACAAAATGTGGGACATCATGCCTACATGAAGTGTGAATTGGAGAAAATATATAAGTGTAACATATTATACTGATGTAGAAAGACTTTCACATGATTTTAGAGTGGGTCTGCGGGTAGTTGACATCCAACTGTCTAGTATTGCATGTGAGGAATAAGCTCATCTAGATGCCTTTTTATGTACAGTGGTATGAAAAAGTATCTGAACCTTTTGGAATTTCTCACATTTCTGCATAAAATCACCATCAAATGTAAGCTGATCTTTGTCAAAATCCCACAGATGAAAAAACAGTGTCTGGTTTAACTAGAACAACCCAAACGTTCATAGGTTTTCATGTTTTAATGAGGATAGCATGCAGACAATGACAGAAGAGGGGAAAATAAGTAAGCGAACCCTCTGCCAAAGTAGACTTAAACAGCAATTGAAACCAATTCTTTCCAAACAATTAAAGTCAGGTGTGTGCCTAATCACTAATGAGTGGTTTAAAGCTGCCCTGCACACTATAAAACACACACCTGGTAAGAAATGTCTTGATGAGAAGCATTGTCTGATGTGCATCATGGCTCAGTCAAAAGAGCTGTCTGAAGACCTGTGATCAAGGATTTTTGATTTGTATGAAGCTGGGAAAGGATACAAAACCATCTCTAAAAGTCTGTATGTTTGTTAATCGACATTCAGAGAAGTTGTCTCCGAATGGAGAGAGTTTGGCATTTTTGCTTCTCTCCCAAGAAGTGGCCGTCCACCAAAGATGATGCCAAGAGTTCAGCGCAGAATACTCGGAGAGGTAAAAAAGAACCCTAGAGTGTCTGCTAGAGACTTACTGGAACAGTCCAATATCACTGTGCACACATCAACCATACGTAAAACTATGGCCAAGAACGGTGTTCATGGTAGGACTCCACGGAGGAAGCCACTGCTGTCTAAAAAAAAAACATTGTTGCTCATTTAACGTTCGCAAAAGGGCACTTGGACACTCCACAGAAGTTCTGGCAAATTTTTGTGTGGAGTGATGAAACCAAAGTTGAATTGTTTGTGAGTAACACACAACGTCATGTGTGGAAGAAAAAGGGAAAAGCTCCCCGACATCTTCACCTCATCCCCACCGTGAAGCATTTTGGAGGGAGCATCCTTATTTGGGTCTGTTTTGCTGCCTCAGGGCTTGGACAACTTGCAATTACTGGAAGAATGAATTCCAAAGTTCATCAGAATGTTTTGAAGCTAAAAAGAGGATGGATGCTTCAACAAGACAATGATCCAAAACACAGAAGTAAATCAACTTCAGAATGGTTTCAGAAGAACAAAATACACGTTCTGGAGTGGCCAAGTCAAAGTCCAGAATTGAACCCCATTTAGATGCTGTGGCATGACCTAAAGACAGCGATTCATGCCACACATCCCAGGAATCTGACTGAACGACAGCAGTTTTGTAGAGAAGAATGGGCCAAGAGTAGTCCTGATCAATGTGCCACACTGATCTGCCGCTACAGGAAGGGCCTGGTTGAAGTTATTGCTGCCAAAGGGGGGCCCCACAAAATTTTAAATGTGATGGTTCACTTACTTACTTTCCTCCCTTCTGTGATTGTTTGCATACTATCCTCATTGAAATATGAAAACTTAAACCGATATATGTTTGGGTGGTTTTTAGTTTTTGGCAGACACTGTTTTTTCATCTGTGCGATTTTAAAGATCAGATCACATTTGATCGTGATTGTATGCAGAAATGTGACAAATTCCGAAAGGTTCAGATACTTTTTCATGCCACTGTACACTGTATGTAGTTGGGAATGTAACATTGTCTAACATATCTGGAAAAAATCAAATGACTAAGGGGTCATTAATCCAGAGGTTCTCAATTGGCCTCCCTTTGGGACCCACATTTTTCTCATGGACTTTGGGTTGTGAGCCACATTTATAGATGTCAGACAAACCAACCACATGAACATGCATGTTAAACTGAAGACTCTAAATGAACCAGACTGGAGTTTTGAATGTGCAAGTTAAGAATGACTAGCATTGTTGTCAGTTTGACAGCGTGTCCAAAATGTTTTTGTCTACGTCATTTACAATAGAACTTTTTCAACACAGGAGATTGTGGCATGTATTCATCAAGTAGGCTTCAGGATATCCCGTGGCATCATTACCACAATACACTTTGTACTTTTCTTGAATTTGCTTCATATCCACCTAGTTGGTCTATGTTTTGACATACTGTGTTAGCTGTGCACTTTTCTTCCTAAATGACACAGTTCCTTCCTCTATTTCTGACATCTCACACAGGAAGTAGATTAGTAATGCTTGGTTCTTGATGTATCATTTCCCTCTGACTGTGAGTCATGAGTGCAACATGTAAAACTTGGCTTCAATTCATGCTGTCATTAGGGGATTTGTGTCGAAATCTCTCCTTTTCTGACATGTTTAGAATCACTGCTACTACCACGGACACGTCGTGGGAGTTGACGACTCTGCTGCCAGCGTGGAGCTGTGCTCTGGGTTAAAGTGAGTCTTTTTCCCTGATCTCGATCCTGTAAAAGTGATTCCCAACAAGTTATTGTTGCCTAAGCGAGACATGTCAAATTCACATAAAACATTATGGCTTGAAACTGCCCACTATGATTCATGTCCAGCATGTTAAATAGAGACTCCGCTGCAGCCGTTTCCTCCATTAGAATTAATAAGACTATGTATGACTCTCTGAGATCTAGACGTCTCAGTCTTAAGCCACATTTTTCAATATATTACATGTTTCCATTTGTAATTAGATGACAGGAGTAACAAAGGGACATCAGCTTTGCAATTATTGCAATGCTAGTCTCTGCGCTTTCCTAGAAGTGCCTCTTTTTCCCTACAGGGGGATTGTGCACCTCCAAGATCAGACATACTTGATAGAACCCCTGGCCTCACAGCCAGCCAATAGTGGGGCAGCCATTAAAGGTGACAGTGATGAGAGTCTTCATGCAGTCTACAACTACAAACACCTGAGGAGGAAGAGGAGCTCCTGTTCCCATGGAAACACAACCATGTACTATGATCACGGCGCTCGTCCGTCTGGACTGTTCCAGCTCGGCAGTCTGGTAAAAACACACAGCATGAAGAAATACACATTTTCCGTACACTCCACTGTAGGGGTGTGACAAAATATCGAAATGGTGATATATCGTGATACTTTTTATCCCAAAAGGTTATCGATATGCTCCTGCCAAGAATCGAGATATCGTTTTAAAAAGGTGTCAATGTCTAAAAATAGATAAATAAAAAGGAACCAACAAGTTGCTACCAAAACCTTCCACCATAATAGTGTCTCAGTTAACTCTAAGGCTGCACTGACTGTGCGCCCAATCCTTTTAGACTGGGGGTTTTCAGGGCATTTACAGGTCACTAGCGGTTAATTTTAGGGCATATATAGGTCATTTCCTGTTGAGTTTGAGTCACTGCCTATTCATTTGGGTGATTCCCAGGTCACTTCCTGTTCCGTAACTCAAAATCAACAGGAAGTGACCCATAAAATACCCCAAAATCAACAGGAAGTAACTGAAGATCAACAGGTAAATGACCTTAAAATGGCCCAAACTTACCTTATTGCCTGGCATTGGCTGCCACTGACGGCCTTAGACGTTCAATCCGTTTGATTGATTTCAAATGGATTGGACGTCTACTAGTGATAAACTCATTTCAATTCACAGCAGAAGCTTGTTTTTCTGTTTATTAGTTGTTGGTCAGAAAATCATTCTAGGATATTCTACAAATGTATCGATAATCGTTGTATCGCCATATCGTCAGATCATCGTTATCGTGAGCTTTGTATCGCAAATCGTATCGTATCGTGAGGTAACAAGAGGTTCCCACTCCTACTCCACTGGTCATATCATTGGACCTGGCCTGCTGACCTCACCTGACTAGCTGGCAAGCTAGTTGGCTGACTGACTTGCTGCCAGACTATTTAATTCACAGACTGACTTACTGGCTACCTTTTGTTTTTCAATGAAGCCAGTTGTATTGTTTGTATTCTTTGCTGATGAGACAATACTACATAGCACAAAGCGCTAAGCTAGTTAGCGATTATGCTAATCAGTGTCTTAAGTGTCAGTTTGACTTGTGTTTTGGAGAAGCACATTAGCACTGGAGTTATTGTTAGAAAGTAAAGTTGTCTCATATATTTTTATAAGAAAACACACACATAAACCCATTCATATAACAGCTTAGATTCTCCTTTCAACACAAACTGAAACTGTAACTTGTCATACAAGAGAGGGTGCGTTGAAACTGGATTTGGATTGTATTTATGAACAACTGTTTGATCAAGAAAACAGATTCATTACAGTCCGCCTCCTCCTTTTTCGATTTTTGTTTGGTTTTTTAAAGAAAATTAAAAGTGACATTTATCCGATTAATCGTTTAATTGCTCGTCCGAATAATAGATTATAAAAATAATTATTAGTAGCAGCCCTACACATCACTCTTGAGTAGTGTTACACCACTCATGGCCCCTCAAGTGTGATGTTCGGTGCAGCTTGTTTGTTATTAATTTCCACACATCTTACAGTAGCAACTATATATGTATATTTAATGAATGTAATTTTTACACGTCTAAAAATTTTAACTCCTCAGAGAAGCAGAGGCCAGGCTAACGACAGAGCAAGAAAACCCAGAACAGTGGAGCTTGTTGTGGCGGTCGACAACACTGAGGTTTGATTTCATACATTTTATTTCTAACAATTCATTTTCATTTCATAGAATTCTACTAATGAAAATGTGTTTTTTTCTAGTACAAGAAGTTTGGTAATAAAATGGAAGCTCGAGTGCTTGAAATAGCAAACCACGTTGACCGGGTACGTGTTTATCAAATAGGCAGAAATAGTCATTACTGTGAAATAAGTTCATTCAAAAATTCACACAGGATTATTTTATGCAGTCTGGGAACATTTCCTGTGCATGCATAACATATCTTTTGCGTCTGGATGGCAGAAAGTGAGGAAAAAGTGTGCTGATACGGGCTGTTCCTTACAAGTGATTAAAAGAAGAAGTTCTCTCACTTCAACTGTGAATCTTAACACCTAAGCAGAGGAGTTTCACACATTTCACACTTTCCTGTTTGCATATTCTCTAAGAATTGGGCCAACGTCTGTGAATCATCAGACAGTAGACCCAACAGTGGTAGTCTGCGACAGTATTATTGGTCTAGTGTATCCTTGCGCCTGTGGTTCGGCGCATCACGTCTGACTCGCTTTTGAATTATCCTCCACAATACTGAAAATCATCCGTTTTAAGTTCTTTCCCTTTGAATTTGCTCTAACTGGATTCTTCTGTAATATTTCAGCTCTATCGTCCCGTGGGTATCCGTGTGATGTTGGTCGGCCTTGATATCTGGTCGTACAAAGATCAAATAGAGGTCAGCACCAATCCAGAGCAAACGCTCATCCGCTTTCTCGAATGGCGCCAGCGAAAACTCCTGCCGAGGACGAAACACGACAACGCTCAATTCATCACGTAAGACATTCAGACGTGTTTTTTGGCTCACATAAACAGCCTTTCATCTACTCTGACTAGTATGTGAACAATGTTCCTTTTTTATTGTTGTAGAGGGTTGGATTTCGAAGGCACCACAGTGGGTCTCGCCAACACAAATGCAATGTGTACCTCTAGTTCGGGAGCTGTCAACGAGGTGGGTGTTTTTGCTACTGATTGTTAGTGATTGGCTGGCGATCAGGCCAGGTTATACCCTACCTCTTGCTCTAAACTGCTTGGATTTTGATTTTGATTAAAAAATGTTACACAGAGGAGGTTTGCCATAATTGAAGTATGGATTTACCTGATGTCAGGTTATCTCTTGTTGCTACAATTAGTATTGACCCTCTCTGCTGACTTCATATAACTCCTGGTGGATTTTCCTCTTAATCTGGAGGTTGCTTTTCCTTTTGAATAAAGTGTACTAAATTGCCACCGAAAGGCAAGGTTACCTCATTGGCTGCCACTGACGACAATATACAGTGGTATGAAAAAGTATCTGAACCTTTTAGAATTTCTCTCATTTCTGCATAAAATCACCATCAAATGTGTTCTGATCTTTGTCAAAATCGCACAGATGAAAAAGCAGTGTCTGCTTTAACTAAAACCACCCAAACATTTATAGGTTTTTATATATTAATGAGGATAGTATGCAAACATTGAAGGAAGGAGGAAAAATAAGTAAGTGAACCCTCTGCCTAAGGAGACTTAAAGAGTAATTGAAACCAATTTTTACCAAACAATTTAAGTCAGGTGTGAGCCCAATCACTGATGAGTGGTTTAAGATTGCCCTGCCCACTATACCACCACCTAAAGCAAAAAAGAATTAGCGATTTTTTTCTTTACAAAAACAGTGAAATTTTCTAAAATACAATCCGAGGTCAAACATGAAGATGATTATCATAGTTTAATAATAGTGCCCAGTGATGAAATGTTAGCTGCAGATTAGACCGTGGGGAACTTAAAATAGTTTGCATTGTAGCCATTATAGTTTATGTTGTTGCTGTTGAGCTGCCGCCATGCAGAGCGTTGTGGGATATTTGTGTGCAATTTATTTTATTTATTATGAGTGTTGTAAAAAGTGGGTGTTAAAGTCAAAGGCGTAGGTTTGGTCTCAACAGTGGTCGGTACGATATATCCGGATAACCTGTATGTACACTTTTTGCTGAGGACAGGACATTAATAAGACCAAACAGATTATTGAACGGCGGTCAGGGCTACATTTCTCAAGAATATGAACCTCATGATAGGTTAAATGGTCAATGCAAAAATAAATCTGTATTGATTTATGCGTACTAACTTTCACGGGTGATAACATTCGATTCAAACCTTTGTTTTCAAAAGCTACTAAAGAAACATTTTGAAGTACAAGTCCCTTCATTAAAAAAAAAAAAAAACATGGAACTATCCAAGAATGGGTTCACTTTCACTTCTGAAGCTACTGCGTTGCATTACCGTAATGCACATAATGCAAACATTATCTATCTTTATTTGTAGTTCTGAATTATATTTAAGGTTACTAAATATCATTACCTTTGTCTTATTTAAGTTAAGTGATCATTTATTTATATCCATCCACATCTTTATTTTAATATATTCCTCATTTACAGTAGTTACCAGTTCATTTTGGTTTTCATTACTATAGACAGGGGTGCACATAATTTTTTTGCCCAGGTTCTCAGAGGAGAACCTGGAGATGCGACTTGGTCCTCGTTGAGCTTGAGAGACGACCCGCCTGATGCGATAAAATTATGACAAGCTTTACTTGGAGCCAAATACCTTAAATTGATTTTATTAACAATTAACACTTGATTAACATCAAGTGGCACAACAAAATTGCCATTACTCTGAAGTGAAATGTAAAGACATATACAGGGGTACGCATATTTTTTTTGCCTCCCACATTAACTCCATGCCTTTGTAAAAGTGGGATGTCCACCTCTTAAGAGCTCATTGAACGTGCATGTTTAGCTTTGTGAAATGTGAGCAAAAACACGTTTGTCAGTGCATGGCGCTGTTCTTTATTAATTTTATTCCGCCACTTGTCCATAGGGCGAGTAGGGTCCTGTCTGGCATCGATAGTTTGCTTAATTGCCATCATGCTCTCTGTTTTTTTCGTGATTTTCAAAGTTTCGATGGCTGAAATTCTTTGACCCTACATAAAATGCGCTGCTCTTATCAGCGACATTGAGATTCTCACGGCAAGTTTAGCACCACATTTCCATGAGAGCATCATTTGCTTCTAGCCATGGTACCTCCTGCAGCCACTTTTCAGCAAAAGTCCTTTTTTTCGGTAGCTCCGGTGACATCTCTGTCGTCTGCAGTGTTGTAATTTTACTTTAAATAAGTAATTAATTACAGTTACAAAGTACTTCTCCCAAAAAGTAATTGCGTTAGTAACTCAGTTACCTGAATGTAAGAGTAATTAGTTACTTGGAAAAGTAACTAGTGGTAATTTTCTTTTTTTTTCCTCAAAAAAAACAAAAACAAAAACAGGTCACGCAATGTGAAGTTTAAAGGGTTTGGGGGACAATTGGCCCTAGCCCAATTCTTCACCCTCCACTTAACTAGACACAAGGGTATTGCGATAACTAGATAGTAACCTTTGCTATGTGTGGAAGTCATTTAAAGTTGTGAATCAACCGTTAAAGTTGTTAAAATTGCTCCCGTTATTTCATTAGTTCCCTTCTGTCTACTTTAAACATGTGTAAGTTTTAAAACTGTTTCATCATTTAAAGATAGATTTAAGTTAAGATTTTGCCGATTTAGGAGCATTTTAGATTTAAAAAAAAAAAAAAAAAAAAAGTTACTTAGGTTCGCTATGAAGGATCTCTACTAAGAGCCTTCCTGCGAGGTCTACTGCTTTAAGATGGCGGCAGTATACTAACGCATGTAAAAACATGTTGCCAATGCAGCTGTGTCTGTAAATTGCATCTAGTTCTATAATATGATATCTACCGTGTCATGTGGGCGTAGTTTGTCGGCTATGGCTACATTCAGGTATTATTGGAGCAACGGCGTCTTGCCCACTGTTCTGACAAAATTTGCAACCCATCAAAAATTGCTACCTTGCGGGTTTTGCGCATGCGCGAAACATTAAAAATGGCTGCGAATGCGGCGATTCCAAAGTAAACACTACAAACTTTCATAAAGAAAGGAATATTTACTTAATTTTCATCACGTAAAGACATGTACAAAAGTTCTCAGACACATCCTACCATGTTAGCTGCACACAGTAACTGCACTCCGCGCTCTCACTGTTAATAACTTTGCCGCGTCGTTAAGTATTAATTTAAGCCATTTTCGTGTTGCGCATGTATGTTTATGATGTATCTAGTTTAGTTAGCACTTTGGATAACATTGAGAGTCCAACTGAATGTAAAAGAGGGGGTTTTCAGCGCCACAAAAGCTTTGGGAGCAAAATTTTATAAGGGAGCAAATTTTGACAGAACACCGTTACTAACGCCGTTATATTCTAACGCCGTTATTAACAACACTGGTCGTCTGTCTGTCTTTGGAAGGGTGTGGGGGAACACGGAAATAATTATTCAGTGGGACCTGCCTCTTTGACATTTTGAGAATAGATTTTCTCGTGTCCGCCACAAATACAGTGGTCAGCCATCGGTACGCAAAAGGTATTGAAGCCGTTGAGGGCCAGCGCATTTGTCTACGTCCAGTCCGCATGCGCGCATGCGGACAACTTATGTGCACCCCTGACTATAGAATATGTTTGTGTCATCTGTAAAAAGTATGAATTTCATTAACTGAGATACATCATATATATATCATTAATATAAATATTAAATAATTTTGGTCCCAAAACGGACCCCTGAGGGACCTCATGAGTGGTACTGAGATATTCTGATGACCACTTCCCCATTTTTACATATAGGGAATGCGACGTACTACGTCATTGTTTGGACGCGCCTCCATGCTGGCAATATGATTCACTTCCGGGCCGGCAGACTCAATGCGGATTGTAACGTGTGGTCGTGCTAAGCTAACTCTTTCGGTGTTTTAGAAAGAAATTGTGGGTGTGTATTGTTGTGTTACCGGGTGCAACAGCTTCTCCTACGACTAAAAAAAGGGCGAGGAAAACTGGACTCACTTCTCACCGTTTTCCTGCATGGAGGACCAAATATCAGATCACGAAGGCACGCCGGATGGCTGGGTTGCAACGGTTCGTCGGAAAAGCATTTCTTTTGATCATATTTCTGCTGGAATGAGAGCGTGTTCCCGTCATCTCGACTCTTGTAAGTTGAACGATTTATCCGTTTTGGTTTCAATACGTTTTTTTAAATTTTTTTTACCGTTGTGTAAATCTGCCTCGGTAGCAATGCTAACCTACTCATCCTCCTCACCTACCTGTTGTGTTACTAGGAAAACCTGCATATGAAATGCTGACATCACATCCTGATTGGTCACCATATCTCTTCTTGGGTTATTCTGAGGTCAAGCGCACCACATCGGAGCGTTATGAGAGGTTGGAAAGGCGAAGAGTGCACGCTGAAACTTCAGTTTGCTCTGCTCTTACAAACACGATCCCAAGTGTTGTTGTGAAAAGTCAATAAAATATGAATACCAAAACATGACTTGAACAACTTCTTGACAAACTGTAACTGCTTGTTGTTTACTTCAGGTCTTTATAATAAACAGGTGTAATAATTACAAAGTCAGGTGACTTAATGTTGTTATTCTATTTGGAATATGCATTGACAATTTTTGGACAGTGTTGTAGACAAGAACTGGGACTGATAAGTTGCAATAGATTTATTACAAGTAATGCAATTCCTCCACTACGATATTTGAATAGACAGTTTAAAATCTTTAAATTAGTGCAAACAAGGCCCACCCACTGACGGTGACAGCAAATATTATATAATTATAAGTAATACACAAATACAAGATCACAATAAACGTGTCTTTGTCAAAGTGGTTTAAAAAAAAAAAAAATTTAAAATACGTCACTGGCCATAGTTAAATAGCCAGGCAGAATAAATATGTGCATTAAAGTTCTTGCATTTTCACAAGTTAAAAGCCCGCAGTTCATCGACGAGAAGGGCAGACCCAGATGGCGTCTGCTGCAGGGGCTTGTTTGAGTCCGACACAGGACAAATGGAACCACTCCATTGAACAAATTTTCTTTGTCAAATGATCCAAGAAGAGAGATGGTGACCAATCGGGATGTGTTGTCAGCAGGTTTACCTAGGAACACAACAGGTAGGTGAGTCGTAGTAGGCGAGCATTGCTACCGAGGCAGATTTACACAACGGTGTAAAAAAACAAAAACGTATTGAAACCAAAAGTGGATAAAGCGTTCAACTTACAAGAGTAGAGATGACAGGAACACACTCTCATTCCAGCAGAAATATGATCATAAATGCTTTTCCGACGAACCGCTGCAATCCAGCCATCCGTCGTACCTTCGTGATCTGATATTTGGTCCTCCATGCAGGAAAACGGTGAAAAGTGAGTCCATTTTTCCTAACCCCTTTTTTTGTCGTAGGAGACGCTGTTGCACCCGGTAACGCAACAATATGCACCCATATTTTCTTTCTAAAACACCGAAAGAGTTAGCTTAGCACTACCACACGTTACAATCCGCATTGACTCTGCCGACCCGGAAGTGAATCATATTGCCAGCATGGAGGCGCGTCCAAACAATGACGTAGTACGTCCCATTCCCTATTGTACCCTTCCTGTAAAAATGGGGAAATTGTCATCCTCTCCTCTCAGTCTCCTCTCCTGTAGCACCAAATATTTATCTTATGACAAAGCACAATACCTGTTGGGTTCATGTTTTAATTCAGTGCTCATTGTTCAGGAAACACATCTTCAATTATATTGACTAATTGATTGTGATTGACTCAAACTAGATTTATTTGAAAAAAAAAAAAAATATTGGCACTTTATTTGAAGTCAAGACTGTTGTTGTCTTTGTTTTGTTCATTATAATAATGTTCACATACCTGTCAAGTTGTACGGTTTCGGCGTAATTTGTACACGTGAGCACTGATTTTTAAATGTGTACGCCGTACGTTCAAAATCTGTACGTTTTTTTTCTCGGTTCGGATTTTGTCACCGTTTCGGCAACGAGACAATGTGTGTTACTATGGATTACTACGTTGGTTGAATGACGGGAGAAAAGTCAGAGACACGAAGAGAGAAGAGTGTTTGGTGTGACGCTGTAGCAAACACGATGCTAGGCTAGATGTCTCCAATATTTCCTGACTGTAGGCGACAGCCTAGATATCACGTGTTTATAGAACTAAATACGAAATGACAGACTCGCCGGCGTTAGTAAACAGATGCCATCGTAAAGCAATAACTTCCTAGAGAGGCTCTGTTGTCGTGAACCTTCCTAGCGAACCTAAGTGACTTTTTATCTAAAATACTCCTAAATCGGCAAAATCTTGACTTGAATCTCATCTTTAAATGATGAAACTGTTTTAAAACTGTCACCTGTTGAAAGTAGACAGAAGGAAACAAATGCAAAAACGGGACCAAATTTAACAACTTTAACAGTTGATTCACAACATTAAATTACTTCCAAACATAGCAAAGGTTACTATGGTTTTTTTGTTTTTGTTTTTTTAAAAATGAAAAACATGAAAGGTAACACCAGCTACTTTTCCAAGTAACTAATTTCTCTTACATTCAGGTAACTAACTCAATTACTTTTTGGGAGAAGTAATTTGTAACTAATTAATTACTTTTTAAAAGTAAGACAAACAACAGTGGTCATAAAGATGAAGTCTGCAGAATGAAAAGTGATGAAAGCAGAGATTTTATTCTGCCAATTTGTTGCCGAACACAATTTGCCCGCAACTATTGCTGATCACTTCTCAGAATTAGCAAAAGAAATTTTCCCTGACTCAAAGATTGCTTCGGAAAGTAAATTTTATGAATTGACCTTTTTCATCTATAATTGGACACACTACCTTCAAGTCAAACTGAATTGCGAGCTGAAGTGCCATGAAGTGCAGCCATCAAGACATGATACAAATTGTCAAAAGGGCTACATACAATTATAACAAAAGTCACTGTTAAATTTTAGTAATCATGATGTAGCTGAAGATATTGTTCTTTGATTGCACCAGGTTATATATAACAATATTACCAATACATTCATATTATTTTAAAAATTGAGTTTTATTTTTGTTTCATATTGCACGCTATATACAACATTGTAAGATCTGTCACGTATTTGTAAGGGCATACGTCACTATTAGTAAGATTTCCAACGGCCTCGGGTTGACAGGTATGTGTTTATGTCATTGTGAAAAATCTGGTTAGGTCAAAGGCAAATCTATGTTGAATCCTCCACTAGTTTTTTTTTTAAACCTCCAGGTGTTCAAAAACTCAGGTGAAAATAAATTTTAAAAATTATATATTTATTATTGGTTATCGATATCGGTATCGGATTTGAGGAGCAGAAAGTTATCGATATCGGTTTCAAAAAATGGATATCATGCACCCCTAATACACATGAAAGTATAAAACAATACAGATTTATTGTGCCTGGTCAATAATCTGTTTGGTTTTATTAATGTCCAGTCCCCAACAAAAAGTGTATATGCAGGTTATGATGTTATATTGTCTCTACCAATGTTGAGACCAAACCTATGCCCTTGCAAAAGAACCATGCAGTTTCACTCTTGATGGGCTAAAAAAAATCACATCTACTCAAGGCCTTATTTACAATAATCTGTAAAATATTTGACAATCATGTAATTTTTTTGGATAAAAATGTTCTTAATGCTGAGTGTGTGTTGGGCTTGATGGGTTCCAATTTGTTTCCGTTGCACACAGGACCATAACATTAATGCTATAGGAGTGGCCTCTACTATCGCCCACGAGATGGGTCACAACTTGGGCTTGTCTCATGATACAGAAAACTGTATCTGTGGCTCTTTGAAAACGAAAAAAGGCTGCATTATGGCAGAGAGTGTTGGGTAAGATCATTTACGCCTGAATTGACTTCTGTACTCTCAAACACAAAGCAATTGTCAGGATACCTCAAATGCCCTTCTAGTGCCGTGTATCCAGAGATGTTCAGCAGCTGCAGCTTGCAGCAGCTCTACAGGTTCTTGGACGAGATCAACCCAGCCTGTCTTTTGGATACCCCCTCTGCTGATCGCATCTACGGTGGTCCGGTGTGCGGCAATGCCTTCTTGGAGCTTGGAGAGGAGTGTGACTGTGGAACCGTAGAGGTATCCAGGTCTTAAATAAACATTTACACAATAAATCTCAACAAGTAAAGTGGGATTGTTTTATTCTTCTCTCTTCCAAGGAATGCAAAAATCCCTGCTGCAACGCTCAAAACTGCAAACTTAACACAGGAGCCCAATGTGCTGAGGGGGAATGTTGCCACAACTGTCAAGTATGTGATATACCTTCTTCACGTTATGCGCAATGCGCTACCATGTCGTAACTGTGACAATGAGCAGGCTGGCTTGTGTGTGATTAATTACATTTGTGGTCCATCACCATTTGCAGTTGAAAGCGTCAGGCAGCGTCTGTCGGCCAAAGACAGGAAACTGCGACTTGGCAGAGCACTGCAGTGGACTGTCCGCCTCCTGTCCTCCCGACGCCTACGCTCAGAACGGCCTGTCGTGCAATCGTGGGAAAGGATACTGCTACAACGGACAGTGTCCATCGCGACAGCAACATTGCAAGAGACTTTGGGGACCTGGTAAAACACAAAACATTTTTTTGTCTAGACCACATAGGTTCTGCCGTAACATTGGCGTCGTGTTATGAGTTGACTTTGCTCTGCTATGTAAATAAAATTTTATTAACATCCAGCGGTGCAGAAGGTGGGTTGCTGAGGTTGCTGCAGTACACCCTGGTGTTGGGGAGAAAAAAGTTTTTGGGTAGATTCTTTTGTTTGTTTATTACAAATAAGTCAATAAATAAAACATAGAATTTGGAAGTTAAAAAGTTGGAAAAGTTTTTTTTTTTTTTTTTTAATAACATGGTCCGCCACCTGACACCTTGCTTGATACCAGGTCATGTTGAATAAGGCGCTATTGGAAGGGAAAAGTTAACTGTTGACAAAGGAGGTGTTAATATGGCGCAAAAACCATAGCGAAACAACAACATTTCTAAAATTCATTTAATGGTCGAAAATAAAGATGATTATGATAGTTTATAGTCGGAATTGGCGCGACCAGTCATTTAAATTAACGTATGACTGCCTACTCATAATTAAACGTTTCGTATTTTATTAGTCAATTAAGTGCAGCATCATGCATCCTGAGCCCCTTTCAGGTATATGCTGAACCCCTGTTAAATCCCAGGATTTTAACGGGTAGCCCTTACGTCTGAAAGCAATTTCCCAGGTCGACTGACACGGAGAGGACAAGGACATTAACAGCGTCCTAGTATAATGTCTGGGACTTCATCATGACGTGGCATGCATGAAAACAGCAGTTAATTCCCCAGTTACAACGCGAAGACTGATAACTTAAATATCATGCCGGGCCGATTGTCATTTCCTCTTTCTTCGCAGTAAGAGGAAAAGCTGTAAACATCGCAATTATCAACATGGCAAATTGAAAAGATAGCAAAATTCAACTCGAAACATAACAAAATTAATTTGCTACTCAATCTTAGAACCGAGGAAGAGACAGCCCATTGTCCATCTTTGGAAATGTGTGGTTTATTTAGATGCAGATGCCGACCAAAAATGACATAATGTCCGAGTGATAAAACCCATCCCTTGCCCTCCACGAACAGAGAGTCGCGGAAGAAAACACTGGTAATACCCGGTTCATCTCCCAATGTCTGAAAGCCATGACACAAGGAAGTCCCGCATCACATCACACGGGAATTTAGCCTGTTATAAGTCTGTCTCTTTGCAAACCGGCTGAGAAGCCAGGGAGAGAAATACCCATCTCTAGTTTATAGTAGTGGCCAGCGAGGAAAAGTTAGCTGCAGATTTAGACCATGGAGAACTTCAAATTGCTTGCCTTGTAGCCATATTATTGTTTGTTGTTGTTTTTGTTGAGCTGCCGCCATGCAGAGCACCGTTAGATATTACTGTGCAATTTATTTGAGTGTTGCGAAATGTGGGTGTTAAACCAAGGCTTTGGACCTTTTAGTTTTCAAAGGTTTGTGTCTCATCGCGCCGTCTAGCTGTTGTGATTAACATTATAATTCACAGGCGCTTTATTTCCAAGACAAAAACTCCAACACACACTGTAGGGGAAATAGAACACTGTCTTTGTAGTAGCCTAGTAGTAGTACGTAAACTATCCAGCATGTGTGTGTACTGCCACTGTGCACGCCTTGTATGGAAAAAAAGGGCGAGCATGACAAATAAAAAAAAAAAACGACCATTTTCTGATGGGAAAAACCCCAAAAAATCTTCAGCACCCCTGCTAACATCAGTCAAATTTTGTCTGGTTTATAGATGCTGAAGTCGCTGCAGATGCTTGTTTCTTCCAGTATGGAGGTTGCCGAAAGACACTGTTTATGCACAGATGTTTTGGCCAGTACGTTTTGAAACCCTTACATTTTAATTATCAGTGTTTTATTGCATTTTTTTGTGAATAATTTCTTCATTGTGTTGTTTGGTTGCAGGGAGCAATCATGCGGGACACTTTTCTGCTCGGGAGGGTGGGAGTTCCCAGTAACATCCAGGAAGTCTTTTTACAAAGTAGGAAGCGAGGAATGTAACGAAGCGACCATGAACCCTGAAGACAACTACCCTGCAGACCTGGGCATGGTGCAGACTGGAACCAAGTGTGGCAACAACATGGTACATTTAATCGTCGCTTTAATTGTCAAACTGTCAATCTTTGTCGTGGATCACATCGTAGTTTCCCCCAAAGGGCCATTATGTCTGCCGATAGTCGACAACTAAGAAATTAGCAAATGCAGTGGGACCTCGACATATGAAGTTAATTCGTTCCAGGACCTTGTTTGTAAGTCGAAATGGTCGTATGTCGAGTAGGATTTTCCCATAAGAATACATAATAGTTAATTTGTTCCACAGCCCGAAAACTTACACTAAATCCTTAATAAACATAGCTGGTACAATTACAAATGGCAAAACAGATAAATTATAAATAAAAATCGGAATAATAATACAGGGTGTTCCAAAATGGTTGACCCCATTCTAAATGCCCATATCTCGGAAACTACATGATGGATCTTAATGAAATTAAATACACTTTATGTTGAAGGTCATAAGTTTAATTGGTTAAATTTCCCAAAAAATTACAAATATTTGTTGGCTCTATGACAGATTTTCATAAATGTTCAATATGAGCGCCGCCTGTGACTCTGCACACGTCGAGTTGGTATTCGAGCTCATGCCAAACTCGCTGTAGCATGTCTTCGGTAACAGTTTCCAGTGCAGCTGTAATTCTCCGTTTTGTTGCTTAGTTGGTGCCTTCTTTGCAAAATTGGTGAAGAAGGCACGCCAAGGGCGTAGGTTTGCATAGGGACGGTAAGGACATAACACTACCAAAATTTCAGGATGCTCAAATTGTCCCCACCAACCTTTAAGCAACCATATTTGCATTATATAATGACTTTAGTTATATAGGTAATTTAGAATGTCTTCCCAAATGTAGTAAGGATAGAATTGACCCTACCATTATTAAGTGATTTGCATTATGTTCAGACTTACATTTACATCTTTTGTCTTGCTGAATGTGCCAGTCCATTTTTTTCCCCTCAAACGCACGTTTGATTGGCTGATGACTTGACCCCCCAATCCCCCAACACACGCACTCACATCCCTCACAAAAATGCAACATGTCGACAGCATGCCACCTCCTCCGCCCCCTTCGAATTTTTTTCGACTACTTGCAGTAGCAGCCACTGTAAGTAATGTAAAAAGAAATCAATGTTGTGGAGATGGGGAACACACAACTAATTTTGCTACTAATAGTCCGACCATAGAGTTAACATTAAACTGTGTGAATTTGCTAACCTGCAAATACAAGTAGGAAGCTGTTAACATTTATTAGACTTTCTAAACTTTTTTTTTGTTGATACCTGACTACGAATTTTTTTCAGTTATATTTAATTTATTTAGACACACAGTGTTGAGTGATCTTAAAACAATTTTTTATTTTCTGCATTCCTGGATTGCTAAGAGATGATTAACACGTGTACAGTGGGGCAAATAAGTATTTAGTCAACCACTAATTGTGCAAGTTCTCCCACTTGAAAATATTAGAGAGGCCTGTAATTGTCAACATGGGTAAACCTCAACCATGAGAGACAGAATGTGGAAAAAAAAAAAGAAAATCACATTGTTTGATTTTTAAGGAATTTATTTCCAAAGTAGAGTGGAAAATAAGTATTTGGTCAATACCAAAACTTCATCTCAATACTTTGTTATGTACCCTTTGTTGGCAATAACGGAGGCCAAACGTTTTCTGTAACTCTTCACAAGCTTTTCACACACTGTTGCTGGTATTTTGGCCCATTCCTCCATGCAGATCTCCTCTAGAGCAGTGATGTTTTGGGGCTGTTGTTGGGCAACACGGACTTTCAACTCCCTCCACAGATTTTCTATGGGGTTGAGATCTGGAGACTGTCTAGGCCACTCCAGGACCTTGAAATGCTTCTTACGAAGCCACTCCTTTGTTGCCCTGGCTGTGTGTTTGGGATCATTGTCATGCTGAAAGGCCCAGCCACGTCTCATCTTCAATGCCCTTGCTGATGGAAGGAGAGTTTTACTCAAAATCTCTCGATACATGGCCCCATTCATTCTTTCCTTTACACAGATTAGTCGTCCTGGTTCCTTTGCAGAAAAACAGCCCCAAAGCATGATGTTTCCACCCCCATGCGTCACAGTGGGTATGGTGTGGTGGGTGGGTAAGTATTCTTTCGCCTTCAAACACGTGAACCTGTGTTTCTACCAAAAAGTTCTATTATGGTTTCATCTAACCATAACACATTCTCCCTATCCTCTTCTGGATCATGGGGATGGCGTGGCTCAGTGATGGAGTAGTTGTCCCCCAACCCAGAGGTTGTGGGTTCGATTCTCCACCCTTATGAACTCGCCTAAGTATCCTTGAGCAAGATACTGAACCCCGCATTGCTCCTGGTGCTGTGCCACCAGTAGGTAGATGGCAATGTAGTGTAAAGCGCTTTGAGTACCTTGAGAGGTAGAAAAGCGCTATACAAGTATAACACCATTACCAACACCATCATCCAAATGCTCTCTAGCGAACCGCAGACGGGCTTTGATGTGTACTTTCTTCAGCAGGGGGACACGTCTTGCAGTGCAGGATTTGAGTCCCTGTCAGCGCATTGTGTTACTGATAGTAACCTTTGTTACTTTGGTTCCAGCTCTCTGTAGGTCATTCACTAGGTCCCCCCGTGTGGTTCTGGGATTTTTGCTCACTGTTCTTGTTAGCATTTTGACGCCACAGGGTGAGATCTTGCATGGAGCCCCAGATCGAGGGAGATTATCAGTGGTCTTGTATGTCTTCCATTTTCTAATAATTGCTCCCACAGTTGATTTCTTTACAACAAGCATTTTACCTATTGCAGATTCAGTCTTCTCAGCCTGGTGCAGGTCTACAATTTTGTCTCTGGTGTCATTCGACAGCTCTTTGGCCTTGGCCATAGTGAAGTTTGGAGTGTGACTGACTGAGGTTGTTGACAGGTGTCTTTTATACCGATAATGAGTTAAAACAGGTGCCATTAATACAGGTAACGAGTGGAGCGTCGTTAGACCTTGTGAAAAGAAGTTAGACCTCTTTGACAGCCAGAAATCTTGCTTGGTTGTAGATGACCAAATACTTATTTTCCACTGTAATTTGGAAATAAATTCTTTAAAAATCAAATAATGTGATTTTCTGGGGGGTTTTCCACATTCTGTCTCTCATGGTTGAGGTTTACCCATGTTGACAATTACAGCCCTCGCTAATCTTTTCAAGTAGGAGAACTTGCACAATTGGTGGTTGACTAAATACTTATTTGCCCCGTTGAATGTTAATATAATTTATGTTCAAATATTGCAATTTAAATTTGCTAATAAAATCCAGACATTCATTCTGGAAATTTTCAAAATGTTTTAGTAGTTTTTCAAAACAAAGGTCTGAATCAAATGGTTTATCACCTGAACCAATACACATTAAAGTATAAGTCCATACAGATTTATTTTTCATTGATAATTCAGCCTATCAATTAATTAGGTTCATATTCATGAAAAATGTAGCCCTGACCCCCGTTCACCCAATCTGTTTGGTCTTATTAATGTCCCGTCCCCAGCAAAAAGTGGACATGTAGGTTATGCTGTTATATCGTCCCTACCAACGTTGAGACCAAACCTACGCCCTTGAGGCTGCACTGTCTTCGGTGACTGAGTACGAGCATACTCTAACACTCAAAATGCTTTTTCTTTTGAAGGGAACGGCATTTCTTAACCTGAAAAGATAGAAATGCCAAACGTTACACACAAAAACATGAAACGAGTCAACACAAGCTGTGAAAATTTGAGGTCATTCCAACGAAAATTGTCAAAATTATTGGCCCACGAAACGGGGTCAAACATTTGGAATACCCTGTATAGTAATAATAATTCCTGTAATAATGTAACGATTCGGGTTCGAATTGGGCAGATGTGTTTTGCGTGCTGTACCTGAAGGCACTGCGTGGCTGACGTGACAGTGAGATAGGTGCGGTAGAGATTTTAATTTCTCTTTTAATTTCCTGTTGTTGTTGGCATCAACTGCGGTGGACAGTAGGCATGTTGTGTTGCACAAGTTGTGAAATAAATGATTAAACACCTGACGAACCTGGCAATTTCTTTGGCGATGTTACCAGTAAAATATTTGTCACTTTAACTTATAAAGACTAACGAATAGAGGTCCGAGGAGGACCGTCGAGATTGTAGACAGTCTACAGCCGTATTGTCCAGCCAGTTCATCGACATGCACACCATGGTCATAGTTTTCTGTCATTTCCAACTTCATTTCATTGTTAAGCGTCACCTTTTTCCTTTTTTCACCACCTTCACTAACCTTCTTGGAACCCATGTTGATTTCTCTCACAAGAGAAAAACAAAGAAACTGCAGCGCTGTCGTAAATTGTCATATTTTGTGCATGTCGTTGGACGTAGAAACACATGTCAAGTCAAATTTTACGTCAGATCTCGGAAAGATTGTGTGTCGAAGTGATCGTATGTCGAGGTACCACTATACATTGTAAACTATTTTGATAGTCAATGAATCGTTGAGAGACACATTATGACTTTATTACACATCAGAACGATTTTCTAACTTTGGAACTCAGATGTCCCGATGCGCATGAACAGAGCATATCACCTGAAGGTGCTTTGCACAAGTGTCAACTCACATGCCTATCACAGCCAAAGTTACGTGCATAAATTACCACATTAAGGAGCCATGTACAGATTGTGTATATGGAGTGAGTAGAGTAATATGAAATATTAAATTGGCACATTTCCATAATTTTCGGACTATAAACCGCTACTTTTTCCCCCTCATTTTAAATCCTGCGGCTTATAATCCAGTGCGGTTTATATGTTGATTTATTTGGGTTAATGGGTAACACTTTATTTGACAGCGGCGTCATAAGAGCGGCATAATTATGGCATGACACTATAATGGGCATTAATGAATGCTTATGACAGATGTCATTAAGTGTCATCGGGCAAATTATATAACTAACCTCATTTATGTCCAGCTCGGATCTTTTACATCCATTCAAAAGTGTGATAATTTGCCGGATGACACAAAATGACATCTGTTAAAATCATTCATTAATGGTCTTGTCATAATTATGATGGTTATATCACAGTCTTATGGCACCACTGTCAAATAAAGCGTTACCAAATACCATAACTAGCAATTAATCACACAACTCTAAAAGTAACTGAAGAAATGATTAGCACAGAACATTAATTTTTATTGTTATTTACATCTGTAGCGCTGTAATGCATGCTAGGAGGCATGTTGGATGACAACAGTTGTGGCAGCAGAGGTTGAATGTTTCCCCCAAGGGAGCAGTGATGGCCAAATGAAGCTTCTTGAAGCATTAAAGCTTTGCAGCCAATTGGTTTATAGCGCCATGGTGGTTCTTTTGGTCTTATGACAGTCCTATGATGCTGCTGTCAAATAAACTGTTACTGGTCAATTTCTTTTGGTGTAAATATCCCGTAATACAGTGATGACATCTGCGGCTTGTATTCCAGTGCGGTTTAGCTATGAATAAATGTTTCCTTGTCAAATTTAGTGGGTGGCAGGTGAAATATGTTTGACAAATTGTTTGACACCTGTGCTGTAGACTGTAGTTACACTAAACTACATGAACTAAAATTGTATTGATCTGTCTTTCAGGTATGCTACAGCCACCGATGCCATGACATTAGAAATATAAGAGCATATGGAGCCACTGACTGCTCTGCAAAATGCAGCAACCATGGGGTGAGGAAATCTATCTCACACACGATCAAGATAAAAAGCATCTCAAACTGACTGAATCTGCCACAAACAGGTTTGTAACCATCAAAACAAGTGTCACTGTGATCCTGGTTGGGCTCCACCTTACTGTGATGTGCTGGAGTCTGAAGTAACTGAAGGTATTGTGTGGATGTATAAATTACTTTTTGTGCGGATGTATACTGCTGGCAAAAAGTTTTGGCACCCCTGCAACTCTGTCAGATGATGCTCAATTTCTCCCAGAAAATGATTGTAATTACAAATGCTTTGGTAGTAATATCTTCATTTATTTTGCTTGCAATGAATAAACACAAAAGAGAATGGAAAAAAAACATTATCATTTTACACAAAACTCCAAAAATGGACCGAAGAAAAGTACGGGCACCCTAAGCCTAACACTTAGTAGCACAACCTTTCGACAAAATAACTGCCAACAAACGCTTCCGGTATCCATCAATGAGTTTCTTACAATGCTCTGCTAGAATTTTAGACCATTCTTCTTTGGCCAACTGCTCCAGGTTTCTGACATTTGAAGGATGCCTTCTCCAAACTGCGGTGTTCTGTGGGATTCTGGTCTGGACTCATTGCTGGCAGCGTTAATAGTCTCCAGTGCTTTCTCTCAAACCATTTTCTAGTGCCATGACCTCTGAGGGAGACCCAGCTTTGTCACACTGGGCCCTACATTACGCTGCAAAATTTGTTGGTTGTCTTCAGAGTTCATCGTGCCTTGCACACGGTCAAGCAGTCCAGTGCCAGAGGCAGCAAAGCAACCCAAAACATCATGGAACCTCCGCCATGTTTGACTATGGGGACCATGTTCTTTTCTTTGAGGGCCATGTTTTTTTTCCTGTAAACTTTATGTTGATGCCTTTTCTCAAAAAGCTCTACTTTTGTCTCATCTGACCAGAGAACATTCTTCCAAAACGTTTTTGGCTTTCTCAGGTAAGTTTTGGCAAACTCCAGCCTGGTTTTTTATGTCCCTGGGTCAGAAGTGGGGTCTTCCTGGGTATCCTACCATAGAATCCCTTTTCATTCAGACGCCGACGGATAGTACGGGTTGACACCTGTTGTACCCTCGGACTGCAGGACAGCTTGAACTTGAGCATTCAGGCCTTTGGAGATGGACGTGTAGACTTGATATTGCCCATGCTTCCTCACAATTTTGCTTCTCAAGTCCTCAGACAGTTCTATGGTCTTTTCTTTTCTCCATGCTCAATGTGGTACACACAAGGACACAGGACAAAGGTTGAGTCAACTTTAATCCATTTTAACTGGCTGCAAGTGTGTTGTAGTTTTTTGTGGGAGAAATTGAGCATTAGCTGACAGAATTGCAGGGGTGCCAATACTTTTGGCCAGCAGTGTAGCTGTAGGATCCACTAAATTAAGGCTAAGTATGTGTG